>NC_133519.1:13577945-13877945 GCF_049354715.1 Callithrix jacchus
AATCAGTCAAAAACTAATTAAGGAAAATTAAAGGGGTTTAAAATGATATGAAAATAATTTTGATATGGCCCAAAATTTAGATAACCATAATTGTGAGATCCTGACTATGGATGAAAGAAAGATGGAAATAAACCCAAATGATTGCATAATACTGCTAATAAAGCAGATTCAAAATGAAACAAAAGATCCATTCACAAATATATAAGCAAAGATGATTTATTCAAGGAGTGAAAGAAAAGTGACAATTGCACAGGTGGGAGCAGCTCATGCCCAGCTGACAGACAGACACAGAACACATCAACAGAATCCTCTGATGATTCCCAGAGACATAGTCGCTGCTCTTTCTTCCAAAGCTGTGAGAGCTGGCACAGCTGAGGACTTCCTTTTCTCAGCTCCACCTGGACAGTGGCAGTATGGCAGCCTCAGAAAGGAAACATTTTGCTGTCAGGGATCATCACGGGCAGATCACAGGCTAAGGGGAAAGAAGCTTCCTGTGTATCCATGGGGGGCTTTGATAAGAAGATGCAGGTGAAGCTGTGGAACGAGATGAGCCAATTATCCTCATCCTTTCATGGTCCTGATGAACCCTGAAGCTGTTACTTGCTCTTGGGTGGACACTTTGGCTGGCAGAGTGGGGAAGGTGGCACAGGAGGACATTTCTGCTGGCACTGCTGAGGTGGGCAGGGCTCTGGACACTTTGGTGGTGGGCAGGGCTGAGGACACTTCGGGGATGGACATGGCTCCGGGCACTTTGGTGTGGGGCACACGGGAGGTGGCTGGCAGGGCTGCTTACACTGCTGCTGTTGGTAAGACATCCTGCTGGAGTCTCAGAATCTGAAAGAAATGATGTGACAGTGTTCACGGGCAGGGACTCCTACAGAGAGAGAAGCCAAAGCTTATGTAACACCGTGGGATATTATTTCTCCAGTTTCCAAAACTTTATTTAAACTCTTAACTGCCTTTTAATGACTCTCTCATTTCTCTCTTTCACTTTAGCAAATTGCTTCATTGGCCCTGGGAAATCCTGTGTTTTCTCACACAATTTTTCCAAAGAAAATATCTCTGCAGTAATGAACCAAGCATGTTTTCTCTGTGAAAATGGCACCTTCAGGAAAGGCAGTGACACGTTCAGATGCCATGGGCAATCTCACAAGCCATTTCCACCACCATTATCTGTCATAAAGTTCCAGAGGGTCGAATCATGGAACAGAGGGCTATTTGGGATGGATCGCAGGCTCTTCCACCTGTTAAGTCACAAACATTGGAAAAGGACGCCAAGAAAACATGAGAAAAAAAACACTTTGTTCTTTTTTCTTCTCCAAATCAAAGCTTTCCTATTTATTTCTCTGTCCATAGAAATGCCTAACTGTATACAAGAAACTAACTTAAATAGCATATCATTGTACTCTAATTCTAAATTTCCATCTACTAAGTAGCAGCAAACCCATGGTCACAGAATTCTATCAACCAAACTTGCTGATAACCAATTAAATTCAACATTTCAGGGCACAGAGAAGAGAGGAGCTCAAGGAAGCAGACTCACCAGGTTCTCCAAAGCAGATCGGTGCTCGGGTACCAGGAGTTTAGGAGTCCCGCAGCAGGGAACCTCTTTATAGGGCCTCCTACCCCACCCACTGGGAAGTGGAACTGCCTAAAACTGGGCTGGTCCAGCAATGTCCCAACTAAAATGCAAATGTATCCTTAGCTGGCATTAGAGGGATTCTCAGACTAGGAAATATCCTGTTCTGGGATCTCCCCACTGAGTTAAGTGCTCATGACTCACAGAGGACCTGCCTTAGATCTCAGTTTCAGTGACTTATGTTAGAGAGAAGCTTGGGGGATTCTCTAACTGCTGGTCAAGGGCTCTCTTGATTAGGAACAGTTATCCCTTCCTATCTTAACTCCCCTGAATCCTAAAACTTCCGCCCTGATCCACTTTGGCTGAATGCCGTATTGCTGTACATGAACCCAATTCTGCCTGTATGTTCCTTGTACAATTGACCAATGTGCTAGAAGGAACGAGAGACCTAACAAAGGCCTGAACTGGGCCTGGCATTTTCTTTGCTAAGTTCCATGATGACAGACAGGTCACATCAACTCCCTGGGATTATACACAGGGGCGAAAAATGCTTATCTCTGGGTTTGCAGGCTGATAACATGTGCTATCCGCTTGCCCTGTTCAAGACAGAAATTTTCTTTGCCACCTTTCTCTCATAAAACCTCACATTTTTGCCTATATTCCTTTCCTCTTTGAAGCTGTCTCCTACAGCACATTTGTAGCTTCTACACCACATTTGTAGAGGCACTTGCATCCCAGGACGGATTCCAGAGTGAGATCTAGTCTCCTCAGCACGTTTGATACTTGCTGCCATCAAGGATGTGAACTACAGCCTTTTTATTTATAAAAGGTAGTAGAGAGAAAAAAACTGAAGTTACAAGCATTCACTCAAAATCTATGCATGGAACCATGCCTATATGGTTCCCTGTGAACATCCTATATAGAACAAGATGCATAGACTCACATTATCATATGTAAATAATTAGAAGGGGGTTTGCAGAGTGAGGAAAGTCAGCGTACTTGAAGTCTGGAATCAGGGAAAACACGAATGAAGGGTAGTCTAATATGTAGTCTTTCTCTCTATTTCCAAACAGCTTTTAGATGTTTCTCAGTGTTTTTTAATTTGTTTGCATGTTCTTCTTTTGTCTTTTCCATAAACCTTCTAGTCCCACAAATTGCTAGATCATCAACTCACACCCCAAAGTATACCTCTCATCTGTCTATTTTGGTACATGCTGTTCACTTAACACATATGTTGTCAATGCATTTAGTGCATTTAGAAACGAATTTTCAAAATTGTTCTTTCACATCTTTTTAAACTCTTCCTGAATCAGTGAGGCTTTCTAAATATTGTATATTAAACCTTTAAAGTGATGTTACCGGAGCTTCCTAATCTGGACCATTAATCAGGAAGCTTTCCAAGAAAAGTGGTTTTATAAGGGAATAAGAAGAAAGGAGAATGAGGAAGAGGAAAGACTCAAAATCACTGGAGCAGTCACCAGTTGTGCTCTAGGAAGGGCAGGAGTGCTGAATCAACCAGCATCACATCCCTCAGTTAAGCAGGTTAGGTACCCAGAACAGCTGTTGATCCTGTCAGTAAGGAAGGGCTTGGCCAAGGTCATCACCAACCAGGACATTACAAAAATAGAGCCGTGTCAGCACCATGAGGCCAGCTGTTTACAAATGGCGTTCTCACAAAATGCTTCCTATAGACTATTATACACGCCAAGCATTTCGCTGGGCCAAGTAAAGGTCCTTTATGCAATAGGTCCCCTACTACTACCCGAGAGCCTCACATCACATCTAAAACATAAATCCATAGAGAACTGTCTGATTTCTGCCATGCAAAAGTGAAGAATTTGCTGCCAAATGAGATCACTGTGTGACATAATACAGTTGGGTCACACCCTGACACTTCCCTTCCGAGGACACCCCACTCAAACATGCTGCTTCTCATGGCAGTGCAGGCACCGGAGTGGCGGCAGCCCTAGTGCACCCAGGATCTCAAACAGGGTCACTTTACAAGTTGAGGTGGTTCACTTGAAACTCACAGTTCCACCCAGATGAGCTACATGAAGAACGGCCACCACATGAAGAGAGGCAGCTAACAGGCACCGTTTCCCCAAGTTAGGACATCCAGGCCCTCAGACAGGGAGCTGGCATACTTCACACACACACACACACACACGCGCGCACACACACACACACACACACACACACACACACACCAGGGACCTTAGTTATCTATCATCTATCTTCATGTCTAAAGAGCTTAGCTTTACATTCCTTAAGAGTCTGATAGCATTAGGTCCGTTCCTATTACTTCTACTTCCTAATTTTCTAGGGGATCATTAAGTATGAATTATTAGTATCTAAAAATGACAGGAAAGAACAAAAACTTTTATTTGGTCTAATACTTGATTGAACATGTTATCTCACATTTTACTATGATATTTTCCACTAAACAAAGCAGTGCTGGAAAATGAAGATTTAAAATTAAATATGTTTTAAAAATTAAGAAACAGGAATCATGGTAAAATATTCTTTTTAGTTTCCAAGAAATGGTAACTGTGAGTCCCCACATGTATCTGCCTAGTGCTTTCATCTCTGAACGGAAGGCTTAGTCTCCACTGTCTTTCCGCAATTCAGTAAATCAGGTAGAATATGGGAGAATTCTGAAGATAATTAAGAAGGATATTTTGAAAGAATACTTAACATTTTAAAACATTCAAATTCTACTAAAAACTTAGGTAAGCCATGATGATATTTTCATTAACATATATTCATATAATGTTAGGCAATATATAAAACAACATATTAAATGTGATTATATTTGGCACAATTAGAGTTGTGTTTATTTTCTTGTTTTACTTTTCAAAATGTTCTCCAAATGTTACCTATTATTGTGTAAGTAATCTTAAAATTCTACTTTGAAAAGCTGGCAACAGACAAGCCTGTCTATTGCTTAATTAGTGAGATAAGAGTTTTCCTTCTTTTCAGTATTTTTGGCCAGACACTAATGGTGGGGCTGGATGTAAGTCGAAGTTGTTTTTGTTGCTATAGATCTACATTTGATCACATCCCCTCTAAACTCTATCTTGAAGAAAACTCCAACAATAATCCCCGTCCTCATAGCATTGACACATACACGCAGAAGCCACAGACACTCCACAGCCATATGTATCTATGAAACAATTCACCAGAATTGGGAGATCATACCATGGTAAAAAGAAATCAGGAATGAGTTTGTCCGCTAAGCAAGAGCCAGGTGGCTAGAAAGCGTAAATTGACCATACTATGATGAAATGGGAAGAAATGAATAATTAGTAGGACAGGTAGTCAAGATAGCAGAACATAGTGACAATAACAGTACCCGCCACTAAACTGTCATGAGAGAACAATTAAATCGGAGACTGCATACAAAGTACTTAGCACAGGCTACAGATAGTACTCAAAATACTAAAGTAACACATTGTTAATGAAAGAGATAGAAGCTAAACATCGAGTTCATTTATGGTTCAGAAAGTTATTTGCTTCACCTTTAAGACTTTTGATATTATCTTTATTTTAACTGTGTGCCACAGTTTTTAGGAGAAAGCAAATGCAAATATATGATTTGAATGAGGTGTGCAGAAACAATCAGAGGGGACGATTCTGACACTTGTCCTATGTGATGAAAATGAGAGTTAATCTAAGCAGAAATTTAGAGCAAACGATAGAAACCAGATACTTCAATTATTCCTTGTTTGAACTCTCTAAGACTTTCCTCTGAATTCAGTTTATATAAGAAAATAAGTCTAAATACAATAAATGCAATATGTGAATTTGTTCATGTGTAAAATAAATAGTATTCATAGATATTTAGCATTCCAGGGGGAAATATATATACAACGTTACCTCCCACTTAGTTTGCTGTTAGTGTGGTTAGCTGTGTAGGACAATTAAAACATTGCTCATTTAAATATCACACTCCTTCTGGTGGGAAATAACCTAAATTTTAGGCTAAATCCTTATAAGAAACTGAGTAGCTCATTAGCACTAACCTTCCCAAAGTGAATAGACCCTATATATTCTACTTTTATTTTCTCTCTATATTAGATCAGTGTGTTTAAGAGCATAATTTCAAGAGCTATTCGTAATATAAAGTACTCCTGTATGCTTAGTGTTAATGAGATTAAGAAGGATAAGTGGTCAGTGATGGAATGAATCAGATACTTCTCCCTGTAAAAATCTTTTCAAGATAGTGAATGTGCCTAAGTTATGGTCTCCCTCCAAAAAAGTCAAAAAGGAAAACAAAGAAACACAGACAAAAGTGTGAAAAAATTTGGAGAGAAAAAAACTGTTAACTCTAACATATAAGACAAGAGATCTGAATCTACTGTAAGTGGGAGAAAGGTTACATAAAACAGAAACGTTACGAGAAAAGTGAAAACCAATTCACAATCTTAAAGAAACAAAGGTAATTTTATGCTATGATTCAGCAAAGGCACATTCGAAAATCGATCTAACAGATTTCAAGCTGCCTTCAAATGAGTATAGCAGCTTTATTCATAATCTCCAAGATCCGTGATCTACCAAGATGCCCTTTAATAGTTACGTTGATAAACGGCGTTGCATCTCATCCAAGCAAGCACTGGAATACTCCGCACTGATAACATGGAATGACCTATCAGGACTCACGAAGACATGGCTCAATTTTAAATGCTAATGGATACGTTAAAAAAAAAAAAAAAAAAAAAAAAGGCCGGGCGCGGTGGCTCACGCCTGTAATCCCAGCACTTTGAGAGGCCAAGGCTGGTGGATCACGAGGTCAAGAGATCGAGACCATCCTGGTCAACAAGGTGAAACCCCGTCTCTACTAAAAATATAAAAATTAGCTGGGCATGGTGGTGCGCGACTGTAGTCCCAGCTACTTGGGAGGCTGAGGCAGGAGAATTGCTTGAACTAAGAAGGTGGAAGTTGCAGTGAGCCGAGATCGCGCCATTGCACTCCAGCCTGGGTAACAAGAGAGAAACTCCGTCTCAAAAGAAAAAAAAAAAAAGGAAAAAAAAAAGTCAGTCTCAAAGAACTTGTATGGTTCCATTTATACAAATTCTGAAAAGTGTAAAATTACACATCCAAAAAGCACAAACTCCCAGTTGAATGAATTCAATGACACCCACACTGAAACACATTGTAATTAAACTATCAAAAGAGAAACTATTGAAAGCAGCAAGAGGGAAGTGAATCATTGTATCTAAGGGGTCCTCAATAAATAGTTGACCAAATTCTTACCAAAAGTCTTTAGGATCAGGAGGCAGTGGGATGATATATTGAAAATAAAGAAAACCTTTCAACCTAGAATTCTACAGCTGGAAAAAGTTGTCCTTAAAAATGAGGGCAAAATTATGACATTCTTGGAAATCAAAACTTAAGGCAGTTCATTGCCCCTAGATTTTCTGTATGAGAAGTGATAAACAGAGCCTCTGACATGGAAAGAATGCTAGAGAGAAACTTGAAACTGTGTGAGAATACAAAAATCTCTGATAAATGCACACAGGTACATAAAAGACAGCATTATTGTAATTTCATCTGGTAACTCCATTTTTTGTTTTCTACAAGATTTAGAATGCAAATGTATACAAAATAATTACAAATCCATGTTAGTGAACACACAATGTATAAAGATGTAATCTGTGAACTAAACATAAAAAGAAGATAGTGTTGTACAACTTCTCTCTCTCTCTCTCTCTCTTTTTTCTTTTTGAGGCAGAGCCTCACTCCATCACCCAGGCTGGAATGCTGTTGCATGATCTTGGCTCACTGCAACCCTGCTTCCTGGTTTCAAGTAATTCTCGGGCCTCAGAAATTACAGGCAGACGTGTGCCACCATACTCAGCTAATTTTTGTATTTTTAGTAGAGACAGGGTTTCACCATGTTGGCCGGGCTGGGTATAAGTCAACTTTTCGATGCAATTGGAGTTAAATGGGTGCTAATTCAAATTAGATGAATATAACTTTAGGATAGTATGTATAATCCCCATTGAAACCATAAAAGATATTTTTGAGTAACACAAAAGATAAAAGGCAGTAAATTAGTTTTACCACCAAAAAATCAAATAAACAGAAATCAGACAGTATCGAAAGACAAACAATATACAGAAAACAGTAAATCCAGAAAGACCAGAGGTGGATACACTAACATTAGACACAATTAACTTTGAGAACTGTTATAAAAGACTACAAAGGACATACATATTGTTAAAGAGATTTATTCATCAAGAAATTATAGAAGTTATGTATTTACAAAACATCAGAACTTCAAAATATACAAAGATAAACTGAGAGAAATTAAAAGAAGAAATTGATAGGTGTATAATAAATGTTGAAAACTTGAATACTTCACTCTCAAAAATGGCTAAAATAACAGAAGTTTAAAAAAGATAGAGAACTTAAATATATAAGCCAATTGGACCAAAGAGACAAATATAGAACACTCCACTCAAAAGGAGCAGAATACACCTTAAAGTTTTCTCAAGAGAACATGGAAGAACATTCTACAGGATAGACCATATATTAGGCTAGAAAATGAGTTAATATATTTTCAAAGACTAAAATCATACAAAGTACTTTCCCAATCACAATTGAAAACCTATACAAATGGGATCTAATTAAACTTAAGAGCTTCTGCACAGCAAAAGAAACAATCTATTAGAGAGAACCAGCAACCAACAGAATGGGGAAAAAAGTTTTTGCAAGCTGCCCATCTGACAAAGGGCTAATATCCAGAATCTACAAAGAACGAAAACAAATTTACATGAAAAAAAACAAAAACCATGTCAAAAAGTAGGCGAAGAATATGAACAGGCACTTTTCAAAAGAAGACAATTATGCGGCCAACAAGCATATGAAAAACTGCTCATCATCACTGGTCATTAGAGAAATGCAAATCAAAACCACATTGAAATACCATCTCATGCCAGTTAGAATGGTGATCATTAAAAAATCTAGAGACAACAGGTGCTGGAGAGGATGTGGAGAAATAGGAAAGCTTTTACACTGTTGGGGGGAGTGTAAATTAGTTCAACCATTGTGGAGGGCAGTGTGGTGATTCCTCATGGATCTAGAAATAGAAATACCATTTGACCCAGCAATCCCATTACTGGGTATATATCCAAAGGATTATAAAACATTCTGACATAAAGACACATGCACACATATGTTCATTGTGGCACTGTTTATAATAGTGCCACTGTTTACATTTGGACTTAGAACCAATCCAAATGCCCATCAATGATAGACTGGATTAAAAAAAAATGTGGCGCATACACACCATGGAATACTATGCAGCCATGAAATAGGATGAGTTTATGTCCTTTGTAGGGACATGGATGAAGCTGGAAACCATCGTTCTCAGCAAACTGACAGAAGAACAGAAAAACCAAACACCGTACGTTCTCACTCATAAGTAGGTATTGAACAATGAGAACATATGGACACAGGGAGGGGAACATCACACACTGAGGCCTCTTGCAGGGTGGGGAGCTAGGGGAGAAACAGCAGGAGGTAGGGGGAATGGAAAGGGATAACATTAGGAGAAATACCTAATGTGGGTCACATGGGGATGATGCAGCAAACCACCATGGCATGTGTCTACCTATGTAACAATTCTGCACAATCTGCACATGTACCCCAGAATTTAAAGTATAATTTAAACAAAGAAAAAAAAACCTATAATCAAATTAAAACTGAAAATTTCACAGATTTGTGGAAATTAATAAATTCTTTTTTTGTTGTTGTTTTGAGATGGAGTTTCATTCTTTTATTGCCCAGGCTGGAGTGCAAAGGCATGATCTCAGCTCACCACAACCTCTGACTCCTGGGTTCAAGCAATGCTCCTGCCTCAGCCTCCCAAATGGCTTGGGTTACAGCATGTGCCACCATGCCCAGCTAATTTTGTATTTTTTGTAGACACTAGGTTTCTCCAGGCTGGTCAGGCTGGTTTCAAACTCCTGACCTCATGTGATCCATCTGTCTCAGCCTCCCAAAGTGCTAGAATTACAGGCATGAACCACCGCACCTGGAGAACAACAAATTCTTAAACAACCAACAGATCAAAAATGAAATCACAGAGAAAATTAGAAATTGCTTGAGACTACTGACAACAAAACACATGATACCAAAATTTAGCAATTTGTAAATTGTAGCAAAAGCGGTGTTAACAGGGAAATTTACAGCCATAACCATATACATTTTTAATGAAAAAAACAATTCTCAGACCAATGAACTCATAATACATCTTAGGAAACTACAAAAGATAAAATACACTAAGCCCCAAAAAGCAAATAGGAGCCTAGAGATACTAATAAAATACAAACAGTAGAGAAAAATCAATACAATTGTTACTTCGTTGAAAACGTAAATAAAATTGACAAATCTTTGGACAGATTAACTACAGAGGAAAATACAATATAACAGTCAAGTAGCTAAAATCAAAAAGAAAGTGGGGACATTACTACTGATTTTACAGAAACGAAAAAATGTGAAGAGGAAACTATGAACAATTCTGTCAGTTTATCAGATAACCCAGTTGGAATGAACAAATTGTTAGATATACGCTATCCACCAAACCAAATCATGAAGAAATAGAAAACTTGAATACATATATAATAAGTAAAGAAATTGAATCACTAATTTAAAATCTCACAAGAAAAAAAAAGTGTTGAACCAGAAGGATTTACTGAAGATGTATATACCAATCCTTCTCAAAATCTTTCAAAAAGGGAAACAGAAAATACAGAATACTCCCTGTCTCATTCCAGGAGACCCGCCATTATATTGATACAAAAACCAGACAAAAACGCTACGAGGAATGAAAACTACAGACCAATATTTCTCATGAATATTGATGCAAAAAAAGCCTCAGAAACATTTACCATACCAGATAATTCCTGTGCCTCGGGGCAAGATGGCCAACAGGACGCAGCCAGGTGGAACAGCTGCCACTGAGGGACCGAGGTGACAGGTGCACTTCTAACAGATATTCAGAGGGAAGGCACTGAAAGTGAACAAAGGGAAGCCCCAGGAGCTAGGCTGAAAAGAGAGAAAGTTAGGAAGCCTGCACAGGGACACTACACACCAGGACTCGTTCCTGGCCTCCAGTGACTTCAGAGGAACAGCTGAATTGAACTGGCAGGAAGCTACCCACTCTCGCCATGGGCCTCTGGAATCCAGGCAGAAGGAGACCTCCTCAACCACCAGGGACACTCCAGTTGGAAGTGAGAGCTGCTTAGAGAAGTGACAGGGCAGCACGCCAGCTGACATGGACCCCAAAGGGTTTGGTGTGGGAGTACCTGCAGTGGAGCAGGGCCAGGGATGGCCATCTCCCTAGGCTCAACTTTCTCTCATCGAAGACTTTAGCTCTCAGGGAACCAGTGGACCTGAACTCTACAGGGCAATCTTGCCCTTGAGATGGGGCCAGTCTGACCTGAGCACTCCCTGGTCAGCTGCCCTCTCTTGGGGTGCCAGCCTGGCTACAACCACTTACAGGGAAAACACTGGTGCCCTTGACCCACATCGTAGCCTCTGTGCTGGCAGATCACAGCTGACAAGTGGAGAACGCCAATGGGGCAGCTGCCCACAATCACCCACTGGCCCATCTGCTTGTGCCGCACACTGCAGCTTCCCCTGGGTTCAGAGAAACACGCCCTGTCATGTTGCCAGCATGTGTGTGCATGAGGGGGTTTTGCTTTCCTCTCTGCAGCAGTACATGTGAGTGTGTGCATCCTTCTCTACCACTGCTGCAGTGGGAGTACACTCAGCCCCCTTCTCCCTGGTGATGGCCATTGCAGTCACGGAACCAGCCAGCCCCACCCCTGCCAGTGTACTGCCCATGCCAGCATATACACTTGTGCCAACACTACCATGGGAGTGAAACTAGGCACTGAAAACAGTGGAAACTCCTGCACCACAAACAACCACACCTTCCCACCGCACACAGAGAAAGCACACAGATTGCACCCACCAGCACCCCACCCAAATACCAATAATACAAGTGTGACACCACACACAGTCACCAGCAGGGACCCCCTACAGCCCCAAGCTACACCCTAGCACCTGCTAGAATCCTGCCCCAGCCTAAGAGTATGCACCCTGCCATGCTGCCACTGCTCCTGGCACATACAAAACGGAAATGGACCCCGCTGGCACCATACCGCTAAACACTTTGGCTGACACCACCCATCACAGTGTAGTGGCCAGGGGCCAGGGAGCACATCAGCCTCCAAAGCACAACGGATTCCTAACCTGGGGGAGCCAAAGAACAAAGTCAAGCTTGATACAGTTCCCTCAGAGTTACAGCATGCAGTCCAGGAGCTGGGAACCTACCTGAGTGCCGGGACCCTTTCAGAAATGAAGCCAGTTTTCTGGATTGACCTTACACCACAATCAAAAGCTCAAGGTTACCAAATGAGATTAAAAAAAATAAAACCCATCCAAACACTGCCAACTTCAAAGATGGAAAAAAACATAAGACACAAAGATAAGAAAGAAGCAATGCAGGAACTCTGAACACTCGCAATGCCAGAGTGCCTTCTTTCTTCCAGATGATCACACGACCTCCCCGGCAGCGTTCTGAACTGGGCTGAGATGGATGAAATGGTAGAAATTGAATTCAAAATATGGATAGGAAGGAAGATCAATAAGATGCAGGAGTATTCTGAAACCCAATCCAAGAAGGCTAAGAATCACAATAAAACAACACAGGAGATGACAGGCAAAATGCCCAGTTCGGAAGGCAATTACTCATAGACCTTAAAGCAGAACTATCATTCCAACCAGCAATTCAATTACTTGGCATATACCCAAAGGAATATAAACCATTCTATATTATAAAGACACATGCACGTTTATGTTCATTGCAGCACTATTTGTAATAGCAAAGACATGGAATCAAACTCAGTGCCCATCAATGATAGACTAGACAAAGAAAATATGGTACACGTGTACATATACACCATGGAATACTATGCAGCCGTAGAAAGGAAGGAGATCATGTCCTTTACAGGTACATAGATGAAGCTGGAGACCACTATCCTTAGTAAACTAATGCAGAAACAGAATTTCAAATACCACATGTTCTCACTTATAAACATGAATTAAATGATGAGAAAACATGGACACCTCAAGAAAAACAGCAGACACTGGCGCCTACCACAGGCAACGGACACTATAATTAAACCCTGAGACACGAGTTTGCCTGTATAACAAAGCTGCAAATGTACGACATGTACCCCTGAACTTAAGAGTTAAAAAAGATTATGCTGGAGAAGATGCAAAGAGAAAAGAAGCCTTGTATACTGTTGGTGGGAATGTAAATTAGCATGGCTGCTATGCAAGACAGTACACAGATTTCTCCAAAAACTAAAAGCAGAACTGCCATTTCATCCAGCAATCCAATTACTATGTATCTATTCAAAGGAAAAGAAATCAGTACCTCAAAGGGAGACCTGAACTCCTGAGCTTACTGCAGTACTGTTCACAATAGAAAAGCTGTGTTACCTAAGTGTCCATTAATGAATAAATGGATAAAGAAAACACAATGAAATACCATTCCACTGTAATGAAAAGAATACAATCTTGTCATTGGCAGCAACGCAGAGGGAGCTAGAAGTCATCTTTCTAAGTAAATAAATCAAGCAGAGAAAGACAAATATTGCATGTTCTCACTCATATGTGGGAACTACAAAAGCTGATCTATAAAGGTAGAGAGTATAATGATGGATACCAGAGGCAGGGAAGGGTGTTCAGGGGAGAGAGAATGGAGAACTACTGCTTAATAAGTAAAAACATAGAGATACATAAAAGGAGTAAGTTTTAATATTTGATAGCAGAGGAAGGTGACTACAATATACAGCACTGTATTGTATACTTCAAAGTAGCTGGAAGAGAGGAATGAAAATGTTCCCAACAGAGAGGAAAGATAAATGCTCCAGGTGATGAACGCCGTAAATGTCCTAATATCCCGACTTGGTCATGAACACAGTCTATTCTGTAAAAACAACTCCATGCAGGCAGTAAATGTGAACAAATATTACGAATCAATATGAATAACATTAGACAGTCTTCTTATTTCCTATGTTAGTTACATTCAAGCCACGCTCTTGGTGGTACACATATAGAGGTGTTATGGCTGGGAGTGATGATGATGGAGGTAGTGATGGTGATGGTGATGGTGATGGTGATGGTGATGGTGATGGTGATGGTGATGGTGATGGTGAAAACAATGATGATATATTGCTGTGAATAAGCTTCTATCAAATGACACCTAATTATATGTCAGCCAATGTACCAATCAAATATGAGATAGTAATCCAATGTTATGCCTTAGACTACTTTGCGATGTACATGTTATTTTGCTCACTTTGCATTAAAGTGATTGACAGTGAGAGAACTTCAATAAGATGTTCCTCAAATCAATCAAACACCAATGAAGGAAAATGAAAGGGTTTTAAAAGGGTAAAGAAATAATCTGTGGTATGACCTCAATCGTGAGATCCTACTGTGAATCATAGAAAGATGGAAATAAGCCCAAACGATTGTATAATATTGCTAATAAAGCAGATATGAAGAGAACCAAAAGATCCATTCACAAATATATATGCATAGACACTTTATTCAGGGAGTGAAAGAAAAGTGACAGTTGCACAGGTGGGAGAAGCTCGTGCCCAGGTGACAGACAGACACAGAAGACATCAACAGAATCCTCTGATGGTTCCCAGGGAGAGAGCTGCTGCTCTTTCTTCCAAAGCTCTGACAGCTGGCTCTGCCGACGAATTCTTTTGCTCAGTCTCTACCTGGACAGGATGGCAGCCTCAGAAAGAAAACCTTTTGCTGTCAGGGATCATCACGGGCAGATCACAGGCTAAGGGGAAAGAAGCTCCCTGTGTATCCACAGTAGGCTTTGATCAGAAGATGCAGGTGGAGCTGCAGAACGAGGTGAGCCAATTATCCTCATCCTTTCACGGTCCTGATGAACCCTGAAGCTGTTACTCGCTCTTGGGTGGACACTTTGGCTGGCAGAGTGGGGAAGGTGGCACAGGAGGACATTTCTGCTGGCACTGCTGAGGTGGGCAGGGCTCTGGACACTTTGGTGGTGGGCAGGGCTGAGGACACTTCGGGGGTGGACATGGCTCCGGGCACTTTGGTGTGGGGCACACGGGAGGTGGCTGGCAGGGCTGCTTACACTGCTGCTGTTGGTAAGACATCCTGCTGGAGTCTCAGAATCTGAAAGAAATGATATGACAGTGTTCATGGGCAGGGACTCCTACAGAGAGAGAAGCCAAGGCTCATTTGTAATACCATAGCATATTATTTCTCCAATTTCCAAAAGTTTCTTTAAACTCTTAGCTCCCTTTCCATGACTAACTATATTCTATTTTCCACTTTAGCAAGTTGCTTCATTATACCTGGGAAATCCTGCCTTTTCTCATACAATTTTTCCAAAGAAAAATCTCTGTAATAAAAAATTAATCATGTGATTCCACAAAAATAAAGTCTTCAGAAAAGGCAGTCACAAGGGCAGACACCTCAGGCAATCTCACAAACTATTCCTATCATCACTATCTGTTGTAAAGCCCCAGTGGGTTGACTTGGGAACAGAGAACAGAGCTGTGCAGGGAGAATTCCAGGCCCTCACGCCTGCTAAGATACAAAACTTTGAAAAGGATGCCAGAAAAACACAGAAAAGAGAAAAATACCTCATCCTTTTATCTTCTTCTAATAAATCTTTCCTATTAACATCTCTGTCCATATGGACCTATAACTCTGCATTTTTTAAAAGCAATCTCAAACACTGTATCATCTTATCCAACCCTGTGGTTCCATCCACTAAGTACCATCAAACCAATGATCATAGAGTTGGATCCTCCAAACTTGCTGTATTCAGATTAAATTCAACATTACAGGGCACGAAAATCACAGGAGATCAAGGAAGCAGACTCACCAGGTTCTCCAAGGCAGATCGGTGCTCGGGTACCAGGAGTTTAGGAGTCCCGCAGCAGGGAACCTCTTTATAGGGGCTGCTACCCCACCCAGCAGGAAGTGGAACTGCCTAAAACTGGGCTGGTCCAGCAATGTCCCAACTAAAATGCAAATGTATCCATAACTGGCATGACAGGGATTCTCAAACTAGGAAATAGCCTGTTCTGTCATCTCCCCACTGGATTAAGTGCTCCTATCTCAGGGAGGCCCTGCCTAAGATCTCAGTTTCAGCGACTTATAGCAAAGAGGGAATTGGGGGATTCTGTCACTGGTGGTCAAGGGCTCTCTTTCGTGACTGGGGGCAATGAGTCCTTCCTGTCTTACTCCTTCCCTAAATCATAAAACTTCCTGCCCTGATCCACTTTACTGAAGGCCATATCGTTGTACATGAACCATCTCTGCCTCTACTTTCGTAGCACAATCTGCCAGTGTGCTAGAAGGAAGGAGAGACCTAACAACAGCCCGAGTTCTGGCCCCAGACATTTTTTGCTAAGTTGTATGACCACAGACACGTCAACTCTCCTCCCTAGGATTATACATAGAGGAGTATCATACTTACCTCCGGGTTTTTCCATCTGTTTCCCCTGTTCAAGCCTGAAATGTTCTGCTCCACCTCTATTTTTCTCTCACAGAACTCCAGATTTTAGCTAGATTCCTTTTCTCTTTGAAGTTGTCTTCTACACCCCTCATAGAGGTACTTGTGTCCCAGGACATACACCAGAGTGAGATCCAGGCTCCCCAGTATGTTTGCGACTGCTGCCATCAAGGATGTGTACTACAGCCTTTTTATTAATAAAGACACGCTTTCGGTCACCGCATTAAGGAAACGGAGAGAAGGGAACCAAAGTTACAAGCATTCACTTTACATCTATGTACTGAACCATGCCTGTGTGTTCTCCTGTGAACATCCTATAGAGAACAGGATGCAAAGACTCACAGTATCTTACCGTAAATAATTAGAAGAAGGATTGCAAAGTAGAGAACGACAGAGCACCTAAAGTCTGAAATCTAGAAGGAAATATAAAGTAAATGTGATCCTGTATGTTTGCTCTCTCTATCTCGCTTTCCAAACAAGTTTTAATCCTTGAAAGACAGTTATTTTTATGTGTTTGTATGTTCTTCCTTTGTCTTTTCAAAAAGCCCTCTAGCCCCACACCTTGCTAGATTATCAACTCCCAGCTCAGCGTATACCGCTCGTCTGTCCATTTCAGTACACATTGTTCACTCAACACGTATGTTGTCAATGTGAATGTCTTTCACAACTTTTTAAATTCTTTCAACAGTCAATGGGGCTACTACACATTGTATAGTAAACATTTAAAATAATGTTGCTGGAGGATCCTTATCTGGGCCAATAATAAGGAAGCCTTCCAAGAATGTGGTTTTATAATTGGAGAAGAAGAAGGAAGAGGAAGACAAGGAAAAAGAGGAAGAGGAGTGACTCGGATTCTTTGGAGCTCTCACCAGCTATGCTCCCGATAGAGCAAGAACACTGAATCAACCCAGCATCACATCCCTCAGGTAAGCAGGCTGGGTTCCCAGAAATGCAAGTGCTCCAGTCTCTAAGGAAGGGCTTTTGGCCAAGATCGCCACTGGCCTGTCACTACAGAAACAGCCAACATATCAACACCTTGAGGCCAGGTGTGTACAAACAGTGTTCTCACCAAATGCTCCTATAAACTATTACGCATGCCAAGCACAGTGGGTGAAGTAAAGGGACCTCACTCAACAGGTCCCCAACTACACCCCAGATCCTCACATCACTTCTCAAACACAAATTCTTAGAGAAATGTCTGATTTCTCCCACACAGAACTGGAGAATTTGCTGCCAAATGAGATCACTGTGTGAGATAATACAGTTTGGGTCATGCCCTTCTGAGGACTCCCCTTCTGAGAGCACCCCACTCAAACAGGCCGCTTATAACAGCAGTGCAGTCACCAGTGTGGCACCTAGGGCCCCCAGCATCTCAGACAGGCCCGGTTTATAAGTTGAGGAGGTGAACTTGAAACTCAGAGTTCAGTTCCTCACAGACGAGCTACATGAGAAGCAGCTGCAACATGAAGAAGGGCAGCTAACAGTCAGCTTCCCCAAGTTAGGGCACCCAGGCCCTGAGACATAGAGTGAGGCGCATGCACACACACAAACACACACACACACACCCCACACACAGACACACACTCATACACACCACATACATATACACCACACACACACCACACACACACACATACACAGACATACACTCATACACACCACACACACACATACACCACACACACACCATATACACCACACAGATATACACCATACACACCACACACATGCATACACACTGCATAAACACATACAATCCACATACACACACATACACACATCACACACACCACATACACACACCACACACACACATACACCACACACACCACACACACATACACACCACACACACATACACCACACCACACACACACCACACACACACCACACACACACACCACACACACACATACACACCACACACACCACACACACACAGCACACACACACATACACACCAC
The DNA here is from genome assembly GCF_049354715.1 of Callithrix jacchus. NCBI lineage: Eukaryota > Metazoa > Chordata > Mammalia > Primates > Cebidae > Callithrix > Callithrix jacchus. The sequence goes on from NC_133519.1 coordinate 13,596,082, forward strand.
ACACACCACACACACACAGCACACACACACATACACACCACACACATACACCACACACACACTACACTCACACATACACACCACACACACACACATATACCACACACACATACACCACACCACACCACACACACACCACAGACACACACAGCACACACACACATACACACCACGCACATACACCACACACACATACACCACACACACACCACACTCACACATACACACCACACACACACACCACACACACACACTGCACACACACCACATACACACATACACCACACACACACACACACACATGCACACCATGGGTCTTATCTTTCTAACACCTGTCTGCATGTCTAAGCAGCTTAGCATCATGTTCTTTAAGAGTCTGGTCACCTTAAGTCAATTCCTATTACTTCTACTCCATAATTTTCTAGGGGATCATCACGTATGAGTTATTAGTACTTAAAAATGACAGGAAGGAACAAACACTTAATTTTTTTTGCATTTCACAATGTATATTTGAATGTTATTAGTTATATATTCACTCATTTGTGTGTGTGTGTGTGTGTGTGTGTGTGTGTGTGTTTAGAGTGCTATGAAATTTACATCACATCCTTAGCTTTGGCTGACAATCACAGCAATCAAGATGCATAACGGTTCTAGTCCCACGAGGCTCCTCTGTTCCCACTGAAAGCCATAACCGCCCCTCCTTTCCCAGATGCTTACCTCTGGTAAATGTTACTCTTTTTTCCATCTCTAGGATTTTATTATTTTAAGAATATTTGAGCGAATGTATACATCATGTAACCTTTTGAGAATTGCTGTGTGTTTTTTTTTTTTTTTTTCACAAAACCTAATTTCATGGTGGTCCATTCACTTTGTGCAAACCCTTTTAATGTTTTCTAATTACGGTAAAATGTTCTTGATGTCCTCATAGAAATGGTCACTCCAACCCCCCACGCGTATCTGCCTTCTGCTGTATTTCTTAATGAAAACTTAGTCTCCATTGTTTTTTCATGCTGAATCTGATAAATTACAGCACATGCTTATGGTAGAATTCTGAAGATCATTAAGGTGGATGTTTTGAAAGATCTTTAATATAATTTAAAACATTCAAATTGTGCTAAAAACATATATAAAGCACGACAACATTTTCATCAACATTTATTAAAAGATAGAAAACATATGAAACAGGATATTAAATCTGATTATGGATTTAATCTGGTGAAAGTACAGATGACGTTTATTCTCTTGTTTTACTTTTCAAAATATTCTCCAAAGGTTATTTATTACTGACTGAGGAATCTTAAAATTCTACTTGGAAAAGCTGACAAGACACACACCTGTCCATTTCTCAATTCATGAAATAATGGTGTTTTTTCTCTTCAGCATTTTTGGTCAGACACTAAAGAGGGGCTGGATGTAATTAGCAGCTTTTTATTGTTATAGCTTTACATTTGATCACATCCTTTATAAACTCTCTCTTGAAGAAAACCCCAATAATAATTCTTGTCCTCACAGCACTGACATAAGTACACAGAAACACAGACACCCAATAGCCATATGTATCTATGAAACAGTTCACAAGGCTGGGCGCAGTGATTCACACCTGTAATCCCAGCACTTTTGGAGACTGAACGCAGTGGATCACGAGGTCAGGAATTTAAGACCAGCCTGGCCAAGATGACAAAACCCTGTCTCTATTAAAAATTCAAAAATTAGCCAGGTGTAGTGGTGGGTGCCTGTGATCCCAGCTACTGGAGAGGCTGAGGCAGAGAATTGCTTGAACTCAGAGGGCAGAGGTTACAGTGAGCCAAGGTCATGCCACTGCCCTCCAGCCTGGGTGACAGGGTGAGACTCCATGTCAAAAGAAAAAAAAAAGTTCATCAAAATTGGCAGATTATACTAGAATGAAAAAAAAATAGGAATGAGTTTGTCTACTATCCAAGAGCCAGCTGGATAGAAATTATAAAATTGACCATAATATGATGAAATTTGAAGAAATTGAGTATTATTAGAGGAGTGATAAATGTAATAGAACATAGTGATAATAATAGTACCTACCAATAAATTGTCATGAGAAAAATATTAAACAGAAACTGCATACGAAGTACTCAGCACATGCCTCGGAAAGTATTCACAATAGTAAAGAAACACATGGCTAACTAAAGAGATGGACGCAAAATATCGAGTTCAAGTTGTTCGTGGTGAGAAAGTTATCTGCTTCACCTTTAAAATCTTTTATTTTATCTTTATTTTAAGTGTGTGCCAGGAGTTTTCAGGACAAAGCAAATGCAAATATACGATTTGAATGAAGTGTGCAGAAATAATAAGATGGGCTGATCCTGACGTTTACTCTTATGTGATGAAAATGAGATTTAATCTAAGCAGAAACTTAGATCAGTGCCGAGTTGTTTGTGCTTTCTGAGACTTTCCTCTGAGTTCAGTTAATACACGAAAATAAATCTAAATACAAGAAATAGCAATATGTGGATTTGTTCATTTGTAAAATATCAGCATATATAGATATTTAGTAGTCTGTGTGAAAAAATATATGTAATGTTACCTCCAGTTTAATTTGCTGTTAATGTGGTTAGCTGTCTAGAACAATAAGAAAATTGCTCATTTAAGTCTCACTTTTCTTCTGGTGACAAATTACCTCAATTGTAGGCTATATCCTTATAAGAAACTGAATACCTCATTGGCACTAACCTTCCCAAAGTGAACAGACCTTGTAATTTCTACTTTTGTTTTCTCTATACGTTAGATCAGAATATTGAGGAACATAATTTTGAGAGCTATGAGTAATGTAAAGTACTCCCGTATGCTTAGTGTTAATGAGATTAAGAAGGACGTATGGTAAATGACAGAATGAATCAGATACCTCTTCTTGTAAGAATCTTTTCAAATAGTGAATGTGCATAGGCTGTGTTTCATTCCAACAAAGTCGAAAAGGAAATCAAAGAAACACAGACAAAATCGTGAAAAATTGTGAAGAGAAAAAGCTGTTTGAGTTGGGTGACTACAGTTTACAACAACGTATTGTATTTTTCAAAACAGCTGGAAGAGAGGAATTTAAGTGTTTCCAACAAAGAGGGAAATGATGATGCTCGAGGTGATGAACGTCCTAAATTTCCTGATACCCCGAGTTTATCATTACACACATGATACATGTCATGAAATCTCACATGTACCCGAAATGCTTATATGTGTTATGAATCAATAAACATAACCAAAGAGAGTCTTCTTATTCTCTATTTAGTTACATCCAAGCCACTCTCTTGCTGGAACAAATATGGGGGCTGATGATGATGATGGTGGTGGTAATAGTGGAAACAATGATGATATGTTGCTGCAGATAAATCTCTATTAAATGACAGGTAATTATGCATCAGGCATTGTGCCAGCAAAATGTCAGATAGTAATTCAATTTCATGCCTTAGACTAGTTTGTTAAGTAAATGTTATTTTGCTCTCTTTGCAGTAAAGAGATAGACATTCAGGCCGGGCACGGTGGCTCACGCCTGTAATCCCAGCACTTTGGGAGGCCAAGGCGGGTGGATCATGAGGTCAAGAGATCGAGACCATCATGGTCAACATGGTGAAACCCCGTCTCTACTAAAAATACAAAAATTAGCTGGGCATGGTGGCGTGTGCCTGTAATCCCAGCTACTCAGGAGGCTGAGGCAGGAGAATTGCCTGAACCCAGCAGGCGGAGGTTGCGCTGAGCCTAGATCACGCCATTGCACTCCAGCCTGGGTAACAAGAGCGAAACTCCACCTCAAAAAAGAGATAGACATTCAGAGAGTTGAATAATAGGTCCTCGAATCAATCAAACACTATTAAAGAAAATAAAAGGGGTTTAAAATAATACAGAAATCATCTTTGGTGTGACCCAAATTGTGATATGCTGCCTGTGGATGAAAGAAAGATGGAAATAAACCCAAATGATTGTATAATATTGCTGATAAAGCAGATGTGAAGAGAACCAAAAGATCCATTCACAAATATACATGCATAGATACTTTATTCAGGGAGTGAAAGAAAAGTGACAATTGCACAGGTGCAAGAAGCTCATGCCCAGGTGACAGACAGACACAGAACACATCAACAGAATCCTCTGATGGTTCCCAGGGAGAGAACTGCTGCTCTTTCTTCCAAAGCTCTGGGAGCTGGAACAGCTGAGGACTTCCTTTTCTCAGTCTCTACCTGGACGGTGACAGGATTGCAGCCTCAGAAAGAAAACCTTTTGGTGTCCAGGATCATCACAGGCAGATCACAGGCTAAGGGGAAAGAAGCTCCCTGTGTATCCATTGTAGGCTTTAATCAGAAGACGCAGGTGGAGCTGCAGAACTAGGTGGGCCAATTATCCTCATCCTTTCATGGTCCTGATGAACCCTGAAGCTGCTACTTGCTCTTGGGTGGACACTTTGGCTGGCAGGGTGGGGAAGGTGGCACAGGAGGACATTTCTGCTGGCACTGCTGAGGTGGGCAGGGCTCTGTACCCTTTGGTGGTGGACATGGTTCTGGGCGCTTTGGCATGGGGCACACAGGAGGTGGCTGGCTGGGCTGCTTACACTGCTGCTGTTGGTAAGACATCCTGCTGGAGTCTCAGAATCTGAAAGAAATGATATGACAGTGTTCATGGGAAGGGACTCCTACAGAGAGAGAAGCAAAGCTTATGTAACACCGTGGGATATTATTGCTCCAATCTGCAAGAAATTATTTAAACTCTTAATTTCCTTTTCATGACTCCCTGGTTTCTCTCTGCCACTTTAGCAAATTGCTTCATTGTCCCTGAGAAATCTTGTGTTTTCTCACACAATTTTTCCAAAGAAAAATCTCTGTGGTAAAGAACCAATCATGTTATTTCCATAAAAATAACATCTTCAAGAAAGGCAGTCAAAAGTTCAGATACCCATGACAATCTCACAAGCTATTCCTAGCATCATTATCTGTTGTAAGTGCCCAGTGGATTGACTTGGAAACAGAGCACAGGGCTGTTTGGGAAGAATTGCAGTCTCTCACACCTGCTACGACATAAACCTTTGAAAAAGGCACCAGAAAAGTAGAGAAAAAAGAAAAATACTTTGTTCTTTTTTCTTCAAATCAAAGCTTTCCACTTGACTTCTCTGTCCATATGAACACCTAACTGTACAAAAAGAAAGCTAAAATAGTGTACCATTGTGCTCTAACCTAAATTTTCATCCACTAAGTAGCATCAAATCAACATTCATAGGATTGGATCAACCAATCCTGCTGTATTCAGATTAACTCAACATTTCAGGGCACACAGAACAGAGGAACTCAAGGAAGCAGACTCACCAGGTTCTCCAAAGCAGATCAGTGCTCAGGAGTTTAGGAGTCGTGCAGCAGAGGATCTCTTTATAGGGCCTGCTGCCCCACCCAAGACAGATTCCAGAATGAGATCCAGTCTCCCCAGCACATTTGATACTTGTCCCCATCAAAGAAGTATATTATTGGCCTGGCACGGTGGCTCACGCCTGTAATCCCAGCACTTTGGGAGGCCGAGGCAGGTGGATCACGAGGTCAAGAGATCGAGACCATCCTGGTCAACGTGGTGAAACCCCGTCTCTACTAAAAATACAAAAAATTAGCTGGGCATGGTGGCGCATGCCTGTAGTCCCAGCTACTCAGGAGGCTGAGGCAGGAGAATTGCCTGAACCCGGAAGGCGGAGGTTGCGGTGAGCCGAGATCGCGCCATTGCACTCCAGCCTGGGTAACAAGAGCTAAACTCTGTCTCAAAAAAAAAAAAAAGATGTATACTATTGTCTTTATTTATAAAAATGTATTATTGGACACCACATTAAGGAAATGAAGCGATGTGAACCAAAATTACAAGCATTCATTCAAAAGCTATGGATTTGAACCATACCTATATGGTTCCCTGTGAACATCCTATACAGAACAAGCTGCATAGACTCACATTATCATATGTAAATAATTAGAAGTAGGTCTGAGGAGTGGGGGTGGTCAGAGCACTTAAAGTGTGAAATCTGGGGGAAAATACAAACTGAGTATAATCGAATATGTGTTCTTCCTATTTCCAAACAGGTTTTAGGTGTTTCTCAGTGTCTTTACATTTGTCTGCATGTTCTTTCTTTGTCTTTTCCATAAGTCCCCTAGTCCCACAACCTGCTAGATTATCAAGTCGCACTCCAATGTACACTTTGCATCTACCCATTTTGGTACACATTGTTCACTCAACATATATATCGTCAATGCATGCAGTGATTCTTCTTTCATATCTTTTGTGAATTCTTCCTGCAATCAGGGAGGCTTACTAGACATGATATATTAAACATTTAAGGTGTTATTGCTAGAGCTTCCTTATCTGGACCAATAATCTGGAAGCTTTCCAAGAACATGGTTTATAATTGGAGAAGAGAAAAGGAGAATGAGGAAGAGGAAGAGGAAAGAGTCAAAATCACTGGAGCAGTCACAAGCTGTGCTCCAGGAAGGGCAGGAGTGCTGAATCAACCAGCATCACATCCCTCAGTTAAGCAGGTTAGGTTCCCAGAACTGCCATTGCTCCTGTCAGTAAGGAAGAGCTTTGGGGCAAGATCATCACTGACCAGGATGCTACAGAAATAAAGACATCACATCAGGACCTTGAGGCCAGATGTTTACAAATGGTGTTCTCACCAAATGATCCCTATAGACACATGCTAAGCACTTCAGAGGGCAAAGTAAAGGGCCTTTACTCAATATTCACCTACTCTACTACTCCCCAGTAGCCTGACATCACATCTAAAACACAAATCCTTAGAGAAATGTCTGACTTCTGCTAGGTACAATTGGAGAATCTGCTGCCAAATGAGATGACTGTGTGAGATAACACAGTTTGGGTCATACCCTGAGATTCCCCTTCTGATTCTGAAGACACCCCACTCAAAGAGGCTGCTTATCACAGTAGTGCAGGCACCAGAGTGGCAGCAGCCCAAGTGCCCCCAGCAGCTCAGACAGGGTCATTTTACAAGTTGAGGTGATGAACTTGAAACTCAGAGTTCCTCACAGACCAGCTACATGAAGAACGGCCACAACATGAAGAGGGCCAGCCAATTGTTGCAGCTTCCCCAAGTTAAGACATCCAGGGCTGAGACGTGGAGAGAGGCATACTTCACACACACACACACACACACACACACACACACACACACACACACACCATGGGTCTGTATCTATCTATCTATCTATCTATATATATATATATATCATCTATCTATCATCTCTCCATATATCTAAATAGGTTAGCTTTATGCCCTTTCAGTCTGATAGCCTTAGGTTCATTTTTCCTACTTTTACTCCATAATTTTCTAGGGTATTATGAACTATAAATCACTGCTATATAAAAACGACAGTAAAGAAAAAACTTTTGAACTTTTGTGTTATTCTTGATTCCGCAATGAATAAGGAAGAGAGGTACAAGAAAGGCCAAAAGTGGATGCATCTGGAAGTTTTGCCCATCAACAAGTATCCCTGGGGATAGTCATTTAGTCCAAAAATCTCTAATCCAATGCTGGGTGGGCAGAAGCTCAAGAGCGCAGTCTGAAGAGGGGAGGGGAGAAGGAAGTAAGTGGCTTTGTTATTTTACAATAACCTGGGTACCGAATACAACATCCCTCAGTATCCAAGGGAGATTGGTTCCAAAACCCTCCCATAGACACCAAAATCTGCAGATGCTCCAGTTCCTTATATAAAACCAGATAGTGTTTGTATATAACCTATATACATCCTCTGGCATACTTTAAATCATCTCTAGATTACTTATAATACCTAATACAATTCCTAAGCATCATTTCATTTGTGTGGAGTGGATTCAACATAGAACTCTACAAACTGCAAATTCAAGTTTGCTTTTCGAAACTTCGTGGAATTTTTTTTCTGGATACGTTTGACCCACAGTCACTTGAATCCACAAATGTGACAAATGTGGAACCTACAGATATGGAGTACCGGCTGTATGTTTGAGGGACCTAAAACTTCCCTCAGGCCAGAGACGGAAAGTAGCAGAATAACTTCTACACACTTCTCACCTCTCCCTGTTGCAAACTTTTGGGAAATTCTTTTTGTTTTCATCCATTAAGTTGATCCAAGATGAAAGTAACTTAGGTCCTCTGAGAACAGGAGCAACTAGAAGAGGATGATGAATGAGATGGTTCTACCTGGCAGGAGATAGACTCCCATTGAGTCTGAAAATCAGATCCAGAACATTTGCACCCAGGCAGCATTCAAGGTAGGATTCAGAAAAAAAAAAAAAAAAAAAAAAAACGTGGAAAGATGGATGGATGGATGGATCAATTGATTGATCAAAATATAGGTAGATTCTAAATATTGACAGATATTGAACTAATACAATAAATAGGATATTATAAGTGAAAAGCATAAAAGAGGAAGCCTACTGCAGAACCCGAAACTGAAACCCAGAGTAGATAACTGACTTCACAACAACTCTGCCACACTTAGATTATGACAAACTCAGCATGTATTCTGGTGGGGAAGTGGCAGAAATAACGAAAAGTCTAAGACACGATAATACATAGAGTCCTGAAGGTGTAGCTTTGGAGGGAAATCAGAGTTCTACAACAGGTGATAAGCAACGTCTTCTTTCAGTTCTGCTGGTGTGTCTTTGTGATTCTGCATAAAATCTTCTTTGAAGATGAGAAACTAAAATGTCACTTTAAGGGCCTCTGTGACTGTGAGGCACAGGCTTCATGGCCCCACCAATAGCAGTGACAGCCTTGGAGTCAAATCAGAAATATCTTTCTTGTACTGTGGTGGAATCAGGCTGAACCTCTGGCCATAAACTTCACAGGCACTAATTCTGCTTTCTAATCAAGGCTCAGCCGTTTGGATGGTGCAGTTAATGCTCTTACTCACCCAAGCCTTCTCTTTCCCGTAAAGCATCCCCAGTGCCTCGCATGACATCATTTTTAGCTCCTTTCCTGCCTGGTTTCTTTCCTACATACTGGGTGGGTTGATAGGGCAGGTCCAGAGAATCATTCCTAACCTGTGTCTGGGCAGAGATTTTCCATGGACAGCCTTGGGGAGAACTGGTTTTCTGCCCTGCCTTGTACCAGGGAGGCTCCTGCACTCGTAGTTTTCTTTCTGGTTATGGTAGAGGGGAATGAAAGGTGTTTAGTCACTGAGGATGAAGAAGATTTGAGTGTTAATGAGCCTCTCCTACATGGGTATTTAACTTAATCACTTGGGCTTTTGTTGTTTGAGAAAGAATTCAATATGAAAACCTGGTTTCTACAAGCCTTTTTGTTGTCGTGTTCTCTTGGTCCCAAGGAAGTGTTCCTCGTATCAGCAGCAACAAAAAAAAAATTACTACCCCTTCTCCTCTTTTCCTTAATATGCAAGCTCTGACCCTGAACCCTCAAATAAGCAGAATTGGGCCTCTGGACAGCAGAGGACCATCCAACAAGGTAGAAGCAACACATTTCACAGTCTCCAGATTTGGGATGAAGACCCCCAAGAATAAATACATATTTCGTTCATCACTCATTCCCATATTAGCCCACAGTATCAAGATCTGGAAGATCGAAGATGGGTTTTGAATGCAAGAAAAGAACAGTCCTACTCAGAACTCTCTTGGGACAACTGATACCATCCAAACAAAGACAGAAAATATCTGGATGTGCTCAGCACTGTAGGAAATTGAGTATCAGAGAATGTGAGGGCAGTTAAAGAACTACTGTAAAAATCCACTTGATCACTTCTGAAGAGTTTTTTAGGAAAAAAAAAAAAATCCACTTGAAAATTGACAAAGGTCTATAAAAGGACCAAAATTTGGGAATGGAGAAGAGGGGCAAAGATCCAAAACCATGCCATAAATAATTAAAACTGACCCCGATACAATCTATTTGATTCCACTACCACCATCACGGAGGTCTCAAAATATATATGAGATATATGGTTCCTAACAACCGTGGCATGCCATACTGATGTGAAGAGATAAACAACAGATCCTCTGTTTCGGAAAGAAAAAAATATATACCTAAACTAGGTAGGGTACATTTGACAATTACAGTAAGTTATTTTTATACGTTTACTATATTGGTACCATGTAAATTGATTTACATCTGTTTAATGGTTAGAGATCAGGAAAGTAAACTGTATTACTCTGCCAGATGCTGGATGTAAAGTGGAGGGTAACCCAGAAAATATTTGTATCCTCTGACCCTATATTCCTATGGAAGATATAAGCCAAAATATGTCAACTTACAAGTAAATAATATTAAATGATAATAAAGGTTTTGGGATCTTACCTGTTCCCTTGTCATTGGGACCAAAAGTCATGTGTGCCCTTCACCACAATAATATAGTAATGTTTTTAAGAAGATTCAACAACAAAAAAAATACATCTTATTTAATTGTGTGATGTTTGCTATTAATGATATGGCAATTGTCTTAATATATTCGCCTAATATTTGCTACCCCAAGTTTTATAAAATATTAGAACCTGAGTATAAGTGGATCCATGATCCCAGGAGAGGGAGAAACGCGATGTTCTAATCACCTCCTTGGTGCTCTGAGCAGTGTGTCAGTCAAAGAAGAATATGTTTCACTTTTTAATATCTCAAAAGATTACTAAGAGAGAAGAACATTTTATATAACGCAGTTGTCAACATCTACCAAGAAGAATGAACTCTTCCACCAACTGGTGAAGCACCATCAGTTCTGGAAACATTCCGTTCCACAGAAGGACCTCCTAGACCAAAGGCTCAGTGCAATGCCCATAGCTTTATTTATTTTCAACAAGCAGTCTGGGAATTGCGCTCTCAAAGCTCCACTCCAGTTGTGTCTTGATAGAACTTTCACGTATCTTATATCACATAGAAGTACATCAGGGACTTAGCACAGACTTTCAGTTTTACAGCAACAAAGGCATGGATGTGAATCCCATGGAAATTGATTTCCCTCACATTCCCACTAATTCTGCACCTATATTTTGGCATTTGTAACTATCTGATTTTGACTATTGTTATTTTTATCATAATAGCAGAATCATAATAGTTGTCAATTATTAAGTGCTTATTATCTGTTTGGGACTTTATTAGATGCTACTTTATATCGTCTCATCTAAAATTCTTAACTTTCAAAGAGGTTTTGAAAGAATTACATAAGCATATGAATGATCCTATGGAAAGGCATTGATACCTCCTTATAACCAGTGAAGAGAACATGAAAATACACTAAAAGACTCACAGCAAGGAAAAATCCAAATAAGTAGCAATGAAATCAAATAAAACCTGGGAAGGAAGATGCAGATTTGGACTACAGAGAATTCTTGTTTAATGTGCAATTTGAATCAGAAGAGCATTGGCTATGAGACTACCCTACCTGGATGCCAATTCCAACTGTCATCTTGACTACATATTCGTGTGTGTGTGTGTGTCTGTGTGTGTGTGTGTGTGAGATTGCCTGTGTGTGTGTGTGTTTAGGATATAAAATTTGGCATGTTAGATTATCAAAGACATCAGCCTTGAGAAACAAAAACTAAATCCTAAGCCTCCTCAACTGACTAGGTGGACCCACTCTTGGCCAAGGGGCCCCCGAAGAAACCTTAAAACTGGGTCCCTAACATTACAGAATGAGAGATTGGACATTACAGAATGAGAGATTGGAGGTGCCTTGTTATACTCCCCCACTCACTAACCACCTTTAGGCTTTTTTTTTTTTTTGAGACGGAGTTTCACTGTTGTTACCCCGACTGGAGTGCAATGGCACGATCTCAGCTCACCGCAACCTCCACCTCCTGGGTTCAAGCAATTCTCCTGCCTCAGCCTCCCGAGTAGCTGGGACTACAGGCACGTGCCACCATGCCCAGCTAATTTTTGTATTTTTAGTAGAGACGGGGTTTCACCTTGTTGACCAGGATGGTCTCGATCTCTTGACCTCGTGATCCACCCACCTTGGGCCTCCCAAAGTGCTTGGGAGGCGTGAGCCACCACGCCCGGCCTCACCTTTAGGCTTTCTTCCCTCAGAATTAAAAAGAAACCAGCCCTTTTGAAAGATCTGCTCCCCACTGATTTCAACCAAACTTGTGACTACTCCTCCCTTTTCCCTTTGAACACCAACAATGGACCGACATGCCTTCCTGATAAAAGGCGCCAACCACAAAGTGGTTCTGGCCAGCCAACAGAGGATGCACAATGACGGCTTTCACGTTCTCCACTTCACCTTTTAACTTTAGCCTTCCCTCACACTAACACTGCTGTTGTTTGAACATGGGACCCAGAAGCATGAAGCTCGATTGTGTATGTGCATGTTTCTCCTTTCATAAATATTCATGACTCCTCCTATAGCTTATTGAACACGTGTATTCAGCCACACTGCTCAGCAATCATTCCTGTCCTGTTCTTCTCCTCCTCCAAATATCTGGATTTCTGCTTCTGGCTGGAGGCTGCGCTTCCCAGCCTGTCAGAACGGCCACTATGCAGATTGAACCCCTTTATGAGAAAGAAAGCTCTCCTTCCCAGACACATGAATCTCCTCATTCTTCAGTTGACAGTCTTACAGTTTATATTAACGCATGGAACTAATTTATTTAGACATGATTTTAAGTTACACAGTGTAATGGAATTTGGTTAGGTTTCTAAATCGTACTGAAATACTTAGGAAAACCTAAGAATCAAAATATGTATAAATTGTCTTCAGGTATGTATTTGGAATTGTATTATTCAGTCGGAGAGTTAAAGTGCTCTCAAATGGAGGGTGGCAACTTTGTAACCTCACTTTAAGTTGTTTAAGAGAAATCAAACAAAGGTGTTACATGGATCAGTTATTATTCCAGATCCCCTTGAAAAAATTACACAGATTTCTAGAATTTCAAATAAATTAATAACATTAGTTATTTAAGCTTATTGAGGAAGAGACCCAGGCATCTAGGATCACCTCCCACTTGACTTCCACACTGCATTTAATGGAAGAAAAGGCTGCCCGACTGGCGCCTCCTAAATCATCTTCCTGTAAATAGCAGGCATGGTATAGGGGACTCTCTCCGGAAAACACTGTTTTTCCTTAAACAAGATCAACCCCATTCCTCCATCCGGAGACCAGAAACCCTTTCACATGTAATTCCTAAAACTGTAAGCCCAAGCCCCTTTCATATGTGATTTCTAAAGCTGTAAACCAAAGACCCTTTCACTTGTAATTTCTAAGGTTGTAAACCTAAGATCCTTTCACATGTAATATCTAGAGTGTAAGGCTATGTAAAGGCAGAGCTTCTCTTTGTTAGGGGAGCTTGGCCGTTTGGCCAAAACATAGAGCCTTGCTCCCAGGTCGTAATAATAAAACCCCTTCCTTTTCTAGTTCCGTGTCCGAGAGGTCTGTTTCTCGCAGCCGCTCCTGCTTCATTATGACTCACAAAAAGCAGTGTAATTGGTAACTTTAATAAAGTAAATATAAATTTTGAAAACCAAAGTATGCTTTAAATCATCTTTGTGATACACAAAGGCTAACTTCAAGGATACAAACAAAACTAGCATATGGCAATGAAAAATGAACAGAAAACAAAAGCCTTATGTGTTACAAAGCGTAGGTAGAAAAGCAGACCCAGGTTTAGGGATCAACTCCAGAAGACTATTGGGCCATAGAGCAAGAGAGAGGAAAGGAGGGAAGAAGAGAAGGTGGAAGAAGGGCTTGATACAGAGATAACAGTGATATCATGCCATGGTTTTCATTGCTTTTGATTCTAAAAATGAACTGGCATATAGTAAATCAGTCCTGGATCCCACAGACCCACCTACCAGGCCCCTCACATGCTTTTCTCCTACTCAAAGCTCCTACCTCCCTGCACCTTCCCATGGCTGCCCACCACCCTCTGAGAGCCCTCTCTGCAGATGGCGATTCAGGCCAGGACCCCACGAATCCACCTAAATAAACCAGCAATGGCCTGTCGGTGACTCAGAGAGGTAGCCAACAAATGAGAACGAACAGGGTATCATGAGCAACTGACACAGAAATTTTTCAAAGGCCCAGAAAGAAGATCCACGATCCACGATCAGCTCATTCTACCCTCTCTGGCCTCGGCAGTGAGGTCAGATGGGAGGGTCAATCCTCCCTCTTTTCAGGGAAGAGTACTTTGCTTGGCAAGGCTGTTTCTGTGTCTAATGTTTATTTGTTCATACCTGCCTTAAATGCCAGCGTGACTAAAATGATGAAACTCTCTCATCTACATTGTTTTAACCTGAATTTCCCCAGGCAATTAGTTTCTCCGAATATGAGCTGGTAAACACCCTTCCTCCACCCTTTCCCAGCAGTCCTGGGACTACCTGAAGCACAGGTGTGTCTTACCACACATAAACACCAAAACTCAAAAATAGAGTAAATAACAGCTACAGCTACTGAGGAAGGAGACCCAGGCATCTGGGATTCCCTCCTCCTCTGTCATCCACAATGCATCTCCATAGAAGAGAGAGCAGGCCAGCTGGCTCCTCCTGAATCTCCTTCCTGTAGGTGGCAGGCTTGGTCTTGGGGAAACTCTCCAGAAGGCACTGTTTTTACTTAAAACAAGATCAAACCAGAAACTTTTTCACAGGTGAGTCCTAAAACTATAAACCCAAAACCCTTTCCTACGTAAATCCTGAAGCTGTAAACCTAAGATTCTTCCATATGTAATATCTAAAGTATAAGGGGATATAAAGGCAGAACCTTCCTGTTAAAAGAGCTGAATTTGGATAAATTATTCCTCAGCTCCCGGCTGTAGTAAACTCTTTCCTTCTTCATTCAGTGTTTGAGAGATCCGTTTCCCACGGCGGCTCCTGCTACACTACTATTGAGTTAACAGATTGCATATAAACATTCCAGATTTCTGACCTGCAAGAGGCTTTAGACTCACTGACCTCCCCACACGTACTCCACTGTATTGATTCATCAGACTGACATTTAAGAATTTGGGTTCCATGGACTTGTGTGATCATACCACATACTCTTTCAGTACCTGAATCTCCTCTGCACGTGCCACCACTTTTCCTCCACCCAGCCTACCAGCACTCATTACCGGGGACAGCTCTTCAGCAGATAATTGCTCACTGGTTAGGGCTTGGGTATCATGCACAAAGATGCTGAAAGTTGGCTGGAAACCCTGTGTGTTCCAGAGGTGAACAGCCACCTCTCAACTTCAAAGCTGCCCACAGATAGTGATCCCATCTCCCTGGCACAGATAGTGAAGTCTCTTTTTCTTCTGCCCATGTATGATCCTATGGGCACAGTTTTTCCTACTAGACAACGTGACAAAGCAAACACATCAACCAGTGAAATTAGTGGATGTCTAACATGACCCAAGGACCAGAATCCCCCTCTTGAGCTCTGCCTGATGCTTCTGCCCTCCACTCCCAGGCCCCCTGAATCCCCAACCCTGTACTCCAGCCATCAGTATCTACCTCTGTCCTTTGGCCGTGTACTAAGGACTTGTTCAGACCATTTTCTTTGGTTTACCAATTTCCTTTTACTCTCAATTTTAATCCTCCATTGAAATTGAGGTGACCTATGGCTTCAGGTATCCAGCATCTTCCTGACCGCATGGGACAAGTGACAGCCAAGCCGTGTCCCATAAGAGGACCAGGAATTGGCTCCCACTCTACTTCACCTCTCACCTTCCAGGGTCTATCAAGACTCCTTGACAAAACTATTCTTAAATTACAGCGCTCATGCTCAGAAGACCAGGTCTACACCTCTGGACTGTCTCATTTACTTTTTTCTAATGGCGATTTTTATCCATTAAGTCCACAGAGGGCTTTCCTGGTGGCACCTACCACAATATGTGGTCTGGTCTCATGGGGTTGACTTTTGCTGTGGCATTACAACATAAGTTCACGTCTTCCACCACTAGCCTACCACCTACCAGTCCTCACACACATCCTTCCCTCCTCAAGGGTCCTGTCTCCCACACATACCTCACTGAACCTCTCCCTTGGCTGCCCACACTGAGAACCCAGAGGCATGGTGGGAAAGGGTATCTGTGTCCTGTTTCTCCCAGGCTGCCCTTCCACAGGAGATGAAAATCTGGCTGGTCACTCAATACCTGCAAAACTGGAGTTTTCTGTACAAAGAAAGAGTTAGACATGTCACTTTAGCACCTGGAAGGAGGCACCCAAAAAACAGCAAACTGGGCAAACCCTTTTGTTTGCCAGTCATTTGACTGTGCTTGGGATCAAAGACAGTTTCAAGATTGAGGCCCTTTTTATGCCACCTTAATCCTCTGAAGCCAGAATTTGAAGAAGAAACAGTGACTAGGATTATCCCTGAAAGGAGGAAAGAGTTCCCTTAGGGCTTGGGCTAGCCCTCATCTGGGCTGGAAGAAGATTGCATGGTTGGACTGAGAGTGACCATTTTTTTCAAGGTGGAGTTTTAAAGAATTAGGATAGTTAGGTACATAAATAGACAGGCCGGCAAACATAATATAATTCTAAGATTACCTTTGGAACTCTTACAAGTCTTCGATATTAGCGATGAGGAGACAAAGTTGTGGAGATACTGAGGAACTTGACTAAGACTGCACAGCTGGTCAATGTCGGTAAAGCTAGCATCCAGATCTTCACGTTCTATCTCATGTTCTTTCTACAGCCCAAGAGGCCTTATTTCACTTACGCTTGACGTCAAATCCCAGCTATTCAGAAACCAAAAAGAACAGTCTTTAAGTGAGGACATAGACCTGAGAATTTGAGGTCTATGGGACCAAGGCCTTGGGACCAAGTATGACTAACACTTCCAGAATCCCCTGGTTCCTCTCTCAGCACCTGTGGTTTAGACAGCCGAGTGAGAGAGAAAAAGTATAAAATATCCCTCGAAAGAGTGAATATATGGAGGTCTTCCTACAGAGAGGGAAATGAAGGCTCTGAAAGGAAGTCAAACCAGGAAAAAACATCTCAGATAAGAATAGGAATCACGGGATCAGAAGTATATATTGAATGGAAATCTGCTCTAAAATACCCCCTGATGGTCTTTCAGCCTCTGCTTGAAGTCTGCCCACAGTAGAGGGCTCTGTACGAGGGAGGCAACCAGATTAATTGTTAATGGAATTACTTAGAACCTATTTCCTTGGTTGCACTGAAATGTGCTTCCCAGTGATTTCTGTTACTTTAGGAGAATTCTGCTCTGGACTACAGAGCAACTCCCTCCTTGTCACTGGAGGTATCATAAGAGGCTAGAAGTCCCGAGTCAGTGACACTCCAAGGAGCTCCTTCCATGGGACTGGGGGTGGCAGGACTGAAGTCTCTCCTTAGCTTCACGTTCTTCCCCACCGAGGCCACTCTTCCACCTGCTCAGGGCCTCCTCGGGAAATCTTACAGATTATTCCACACCATAAAGGCTGGGGCAGAAAAGATTCACTCAGTAATTCAGAGACATTCACATTGTTTACTTTGTTATAGTTTAATTTGTAGCAGATGAGCTCAGAAATTCATCTATGAGAAGGCCCAATGAAAGAGTTTATTCAGAATGTTATAGGGACGTACATTTCTCTTACATGTTGATGGATGTTTGGCATAACGTAAGTAAGCCAAGTATTAACAGAAGCTGTGATCAGACCTGTTTCTTCCTATGTGGTCACTCTTCCAACAACTCCAATTTCATGATGTTGCTTTAGTAGCATTTAAAGAGCAGGCTAATACTGTGTAATTAATAGCATCTAGTTTTTTTTATTGCATTTTAGGTTTTGGGGTACATGTGCAGAACATGCAAGATCATAGGTACACACATGGCAGTGTGTTTTGCTGCCTTCCTCCCCTTCACCCACATTTGGCATTTCTCCCCGTGCTATCCCTCCCCAGCTCCCCCCACCGCTGTCCCTCCCCATTCCCCCCAATAGACCCCAGTGTGTAGTGCTCCCTTCCCTGTGTCCATGTGTTCTCATTTTTCATCACCCCCCTATGAGTGAGAATAAATAGCATCTAGTTTTGTATCATCTCAGGATATTAATTACAAGCAACAAAAGCTTACTCTGGCTGATTAAGCAGAAAAGATACTTATTAAAATATTATTGAGTAGATTATAAAAATCAGAAAAGCCACAGAACCAGGCTTGAGGCTATAGATATAGGAGAAATGTCCAAAAACCACACCACAAAACTAGCCTGGTGAGGAGGCTACTGCCACAGTGACTCTCCACCATTGCTCCATCATGCCAGGAACATGTTCTTGCATCCTCAGCCAGCAGCAAAAGGGAGTCACCACCCCTGCCAGCAAAATGTCTTCTGCAAGGAGTCCCTCCTCCAGTTGTTCCTTTCCAGAGCACAGCTCTGACTGGTAGAGTCTCTGTCACAGGGTGCACCCTGACTGCAAAACAGACTGTGAGATTTACTTTCTGGGTTTTACCTTGGGGAGAAGGTGTGTAAGTCTGTAAAATAGTCCATACACAGTGACAGTGTGCAAAGAGTACTGGAAAGCAGGGGGAAAGATTACATATATTTGCGACAAGCTCAAATGATCACTGGTTTTAGATCCAGGCAAGTTGGGACAACACCTGTAGTGTCAGCCACATATTTGAAGCATATGTCAAGGCATCCAGTTTCGCTGGCTGAAAATTGCCTGGATGGATTCTGGGCTTGAAAGGAAGAAAGGAAGAGAGAGAGGGAAAGAAGGAAGGAGGGAAGGAAGGGAGGGAGGGAGGGAGAGAGAGAGACAGAGAGAAAGGAAAGAAAGAAAGAAAGAAAGAAAGAAAGAAAGAAAGAAAGAAAGAAAGAAAGAAAGAAAGAAAGAAAGAAAGGGAAGGAAGGAAGGAAGGAAGGGAGGGAGGGAGGGAGGGAGGGAGGGAGGGAGGGAGGGAGGGAGGGAGGGAGGGAGAAAGGAAGGAAAAAGAAAAAAGAAAAGAAACAATACCTCAGGCAGCAGGCTGCACCCTAGAGTAAGGTAGACCTAACTGCATTTATTAACTGTGCCATAATTTTGACTGCTAAGATATTATTATGGGTCCCAGACCCAGAGAATTGTTAGAATGATCGGAGCTAATATTGTGAGCTTCACGATTATACCTGATATCTCCTCTATATCTTCCATTTACTTTTTTCCATTTCATTCTTGCTGCCTTCATCCAGGTACCATCATCTTTCACTTGAACTAACTATAAGAAGCTCTTAACAGGTCTTCAACTCCCAACCCCCTATAAGTTATTCACCACACCACCAAAATAATCTTTCAAAAATGCCAAGGCAATTGTGTTATCCTGTCTGTAATATGCTTCCTGTATTACACTTAGAAAAATAGTTGAACTCCTTAATATTGATCTGTAAGATTCTAATGGTTTGGCTGTTCCCCTAAGTCCAGTCCATGCAGCACTCCTCTCCCTGGGCTTGGCTTAACAGGCCCTGGTCTCTCTATTCCCCGTATGTGCCAGGTTCCTTCTTCCCTCCCAGCCAGGAACTTTCCCTGATGGGCTTTCATGCACCATACAAGGTCCAGGCTAACTCTCATGGATTCTTTCATATGCGGTTAGTTCCCCCTGTTTCATGCTTTTATAAATCTGAACAACCTTTGTGACGCATATCAGCATTATACTTAAGTAATTATCAGGGTAACCATTTGTTTTGTTTGATGTCTGTTATCCTTGCTGAATTTAAATTCCATGTATTACTCATGACTGTTACATGCCCAGCACCTCACTGTTCCTGAGACATATGAGGCCTCATTACATATTTGTTGAACAGTTGTTATAGTCTGGTTCAGTTCTCTTTCCTCCTAGAAACGAAGGCTTGGCCATGCAAGCAAGGGGAGGTGACATCCGACAGTGCCAGAGAAGGAATAGGGCGCTGTCAACTTGCTAACTGGATCCTAGTATTGACCGTGTAACCCTAGACCAGTGATTTTACATTTCTAGACCTCAGTTCAGCAGTCGAAACACATGGACTTTGGATTTCCTTCTTGCTGGAACTTTCCTTATGTACTCGTGTGTGTTACTCACACATGTATTTATCCACTGTCCACGTCTGGTTGTCAGTTTTAATCACCTCCTACGCACCCCTGTCCAAGGTGCTCTCGTACTCAGAAGATCCCAGTGGCATCAAGAAGACTGACTTGGGAAATTTTATCCTAGATAAAACTGGTCCTATCTTGCGTCCCGATAAAAAGTCTTTCCCCACAGTTTTCATTCACCTCAATTCCCCAAAACTAACTTCTGACTTTCAAGGAAAATTCTACTTTGGCAGCTGCACAGGTACCAACAAGAGTTTTCTCTTCCCTGGAAGAACATCCTTGGAGGAGAAACCACACCGTGTCTGTATGGGTGTGATGAAGGCTGCTTTTTCTAGCACTCCTGGGGCTCACAGAGAAGGTATTTATTGAGGGGTGAGATGAAAGCAGACTCGGATTTCATAGAGCCAGTTCTCGCAGTCCATGTCAGTAAAAGTGAAAAAGCACAGCAATAATGCATTGTCTCATTAAGGCTAATGTGAGCAATATAATTCAAGTATGTAGACATCTAGTAGTGCAATTTTATCTCAACAAAGAACTTAGAACCATGGGAAAAGTGAATAGAAACCATAATCCTATCATAACAGCCCCTGGAACATCTGAGTGCAAGGGGGATCTAGAATATTTCCAATACCCCCTTCCAGTCAATCCCCTCTCAAAGGCAGCGTTCAGATTCCTATCACCATAGGTTCATTTTCCTTATTCTGCATTTCCCTAATAATGCTGTTAAGCACATTTTAATATGCTTTATATAAATAGAATCATACAGAACGTACTCTGCTGTGTTCGGCTTATTTGTTAAACATAGTGTCTTGATACACATCAAGTTCCTGTTTTTTAATAGTTTAGTTTTCTTAATGCTAGGCGTATTTCATTGTATGAATTTTCTATAATTTCTTTATTGATAACCTGCAGATGGGCATTTAGGTTATTACAATTTGGGGCTAGTTGAACAAAATTGTTATGAATATTTACATGCAAGTCCTTGGTGGACATGTTATTTCTCTTCTCTTACATGAATATTTAAGGTGGAGCTTTTTGCTAAAGCATAGTTGTGTGTTTAACTTTATAAGAAACCACCAAATATTTTCTACGTTGATTGTACCACCTTGCATTCCTACTAGCACTTGTATGAGAGTTCCAGGGGCTCCACTTTCTTGCCACACTTGCTTTGTCATTAATTTTAATGTTAGTCGTTTATGTGGGTCTGAAATAGTAGCTCATAGAGCTTTTTAACTGCATTTCCCTCACTGATAATACGGTTAAGCATTTTACATGCCTTTGGGTCATTTATACATTTTCTCTTGAACATAAATTTGGGTCTATTTCTGAGTTCTTTTTGCATTCCATTTATCTGTAAATGTATTCATACACCAAAACCACACATTCTTTTTTTTTTTTTTTTTGAGACGGACTTTCGCTCTTGTTACCCAGGCTGGAGTGCAATGGTGGGATCTCGGCTCACCACAGCCTCTGCCTCCTGGGTTCAGGCAATCCTCCTGCCTCAGCTTCCTGAGTAGCTGGGATTACAGGCACATGCCAACGCCACCATACCCACCTAATTTTCTGTATTTTTAGTAGAGACGGGGTTTCACCATGTTGACCAGGATGGTCTCGATCTCTGGACCTCATGATCCACCCGCCTTGGCCTCCCAAAGGGCTGGGATTACAGGCGTGAGCCACCGCGCCTGGCCCAAAACCACACATTCTTGATTGATGAACATGTATAGTACATATTGAAACCAGATAGTGTGAGACCTACAATTTTGTTCTTTTCCAAGATTGTTTGAACTTTTCTAGATTATTTGAATTTCCATATAAATTTAAATTTGGTCCACTAATTTCTCCAAAAGAAAAAGCCAGCTGAAATTTTTGTTAGGATTGCAAGGAATAAATAGATCAACTTAAGAGGACTGATACTTTTTAAATGGTGTGTTATCCAATATGTAAACATGTATCTCTTCATTTATTTGGGTCCTAATTTCTCTCCACATTGTTTTACGATTTTCAGTGCAGCAGTCTTACAAATTTTTGTTAAACGTATTACTGATATTTTGTCTTTTTATGCTGTCATAAGGTTATTTCTAAATTTCATTTCCAATTGTGTGGTGATGCTGCATAGAAATATGGTTGATTTCTATATATTGACCTTGTATTCTGTGGCCTTGATAAAGTTACATATTAGTTCAAATATATATTTCTATAAATTTCTTAGGAATTTCTACCTAGGCAATTATGTCATTTCTGAGTAAAGACATTTGTGCTTCTTCTTTCCAATCCATGTTTGTGCTTATTTTTCTTACCTTATTGCACTGGTTAGAACTTCCAGTGAATGCTAAAATGGAAGTAGTAAGTTGGGATATATGTGCCTTGTTTCTGATATTAGGGGAAAAATACTTCACAATTAATATAATGTTAGCCATAGGCTTTTCATAG
Source organism: Callithrix jacchus (assembly GCF_049354715.1). Lineage (NCBI taxonomy): Eukaryota > Metazoa > Chordata > Mammalia > Primates > Cebidae > Callithrix > Callithrix jacchus. The sequence goes on from NC_133519.1 coordinate 13,618,442, forward strand.
ATGACCTTCATCAAATAGAGAAAATTCTTTTCTATTCCTGGTTTGCAGAGAGTTTTATCCTCAATAGATGTTGAATTTTGTCAAATGCTTTTTCTCTATTTATTGAGATGGTGATGTTTTCCTTTATTTAATTTGGTGAATTACATTGAAAATATTAAATAAACCTTGCATTCTGTGACAAATCCTCTAAATATATGGCTAGACTCAATTTACTGATATTTTTTTTTTTTTTTTTTTTTTTTTTGAGACGCTCTTGTTACCCAGGCTGGAGTGCAAAGGCACAATCTCTGCTCACCGCAACCTCCTCCTCCTGGGTTCAGGCAATTCTCCTGCCTCAGCCTCCTGAGTAGCTGGGATTACAGGCACGCACCACCATGCCCAGCTAATTATTTGTATTTTTAGTAGAGACGGGGTTTCACCATGTTGACCAGGATGGTCTTCATCTCTTGACCTCGTGATCCACCCACCTCAGCCTCCCAAAGTGCTGAGATTACAGGCGTGAGCCACCACGCCGGGCCTACTGATATTTTCTTAAGGATTTTTGCTTCTATGCTCATGAGTAATACTGATCTGTAATTTTCCTTTCATTTAATGTCCTTGTGGAGTTTCAATATCAAGGCTATATTAATCTCAAAAATACTTGGTGAATATTCCCTCTTCCTCTGTTTTCTGAAAGAAATTATGTATGATTGAAACTTTTATTTCTTAAGTGTGTGGTATAATTCAAGAGTTAAGCCTTTTGGACCCGGGGCTTTCTATATAGGAAGGTTTTAAACTATGGGTTGTATTTCTGTAATAATTATAGAGATTGTCTCAGTCAGGGTACGGTGAGAGGAACAGAACCAGTTGAAAATGAGATTTACTGCCAGGACTCAATTTACATGATTGCAAAGGCAGCTAGGCAAGTCTAAAATCCAGAGGTCAGGACATCAAGAGGGTGTGCTCGAACTCTGCCATGGGCTGAAGCTGTAATCCACACATAGAATTTCTTCAGGGAAGCTTCAGCTCAGCTTTTAAAGTTTTTCAACTGATGGAATCAGACTAGCCTATATAAACTAGGATTTTCTTTCCGGCTTAAAGTCAGTTTAGAATGGACTTTAATCACTTCTACCTTCAAAGCAACACCTAGATTAGCATTTGACTGAGTAACTAGGGACTTTCAAGCATCCAAGCGGACACATCAAAAGACAGTCACAAGGCTGTCAAATTTTTATTTCTTTGTGTGTTAGTTATTTATTTTCAAGGAATCTGTGCTTTTCATCTGAGTTGTAGAATTCGATATGAAGTTGTTTATAATATCCATTCATTTTTAATATAAAATGTCACACCTATCATTTTTGAAATGGTTCCTACTCATTTTTAAATGTATAACATCATCGTGTGTGTGAAGGTACTCAAGCCACAAACTGAATAATGATAATAATTTTTAAAGTAATGACAGTATTATAATAATAATTTTTAGAACCTAGGATTCATCTCTTATTCCTCTTTTCCTCACCTCCCACAAACTACTTCTTCCTAGGTCCCAAGTTCTGCCTTAAACTTATCATCACTCCTCATCTTCTCATTATCTTCAATGTTCTTACTCTAATTAGACCCACCATCACCCTCACCTGAACCACTGCAGAGGTTTCCTGTCTTGTAATCTGATTCTTTTTTTTTTTTTTTTTTGAGACGGCGTTTCGCTCTTGTTACCCAGGCTGGAGTGCAATGGCGCAATCTCGGCTCACCGCAACCTCCGCCTCCTGGGTTCAGGCAATTCTCCTGCCTCGGCCTTCTGAGTAGCTGGGATGACAGGCACGTGCCACCGTGCCCAGCTAATTTTTTGTATTTTTAGTAGAGACGGGGTTTCACCATGTTGACCAGGATGGTCTCGATCTCTTGACCTCGTGATCCACCAGCCTTGGCCTCCCAAAGTGCTGGGATTACAGGCTTGAGCCACCACGCCCGGCCCTTGTATCCTGATTTCTATCTTGTCTCCTTATTCCTATCTTGTGCCTCAGCAATCCCGTATCAGAACAACCACAGCAATCAGATAAAATATAGAGAAGATTATGTCCTCATTGATTGAAATGATTGAATATCTTTCCATTGTAGCTAGAGAAAAATATGAAGTTCTTACCGTCCTACAAAGCACTCCATGCTGTGGCACTGACTCTTTCGCTGACTTCATCATATCTTTCTTTCTTTGTTCACTATGTTGCAGGAATACTGGCATTTTGGTGGCTTCCTTTCCTTTAAAATAACCTTTTATCTGACTAAAATTGAAGTATAAATTCATATAAAGCTCACCAACTACAATATACATCTCAATAAAGCTTCATAAGCTAAACAACCATGCGACCAACGCACAGATAAAGAAATAATGTTACCAGCATCTCAGCAGCACTCCACCTGGTGTCTCTCCCAGTCACTACCAGCCCCCAAACATTATCTTTTTCCTGACATCTAACACCATAAATTTGTTCTTCAAGTTCCGAACTCTACATAAAGGTAATCATATAGTATGAATTCTTTGGTGCCTGGATTTTTTTTCTCTCAAAATTGTGTTTGTGATACTGATTCATTTCCTGGTGTGTAGTTATAGATTTTTCATTCTCGTTGCTGCACAGTATTTCTCTATGACAATATACCATCGCTGATGTCTCCATTTTATTGTCAAAGGCATTTTATTAGTTTCCAATTTTGAATTTTTTTAAATACTGCTAGTTTGAATATTCATATACATGTCTTTCGTGACTATACATATGTACTTCTGTTAGATGCATACGATGAATATAATGGCTGGGTCAGAGGATAGGCATATGCTTAGCTCTAGTGAATACGGTTAACTTTTCCAAATTATTTCTACCATCTAGTATTCCTATCAGCAGTGTATGAAAGTTTCAATTGCCCTACACTCTGATCAAACTTGACATTGTCTATCTTTTCTCGTGTTAGTCATTTCAGTGGCTATGTAGAGATAATACATTGTGATTTGAATTTGAATGGTGAGACTGAGCTTTTTATCATATGTTTATTAGAAATATGGAAATGCCCTTTCATGAATTGCCTGTTCAAGTTGTTCAGACATCTTATTATTTGCTCATTTCTTGTTTTCTTGTTGATCTGTGAGTAGGAATACATGTGTATATATTTTCTGGAACCAAGCCCTTTGTAAATATAGATATTACATACAGCTTCTCCATCTGTGGCTTGATATTTTCACAAACTTGGTGGTGTTTTTAACAACCAGAAATTTTTAATTTTAATGAAATCTAATTTATCATTTTTTCATCTTATTGGTATGTTTTTTGTTACCTGATTAAGGAATGTTTCCTATTGACGACATCTGAAGACATTCTCCCAGGGTTTAGGATTTTGTTTGGGTTGTGTAATGTATTTTTATATTCTATAGATACATAATATACATATTTAAGGGGTACATGTGATATTTTGTTACACACACAGAAAGTATAATGATCAAATCACAGCATTTAGAATTTATTTCCATCACCCTGACCATTTTCTATTTATCTTTGTTGAAGACATTTCAGTTCCTCGCTTCTAGATATTTTGAAACATACAACACATTCTCATTAACTATAGTCATCTCACTCTACTGTCAATCATTAAAACTTATTTCTTCTATTTAACTATATGTTTGTACCCATTAACAAGCCTCTCATTAACCCCATAACCCCATGACATACACACCTGTCCCAGTCTCTGGTAACTGTCATTCTATTCTCTATCTTCATGAAATCACCATTTTTAGCTCCCACATATGATGGAACATGTGATTATTGATTTTCTGTGCCTGGCATATCCTACTTAACATAATGACCTCCATCCAGTTCCATCTGTGTTGCTGCAAATAATGTGATTTCCTTATTTTTATGGCTGCATAGTATTCCATTTATACATACATACATATATATATATAAAATGTAAGTCACATTTTCTTTATGCATTTATCTGTTCATATCTTTGTTATTGTGATAGGGCCGCAGTAAACATTAGGATGCGTATCTCCTTTCGATATACTGATTTTCTTTCCTTTGAATAAATACTTAGCAGTGGAATTGCTGGAGCGCATGGTAGTTCTATTTTTAGTTATTTGAGACATCTCCATGCTGTTACCCATAATGCCTGTATTAATTTGCATGCCCACCAATGGTTTATGAGAATTCTCTGCATCGTCTCAAGTGTCTGTTACATTGCATCTTTTTGATAGTAGCCATCTTTACTGGAGTGAGATGATATCTCACTGTGGTTTTAATTTGCATTTCCCTGAGGATTAGTGATGTTAAGCAATTTTTCATACACTTGTTAGCCATTTGTATATCTTCTTTTTAGAAATGTGTATTTAAAACCTTTCCCTACTTTTTAACAGGATTGTTTGGTTTTTTGCTATTGTTTGAGTTCCTATATACCCTGGATATTAGTCTGTAGAACATTATTTAGAGAAATTAAAGGAGATTTAAATGAAATAAAAGTATCACATGTTCTTAGTTTGAAGACCCAATTGTAAATATTTTGTACTCAAATCACTCTATAGAGTCACCGTGTATGATTTATAGTACTGCTATTTTTGTTAGAATTTGGCAGGCTTATTTAAAAATTCAATTTTAAAATTAAGTTGAATTATTGTATATGAATTCTGACACAATTTTGTTGGTAGCACTTGATAAGCTTATTTTAAAATTTATTTGGAGAGACAAATAACTAACAATAGCCAAGAGGTTCCTAGAATATAACAAAGGAACAGAATTTCAATTGCTAGATTTGAATGCTACAATAATTAAAACAGCTTGGTGCTGGTGTAAGGATAGGCCAATAGAATAGAATAGAGACCCCAGGAACAGATTCACACATATATAATTGCTGGATATATGAGAAGGATGGCTGCATGGCAGTAGAGTCTTTATGATAAATGGTGCTTGGTTCAACTGGATATTCCCATATTCCTATGGTGCTTGGTTCAATTGGATATTCCTATATTTCTATGGGGTAATATATATATATATATATATATATATATATATATGTGTGTGTATATATATGTGTGTGTATATATGTGTATATGTATATATATGTATGTGTGTGTGTGTGTGTATATATATATATATATATATATATATATATATATATATATTCTTCCTTACATTATAAACAAAAATTCATTTCAGGTGGATTACAGATCTAAATTTGAATGGTAAAACAATGGAACTTTAAAAAAAATATAATCCACAGGCCAATAATGAGCAACAAATAATGAGTAACAAGATTGGGTCAGTAATAAGTCTCTCAGCAAAGAAAAGACAAGGATATGATGGCTTCACTATTGAATTCTACCAAACCTATAAAGAACTAATACCAATTCTCCTGAAATTATTCCAGAAACTAGAAGAGAAGGGAATTCTACCTAACTCATTCTATAAAGCCAACATTATCCTAATACCAAAACCAGACAAAGACACAACAAAAAAAGAAAACTATAGGTCAATATTCCTGATGAACATAGATGCAACAATCTTCAAAAAAATTCTAGGAAACCAATTCCAACAGCACTTCCCAAAGACAACACACCATAATCAAGTGAGAGTTATCCCAGGGATACAAGGATGATTCAACATATGGAAGTCAATAAATGTGATATATCACATAAACAGAATGAGGGAAAAATAACATGTGATCCTCTTAATAGATGGAGAAAAGGCATTTGACAAAAATTCAACATCGTTTTATGATAAAACTCTCAACAAATTATGTATAGAAGAAACATCCCTCACCAAAATCAATGACATATACAAGTCCATAGCTAACATAATATTGAATGGGGAAAAGTTTAAAGTCTTCCTCTATGAACTGGAATTAGGCAAGGAAGGCCACTTTCACCATGCATATTTAATATAGTACTAGAAGTCCTAGCGAGAGCAATCAGGCCAGAGAAAGGAACAAAAAGCATCTGTGTTGGTAAACAGTAAGTCAAATTGTCCCTCTTTGCAAATGACATGATCTTATACCTAGCAAAACCTAAAGACTCTATCAAAAACTTCTTAGATCTAATAAACAAGTTCAATAATGTGGCAGGACACAAAATCAACATACAAAAATCAGTAGTAGTTCTAGACACCAATAGTAAACTATCTGGAGAAGAAATCAAGAAAGCAATCTTATTTAGAGCTAGAAATAAATTTAACCAAAGAGGTGAAAGACCTTTACAAGAAAACTATAGAACACTGATGGAGGAAACTGAAAAGGATACAAACAAATGGAAAGAGAGTCAATGCTTATGCATTGGAAAAATTCATACAGTTAAAGCGCCCATCCTACCCAAAGCAATCCATACAGTCAATGTGATCTCTATCGAAATATCCATGTCATCTTTTTACAGAAATAGAAAAAATAATCCTGCAATTTGTATGGAACCAAAAATGAGCCTGAATAACCAAAGCAATGCTGACCAAAAAAAGACAAAGCTGGGGGCATCACTGTAGGTTGTTTGTGTGGCTATAAAGGAATACCTGAGACTGGGTAATTTCTAAAGAAAAGAGGTTTATTTTGGCTCACAGTTCTGCAGGATGTATACGAAACATAGTGCTTGGCATTTGCTTCCGGTGAGGGCCTCAGGAAGCTTTCAATGAATCATAGTGAAAGGTGATGGGGAGCCAGTGTGTCACACGGTGAGCGAGGTAGCGAGAGAGAAGGGATGAGGTGTCACCCTTTTTGACAATCAGATCTTGCATGAACTCACAGAATGAGAACTCACCTCAACCTCCAGTATTACCCACACAGTAACAGGATGCCACCGAAATTTTGATTTGGGGCTGTTGCAGCCTAACTTTAACGAAATTTAATAGACATTATTTTTAGGAATAATTATAGGTTTACAGATAAAATTCAGCAGATCATACAGGGAATTTCCCTATTCTCCCTTGTCCCCTAGCACACTATTTCCTCTATCATGAGTATCTGGTATTAGTGTGATATATATTTACAACTGATTAATCAATATTGATACATTATTATTAACTAAACTCTATAGTTTACATTAGGGTTCATTCTTTGAGTTTTATAGTTATATGAGTTTTGACAATTACCTGATGTCCTGAATCCCCAGTACAGTATCACACAGAAGAGTTTCACTGCTGAAAACCTCCTTGTGTTCAGCCAATTCATCCCTCCTCCATGCTTGGCAATCACTGATCATTTCACTATCTCTACTATTTTGACTTTCCTGGAATGTCGAAGTGTTGGAATCATACACTGTGTAGAGTCTTTAGACTAGTTTCTTCCTAGCATTGTGTATTTAAAGTTCCTCCATGTCTTCTCAGGGCCTGATAGCTCATTTCATGTATCACTGAATCACATTCTCTTGTACAGATATGCCACAGTTTGTTTAGCCATTCACTCAGTGAAGGACGTTTTGGTTACTTCCAGTGTTTGACAAGTATGAGTAAAACTGTCGTAAATACTTGGATGCAAGCTTTTGAGTGAACATAGTTTAACATGACTTTGGTAAGTATCTAAAACTGCCATTTGCTGGTTATATGGCAATGCTATGTTTAGTTTTGAAAAAAAAAAAAAAACCCTGCCAAACTGTTTTCCAAAGTGACGAGCATTTTGCATTTCCACTAGCAGTGACTGAGAGTCCCCATTGCTCTGCCTCTTTGACAGCCTGCGGTATTGTCACTTGTTTGGATTTGAGCCTCCTATTAGGTGTATATTATAGTGTAGTGGCATCTCATTGGTTTAATATGCAATTTCCTAGTGACACATGATTTTGAGCATCTTTTTCATATGCTTGTTTTCCATCCATGTGTCTTTTCTGGTGAAGTATCCAGATCTTTTGCCTATTTTTAAATTGGGTTTTTTGCTTTTTTATTATTGATTTTTAAGAGTCCTTTATATATTTTGGACACCAGTCTTTCATCAGATCTGTATTTTGCCAATATTTTTTCCCAGTCTATAATTTATTTATTCATTGTTTTAACAATGCCTTTCACAGAGCAGAAGTTTTTCTTTTTAATGAAGTTCAAGCTTTCAATTTTTTCTTTCCTGGATTGTGCTTTTGGCATCGTATCTGAGAAGTCATCACCAAACCCAAAGTCGCCCAGATTTTCCCCTATGTGGTCATCCAGGAGTCTTAGAGTTTTGCACCTCACATTCAGGTGTAAGGTCTGTTTTGTGGAAGGTGTAAAATCTGTGCCTAGATTTATTTATTTTTCACATGTGGATGTCTAGTCATTCTAGCATCATTTGTGGAAAAGTCTATCCTTTCCCTGTTAAATTGCCTTTGTGCCTTCCTCAAAGATCAGTTGAGTGTTTGTGTAGGTCTATTCCTGAGCTCTGTATTGTTTCCTAGTGACCTGTTTGTGTTTTCTTTCTTCACCATTTCCACCGTTTGGTTACTGTAGCTTTATAATTAGTACTGAAGTCGGCAGTGTCAGTTCTCTGGGGATTTTTCTGATCTTTACTATGAGAACCTGGTTGGACTCCTGGTGGTAAAACTTATAAAAGCGTGAGATCCCCACTAAATCTGGGCCCCAAGGACTTTTTAAGGCTTAAGCCAGGCCACCCTCAGCTTCTAGTGATCTGTGAGTACCATTTAAGTGCTCCTCCCATTGCTGGCTTTGGCAGCTTCTGTTCCCTGTATCTGCCTGTCTTTCTTGTTTTGAGTGTGGCAATTTGCCCTGTGACCTCTCCTCTTGTCCTCCTAAGAAGGGTTGATAATTTTCAGTTTGTTCAGCTCTTGTCTTGTGAGGACAAGTGGTGACTTCCAAGCTTCTTATAAGTTGGAATAGAAACCAGAAATTTTATTTAAAAAATTACTTGTAACAAAGTCATTAGTTGTAAGTATAGAATTTAATAATGTAAGTAGATATGTAGAATTTTGCAGCCATCACCTCAGTCCCCACTTAGAATACATTTCTTCCCTCCCCAGGTTCCCCAGAGCCTCTTTGCAGTCATTTTCTCCATGACTGGAGCCTAAAGAAAATAAAAATTTGGAAAACAGACAACACTAAATTTAAGCTTTTATTAGATTGGAATTTTCCATAATGGACCATTGTCTTACTCTTGTGGAAACTAGAAGAGATATTTCATTCTAAGGAATTTCTTTTGGGGGAACTTAGCTTATTGCTGTTTATTGCTCTCCTTGAATTGGTTCATTCATGCTGGTGACAGACAGTTGCTATCAAACCTTGTCTGGTGAGCACAAGTAAAAGAGCTAAAAAAATGTAGTTGATATATTTGCAGATAATGTTATGCAGAGCTAAGTTTTTTTTTAGATGGAGTTTCGCTCTTGTTGCCCAGACTGGAGTGCAACAGCGTGATCTTGCCTCGGTGAAACTCTGCCTCCCAGGTTCAAGTAATTCTCCTGCCTCAGCCTCCCAAGTAGCTGGGATTATAGGCATATGCCACTATGCCAAGCTAATTTTGTATTTTTTGTAGAGATGGGGTTTCTCCATGTTGGTCAGGGTAGTCTCAAACTCCTAACCTCCAGTGATACGCCCACCTTGGCCTCCCAAAGTGTTGGGATTACAGGCATGAATCACCATGCCTGGATTTTATTTTATTTTTTAGGGGACACAGTCTCACTCTGTCACCCAGGCTAGAGTGCTGTGGTGTGATCCTAGCTTACTGCAACTTCTACCTCTAGGGTTCAAGCTATTCTTATATTTCAGCCTTTCGAGTTGCTGGGATTACAGGCATGCACCACCATGCCTGGCTAATTTTGTATTTTTAGTAGAGACAGAGTTTCTCTATGTTGGTCAGGCTGTTCTTGAACTCCTGACCTCAGGTGATCTGCCCTCCTCAGCCTCCCAAAGTGCTGGGATTACATGCATGAGCCACCACACCTGGGTGGGAGTTAAGTATTTTACCATCTTTTTTCTTTCAGAGATTGGGTTGGTAACATTGAAGAGATGCTTCTCACCTGCCTGAAATGCCCTACGTTATCTTCAAGTTGCAAGGGCTCTGGAACAGCCCTTGCAGTGCTCCCGTAAAGGGAAGCATCACATTTTACTGTAGTTCTCTGCTTTTTTTGTGTGTGTGTGCCTATAGGGATTAGCATACATGTATGTGAAAATATAAAAAGAGTACAGATAAGCACCTGTAACTAGTTTTCTCTTGCTACCTATTAACACAGTATAACAAGTTAGTGGTTTGAAACCACAGAAATCAGGAATGATTGGGTTCTCTGATCAGGGTCTTAGGAGGCTGAAATCCAGTTATGTGCCTGTGTTTTTCATCTAGAGCTCAGGCTACTCTTCCAAGTTCACTACAGACGTATTGGCAGAATCCATCTTCTTGTGGGTACCAGACTGAGATTCATTTTGCAGTCCTCCTCCTCCTGGCTCTCAGCCTGAAGACACTCTGACTCCAGAGGCCACCTGCATTCTTTCTCGCTTTCCCCATCTTCCAGCCAACAACAGCTCATGGAATTCTTCTCCAGCTCCCATCGTCTCTCTGACTTTGTCTTCTCCTACCCACTAGAGAAATCTGTGACTCTTAGGGAGGGGTGTGATTAGATCCGGCCCACTCAGGAAAGCTCAGGCTTGGTATTAGTCTGTTCTTGTAATGCTATAATGACCTGAGGCTGAGATTTATAAAGAAGAGATTTAATTAGGTCATGGTTCTGTGGGCTGGGAGTGAGTGAGAGTGAGTGAGAGAGAGAGAGAGAGAGAGAGACAGACAGAGACAGAGAGAGAGAAAGGGGAAGTGCTACATAGTTTTAAAGAGCCAGATCTCATGGAAACTCTATCATGTGACAGCTCTTGGGGGATGGTGCTATGCCCTTAGAAACCATCTCCATGATCCAGTAACCTTCTGCCAGGCCCCACCTCTAACACTCAGGATTATAATTCAACTTGAGATTTGGGTGGGGACACAGAGCCAAACCATATCACTCTTTAAAGTCATATGACTGCCATGTAACAAAGTAATCACAGGAATATCTCATCACTTTAACAGGTTCCACAGATAAGGGTACAACATGTTTGGAGACCATTTTAGAAATTCCACCTATCACAGTTCAACTTCAGGTCCCTAGAAATTCACATTCTCACAGATGCCAAATACATTCACCCTCTCACCTGAGGTTTCCAATGTCATTATACATTAGTGCAAAGCGAACAATGTCATGTAGCTTTAATCTGGTCAAAAGTATAAAATCTCATTTAAATCATCTGCACCAAGTGTGAATGAGGCTTCTGAGGGTGTCCGTTAAGTACAGATTCTTTTTATTTGAGAGTGAGTCTTGGTCTGTCACCCATGCTGGAGTGCAGTGGTGCGATCTTGGCTTACTGCGACTTCTGCCTCCTGGGTTCAAGTGATTCCCCTGACTCAGCCTCTTGAGTAGCTGGAAATATAGACATGCACCACTGCATTCAGCTAATTGTTTTGTATTTTTGGTAGAGACGGGGTTTTGCCCTGTTGGCCAGGCTAGTCTGAAACTCCTGACCTCCGGGAATCCATCCCCATAGGTCTCCCAAAGTGCTAGAATTATGAGCATGAGGCACCATGCCCAGCCCAAGTATAGATCCTTGATATAATTCCCTTACCCCAGTTGACCCGTGAAACTGAACAAACAGCTTATCTGTTCTCAGTGTGCAGTGGTGGGACAGTCACAGAATAACACTGCTAGTGATTCTTGTTCAAAAAGAGGGAAAGTGGAGGGAGCAAAGTCACTGATCCAAAACCATTTTGACCTGGGGCTGAGCAAAGTCCAGCCAGAAATTCTTCATTAGGCTCCACAGCCTGGAACTGACCCTCTGTGACAGGGGGTTTTGCCTCCGGGCTCTGCATTTTTTTCTATCATTATTGAAAACATTTTATTTTCCTTCTCCCCCTGCTCTTTTGGTTCTTCCTTGTTCTCCTCGTGGCAGCATCCCCCACTTAATCCTTGTTGCGTCATCCCCCGCAGAATTGGTCAGACATTGCCTGTGTCACGGTCCCGACCATCTTCACGAGAGGATGTCCTTGTGAGCCCATGCTCCTCTTCACTCACCTGACTGCTCTCAGTCATGATTGCTTTCAGCTGCCCTGGCTGGCTTAGGAGAAAACCTAAGACTATGGAGTCCCAGAACCAATCTCTGCCCTCTCTACCTCCAAGAGAGGAAGAAATAACAGTGATCTTCATGGAGAAATGACCCACAGGAGGGCCTGGACTCTCCAGCAGTTACAGCAGCAGAAAGTTTCTGAAGAAGAATGGAGCCCAGGCCGGGAAAGCAGGGTTGTGTGAAACACTATTTAATCCTATGTGCTCCCTGCCCCAATCTAGCAGCCAGCGAATGACAACTGACCAAGTATAAAGGCCAGGACTGTAGAACTGTGATAAAGCTTTGTCCAAGGAAAGGGGCTTTTCCCATTTTTGTTTCCACAGTGGAAATTGCTATTTTTCATCTAAAGTTTTCTGAATGGCAGCAGCGAGCTTCTGGAGGGTGAGTTACCTGCTCTGCACAGGGAGGCTGAGGCCAAGACTTGTTTGGTGGATCTGCTGCCACCAAGTGGTAAGGGAGGGATCCTGGGAGAGTCTCCGTGTTTCTGGGCTTCAGTGTTTCCTCATCAGTAAGGTAGAGGCTTATTGTACCTCTCTGAGGTCCCTTCCTGCTCTGTTTTCTCTGAGTTTCTGAGGAATAGAGATGCTTTTCGATAGTGCCTGGGAGCTTCAGCTGAGACCTGACTCTGTGTGTCTCCTGCAGGAGCCTGAGCTGAGTCTACAGGCTGGAATCCCAGAGCTGTGGGAACAGGTGGAAGAAAGAAAGTCAGCAGGTTTAGGGGATGAGAATAATCCACAAAGGACAAGCCATTGGTAAATAAAAACCAAAGAAGGGGAGAATAAGGACAGAGCAGGACAGAAGCCTGAGGGGAAATGGGCAATGCCTATGATCATTTAAACCCTCAAGGAGCAGCGTGAGCTGAGCAGTGGGGACTAAGAGAAACTTACTCCACAGGAATCTCCTGCCTCTGGCCAGGGAAAGCCATAGGGTAGATCAGAGCAGAAGTGATCCTCAGAAGCCACCCTCCCCGGCCTTGACAAGAGGATACTGCACCCCCCCACCCGCCTCCATCCCCTTATTTCCAGCAACAACAGGGACCACCAGATAAACTAGAAGATGCTTCCTGTCTTCAGATTCAAGATGGAAGATATTGTGATAGTCTACTGGGATTTCCTCCCTGAATCAAAAACCCCTCTCAGCTTTTCACCCAGGAGACAACATGGTTTAGAGTGTGTCACGTTTTCAAACCTTCCACCTATGGTCCAAATATGCCATATTCCCACCTGCTGCCTTCTCTACCACACTGCCTCCTGCTGGCTATATGAGATTCCTACAAGAACACAGAACATTCAGCTCCCTGCCTCAATGGGATTCAACAACTTTATTAAGGTTTCTAGGAGCAAACATTGCTAAAAAATTCACACAAGAAAATTGCTTAAATCAATGGAAAATTTGCCAGAATTCTTTGCAGCACAACCCCACACTCTTTGATGAAGACAATGACATTGTCTACCTGTGTTTTCTTCCTGATAATCTCCATAAATCCTAACAAAGCTCACCTCTTCCTCTGGACTTTAAACCTATTCCAAGACCTATGATTTTTTTTCTCTCTCTGCTTCTCAATCAAACATATGTATCCCCGACTGGCCATGTCTCTGCTTTCTTGCTGGAAATGGATGTGCTTTTCCTCTCTGGTTGCCCACTCTCAGTCTCTGATTTCGGCTGCCTCCAGACCCACCTCTACATGAGGCACCTATCCATTTCTGATTAGGGACCCGCCATGCAGGGCAGGTGGGGAGGGTGCACAAAGGATCCGTCAGTGTCAGGACCGCAGGAGGGATGAGCATGCAAAGTGCACAGACGTGTGAGCGCTCAGCATCTGAGAGCAGAATTGTGAGCCTGGCTCCACACAGAGCCCAGCCTGTTGGGGATGGCCCCCCAGGGAGAGTTAGTACTGCAGCAGTTCTCACACTAGTTGATCTTGAAAATGATTTGCATACTTAAAATTATTAAGGACCCCAAAAAGATTTTATTCATGTGGTTTACATCTACTTCTTGTATTACAAATTAAAACTAGAAAATTTTAAACACATGTTACACAAGTAGATATTGCACTAGCTGGCAGAGTGATGATGTCATTGCATAGCCTCTACTCCCCGGAACATTCTACCATGGACTCATGAAGGAATATGAGTAAAAACATCAAATAGTACCAGCATTATTGTTAAAATAGCTTTGACTTTGCTGACCCTACTGAACGCATCTCAGGGACCCCCAAGGTCCCCACACCACACGTTGGCAGCTACTGATCTAGGGCATGATTGTGGAGCAAGCCTCTGGAACCTCAGAGCACAACGCACCATGGTAGCACAGGTTTCAGAGGGTTGAGGACGTTCCCCTTGGTCTCAGCTTACTTGTGAGTTTTATTTATGTCTGTTGCTTAACTATCCAGCCAGATTAAGGTTTGCCCTTTAATTCATAATGATTGATCAGAACCAGTTCAGCACGGCTAAATTGAATACTATACCAACATTCAACAGTCATTGACAACACCTAGAAAGCAGATAATTTATAAAACCTGAAGCTAAAGAGAATAAGACACTGAGGCTCTCTAGAGAAGCCTCCTCGGTTGTCTCCTGCAGCAGTAGGGGCACACGTGTGCTGCAGGAACCATTAGACTGACCTGGCGAGGGCTTCCATCAGGTGCAGAGGGCATGCCAATGACGTGTTGAACATGGCAGGTGAGGAAGAAGGCAGAGCAGAGGATGCTTCCTGGCTTCCTATCTCGGTTTCTTCCTTGGGTTCCTAAGTGCAACCAGCAGGAATTTCCTTGGGAGCAAATCATATTCAGTGATTATGGAAGTTCGAATCCAATCTAATTATTTCCCAATTCTCCTCCTACCAGCCATGCAATAGCCTCTCCATTATTTCCATGGAGGTAAAGTCACGTCATAGTCAATTGAAAAATATATCTGAAGGATAAAAAAATTTCAAGAACAATCAAGAGTGGAGGGGGAAGAGAAAAGATAAGATTTTCTTTTTAAGATGGAGTCTCACTTCATTGCCAGGCGCCAGGCTGGAGTGCAGTGGCACGATCTCCGCTCACTGCAACCTCTGCCTCCTGGGTTCAAACAATTCTCCTGCCTCAGCCTCCCAAGTAGCTGGGACTACAGGCATGCACCACCACGCCCAACTAATTTTTGTATTTTTAGTAGAGATGGGGTTTCACCATATTGGCCAGGATGGTCTTGATCTCTTCACCTCGTGATCCGCCCACCTCAACCTCCCAAAGTACTGGGATTACAAGTGTGAGCCACCACACCCAGCCACTAATTTTTACCTATAGTAGAATTGGGAACATCCCCCGAAATTTCACCCACTTCCCTTTCGCCTAGTCAACAAGATTATAGGTTCCTGGGTCCCTTCACTGTGCACAGGAATGTCACAGCTGGTTGATTTCAGACAGTAACAAAGAGACTGGAGCTTCTGGTTCTTGTTCTAAATCTTGTTATTAAACTCTTCTCCTGGACCTAAATTTTTCTCAAGCTGTTTGCATTGTAGGTGTATAGAATGTATTTTTCTCTACAATTTCCACAGCTTCAAGTCTCTTTTTAATGTTTAGCAGGCTGAATTTCTTAAATAAACTTTAAGCTGGCACTATTGCCTGTGTAGGTAGGAACCTCCATCCATCCGCTGTCTGGCCCCAAACCACTGACGTGTTTCTAGCAGCACCACCTGGGAACTGGTGGTATCAAAAGATCAGAGATACTCGAACTACACCTTGGCGAGGAGCACAAGGTGAGTCCTTTGTGAGGCACACAGGAGGACACAATTTCCGTTTCTTTATTTTGAGAGATTTGGTAAACCTTCTCCTGGCCCGCCGACCAGCCCAGGAAGTCTTGCTGGTGAAGAGAAGAAGAGGATGTGGTATCCATACACAAATGCAGCTAGAGAATGAAAGACTGGATGAACTGCCACACGAGGGTCAATATGCATCGACCTAAAAAGAGACAGAGTCCCTCTACATCATCCCTGGAGGTGACAGGTCCCCAGGAGGTTTTCTGTGACCCACTCACCCCCACCTATCACCGAAATGGATTTCCATAGCACACTGATCAAACTTCAGCCATATCTCCCCATACTTAACTCTGTGCCTCAACATCAGTGACCCCTGCTCACTCTTGCCTAAACTGCAGAGTGCTTGTCAAGGGTGCTCTGCATCTTCATCCCCTGGGCTTCCCTCACACATGCGCGTGCACACACACTCACAGGCGCATACATGCACACATGAGCACACAGGCATGCACACGCACACACAGGGTCTGGCCTCTGGGAGAGGCTCAATGACTTTAAACTTCCTTTGATCCTAGAGAGCAGAGCTAGAGGTGGGCTAGTTAATGTTAAGTGATTTCATTTCAAGTCCCCCAAAAGAGATGGTGGCATTGGGGTGGGGCATATGAAAGATGCTAAGTACCCAGCCCAGGAATCCCTGCAGAAGAACCATTTCCTGGAGAGGAAGAGCTGAGCAAGTCCTTTCTGCTTGTCTCCTCTCAGACCAGGATGTCCCAAAGACCCGAGGTGCTGCTGAGCAAAGTGGACCTGCCTGCCTATCCCTTTCTCTCACTCCCACATCTCCATCCAGGGCAGCTGTCTAACTGGAGCCCCACTGGGGGCATAGAACAATCATACCTCTGCAGGTCTATGAGGGCTGCATGGACACCAGAGCCCCTGACACACTGCCTGCCCACCACGCCCCGAAGACACAGATCACAGACATGATGCTCTTAGACCTGAGCTGGAACTTAACTTTCTCAAATCCCCATGCTCTGCGCCTCCTTCTGCATCATCTTGAGCTTGTAGCCAGCCTAGGGTAACAGAGGCTTGGGAATTATACCCTTTCTGATGTTCAATTCTGATTCTTTAGTTGGCTAACTCAAACTGGCATGTACTAACCTCCTGGAAAAAAAGAGATCAGATTTTAAAGTAACTAGAAATAGTATAGGTGAAGAAGAGAAACAGAAATATGAGAAAAGACAAAATGTCTGTTAATAGACATTAATAACTATTAATAGAATGGATTAAAACACAGGAAAATTCGCCTGACATTCTAAAAGACATCTAGTCCTGCCTCCCATCGACTTAACTATTCTCCACCAAAAGGCCTTCAAAAGATTGGTTGGCATTTAATTAAACATTTGGTGGTCCAGACAGTTCATAAACTTAGGAAGGGCTGCTACTGGCCTGAGAAGAGGGGGTTGGCGACTTCTTCCTTACCTCCTGCCACTTGTACCCATGCATTCTGCCCCTGCTCTCTAGAACATTTGGGTGCATGTCTTCATGAGGCACAGCCTTGAATTATGTGCCGGCTTGTGCTCCCCCCTCCAAACTTTTGTTCCCTTGGGCTAAAACTCCTCCACTTCCTTTTCCATTTTTTAACAGGCACTCTATCTCGCTGCTTCTCTAACTCTGGTTTTTTCTGAATCATCGCAATGTGAGCATGATTGTCATAGACAGTAGAATCCAGAATTGTCCTCAGTCCTCTGAGGTTGGCGTAGACATGGGCAGGCATTGGCACCTTGATGCAGCCCCAGAGACACTCCCCTTGGCTGAGTCCTGTGTTCCACGGGGGCAACTGTGGCAGTAAGTGAGTGGGAGTGAAGGTCTTAGTACCTGAGGATAGAGAAGTAGGGGAGGAGAGGGAATGTCTCACATGTGAATATTCAGGAGAAGGCTCCTCCACAGCTGTCGCTAAAGTTGAAAAGTTCTTGCAGTGTATCATCAATCCAGGAAAGATGACCTAGCAGCAGCTGGAGCAGTGCCAAATGCCCGCCAGCCCCCTCCTGGGTCCCCAGGCCCTGCTTTTACCCCACAGCTGGCAGAATGCACTTCCTCCCCAGGCCAGCAAGAATACCACCAAAGCCAAAGAGGCTCTTCTGAAGCCTCTCTCCCCTCAGGATCCAGGCGGTACATTGCTCCCTGCACTCTCTCCAATCTCTGTCTTCCAGAACCACAAAAAACACCACAAAGCCCACAAATTATCTTTCATCTACTGAAAGAGAAGGATACCTTCATAGACCACCAAATAAGGGCAGTTCAACACTCTCCTCCCAGCTCCTCCTCCAGGCAACAGCAAAGACTGGACACGTGGGTCATGTTTCAGGTATCTTTCTGAACAGCCGACTTGCTCTCCATTCTCTGTTTTGACCCTGCGTGGTAAGGACCAGTCAGCTCATCCAAATGCGGCCTCCACTACCACTGCTGCCCCCTGCTGGCTCAAGAAGGCATCTCCAATATGGAGTTAACCTTCCTTAGCTCTCTCTACCCGTGGGTTCCACCATTTGGGGGGTCTTGAGTAGCGAGGATGATTGAAATTCTAAGAAATAAAAACTGCTTTAGACAATGGTAAAGTCTTCAGAATCAAGACAATTACATTTATCACCTCCTCTCCTGGCCCCTCCTCACTCTGCTCCCAAGCCTGTTTTGAACATGCTGAGATGATCTTTCCTTTCCTCTAGAGGCACGGGGACTCCCTCTCACTCACCACACACACCTCCTTCCTCCATGCTACAACCCTGAGCACCCCACAGCCCACAAGACTCCAAGTCTCATGAGCACCAAGGAGAAGACCTTCCCAGGCCCCTGGGTCTCCAAGGTGGTGAATGGCTCTAACAGATCCTTTCCAGAAAACAGCAGGAATTACACAAAAGTACCCAGGGCCTTCCTGGGGGCCGGGTGTGCCATCCTTCCCGTTCCTTATCCCCCTTTTTAATTTGTTTATATTTTTGTGGTAAGAACTCTTAACATGAACTCCATCCCCTTAACCAATTATAAGTGTGTCAATCCAATGCAGTGTTGTTGACTACGGGTACGACGTTGCTCAGCCACGTTAATAACTCATTTAATCCTCCCCTGTCCCTGCTAACCACTGTTACAGTCTTCCATTTAATGAACCTGACTATTTTTAGATATTTCATATAAGTGGAATCGTGCAGTATTGGTCTTCCTGTATTGGACTTATTTCACTGCATAATGTCCTCGAGGGCCATTATGTTGTTGAATAAGGCAAAATTCCCTTCCATTTTAAGGCTGGTTAGTATTTCATCATGTGTATATACCACATTTTCTTCATTCGTCTGTTGATGGACATTTAGGTTATTTCCACATCTTATCTGAAGTCAGATAAGGTAGGGTGGGTTATTCCAGCTGCTACTATTCCAACCCGTGCTGCCTCCTGCTGGCAAAAGATCATTCGGGAAACACAGCTCCGCCTCACATTTTATTAAAAAATATAAAGACCTTGAAAAGCTGGTTAAGGAATTGACAAGAAGGATTTTAAATCATCTGAAAATTTCCCCCAAATTCCTGACTTTGTAATCCCACACTCAGTAAAAGAAATGGGTCTCTGCTTTTCACTGCCTACCTTACCCGTGCAATGAGTTCTCGCTTTGTGCCCTGAGCCTGCAGAAGGCGCTCTCAACCTGCTGAGGGATTTTTCTCTTCATCTCTGCTATCTCCATTAAGGCATCTGCCCCAGTGAGCCCCTAGTTTACTGCTCTTGCTGGTAGCTGGGAAGGTGGTGGAGTCACAAGAGGAAAAAGGAAGTCGAAGCCTGGTGGGTGCCTTAGGAAGAGCCCTCAGGTAGAACGTGGGCTCCACAGCAGAGTGGGGTAGAGCTTCACTCAAGAGAGTGACTCCCATCTACCCACAGGATCCTCCCCTACTGTGCCTTGCCCAGCTACCTCCCTGCCAAGTCCACCCCATCCCGTATCCTCCCCAGTGCTCCTGAAGAGGGTCTCAGGCAGATAATGTATGTGGGGGTGCATGTGTGGGAGGCAGGGGTCGAGAGGAGGTACAGGGCAAGAGAAACCCCAGCTGCAGGGAAGGGGATATGGAGACTCAGGTCTGAGGCCTGGCACTTGAGTCCATCACTGCTTGGGAGCCTGGATCAGATGGCAGCCGTATCCTGGACAAATCCAACATGATCTGGGATTTCCAGCCTACACAGCACAGTGGTGCCTGCCTCCTGGAATCTCTGGGCCTTGGAAAGATATATTCATGTTGGAAGTTGACCGTGAGAAACAGATCACCATCTCCATAGAGTTGGATCTTCCTCCTCTGACAGATATTCATTTACCTCTCCTGCTGAACTTTGTCTTGTATATCCATTCATTTATTCCCCACACATTCACTGAGCATATATTATATATCAGGCCCTGGCCCATCACTAAAGATGCAAAGAATAAGAAGGCTCTTTCCTGGATTAGGGCACAGTGTGAGACAGGAGACACAGCAACAGCCCCCCCGCAGAACAGGTGGGGAGTCAATCTGTGGGGAGCATCCCAGGCATGTTCAGGATGGTATCTCTTAAATACAGCAGGGTGGGAGGCCAGGGCAGTTCACATGGAAGGTGGAATTTTCAAGTTGTATCTAGAAGTTAAAAAATAAATAAATATCAATAAGGCAAAAAGGAGGGGGATACTCCAGTTAGAGAGGAGGGCAATTGCAAACCCATTGAAATAATATTCCATCTCCTTATTGACAATAAGCGTTGACTATTGCCTGACCAACATGTGCCGAGCCATACACTGGGCACTGCGGAAACAGAGGTTAAAGAAATAATTTGTTCCTGATCTTTATACTACATCACGTGAGAGAGTAGAGCGGGACATAAATAACTACAAAATTAACTATAAAATATGGGGATAAACATTTCAGAATGAACTTGGCTAAGACAACTAACAGCCTAGCCTGATAAGGTAAGAAAATGCATGCCCAAGGAGAATTTCCTATGAGCTTAAGGTTGAGGAGCAGAGAGGGAGGGCTTGGCCAGCTAACAAAAAACTCGGAGTTTAAAAAAAAAAAGTCTGGCATATTTTGGGAACTGCAAGTGGCTTAACCCCAGGATCTATGGTAAAATTAGAAGTCTGAGATGAAAGCAGACACCAGATTAGTAAGAATTTTGTTGACCCAACCAAAATCCTTGGGCCTCATCTTACAGTCAATGGTAAAATATGTTTCTGTTTTATAAAATTCACTTTGGCAACGCTGTAGGGGTTGAACTAGTGGTGGGGCTCTTTGGAGACAGGGAGACCTGTGACAATGATGTCACAATAAAGGCCGCAGTCACGTATGTG
Organism: Callithrix jacchus; assembly: GCF_049354715.1. Classification (NCBI taxonomy): domain Eukaryota; kingdom Metazoa; phylum Chordata; class Mammalia; order Primates; family Cebidae; genus Callithrix; species Callithrix jacchus. The sequence goes on from NC_133519.1 coordinate 13,639,563, forward strand.
AGAGGATGGGGGACCGGCTTGAGCAATGTGCCCTGCGGCTCCGACACACGGCCTGGCTCAGCAGCCTTGTGGCTCAGGAGGTAGAATGTGCAGGTCCTGGTAGCCATTGGGTGTGAGGTTGAGTAGGAAGCAAGAGTCTGGGATAATCCCAGGTTTCTGGTTAAGTCTTGGTGGACAGGATGCTATTCACAGAGTTGGGGCGCATAAGAGGAGCAAGAGGGACGTGTTAAGAAAGATGTGGAAGGTGTTGAATTCTGATTTTGTAAAATCCGCTTGAGGTACCAAAGCACATCCAATGGATGTTAATATTGGGACCTAGAGTGCAGGGAAGAGGGTGGGCTTTGGGATTCTCCGGTGCAGAGCTCGTAGTTCCAGCAATGGTGGATAATATCAGCAGCAAGGGTGCAAAATGAAGGTGCAGGTGATGTTGAAAGGATTCATCAGAGGAGGAAAGGCTCAGGAAGGAGACGAAATGAGGCTAGAAGTGGGAGGCTACCCAGGTCACCGAGGGCCAAAAAGGGAGAGGAGTAAAATATGGGACACAACAGTATCAATACTGCAGTAAAGTCAAATAGGATAAACCCTGAACCATGTCCATGAGGATTTCATAGAGCTGTCTTCCCCCTTTACATAATGAATCAGCAAAAACACACAAATATCAAGAAAAACTTGGGAGAGCTGGCTGTCTCCAGGTTGTTTAAAATCCAGGAGAAGATGAGGAATACCAGCCGAGAGAAGCTGAAGAAGAGCCCGCCAATGCCGAGGCGCTGCAGGAGGTGTGCACATCATACTAAAGAACTGTGGCCAACACCCAGCCAGTGGGGAGAGGAGAGTCTGTGAAGAGCACATTCAAGTTCTCCGCAAGAGAAAGGTCAGGCATAAGCACCTGCCAAGCCCAGAAAGCTCCTTTGTCAGTTCACAAACTGTTCAGGTCTTTCTCGTCCCTTTGCAGTCCCTACCCGAATGGACAAGAGGCAGCTGGGGGAGTAACGGAAGGAAATTAAAAACTTCTAGTAGCTAATGGAGAAGATATTCTTCTTTTCCATGCAGCCTTCCCTCCTGCAGTAGTCCCAAGTAGAAAAGAGAAGGAAACCCAACATTCAGGGAATGGCCTTCCAATTACTGAAATAAGATTGTTTATGTAAATAGAAGGGATCGGGGAACTTATTTCTTAGCATGGCTCTAAAAGTCAAGGGCATCTGCTAGAGATTTCATTCCAAGAAGAAGGGAAGAGCCAGCCCCACGGAGAGGGTTTTAAGAGGCATCAAGAGAAGTAGAGTTGTTTTCTGGCTTATCATGCGGGCTCTGCTTGTTCAACCAGAGTTACGTGGAGAGATAGAAAAAGGCAGGGAAAAAATAGAAATACTTTGCCAAAAAATCAGAGAGCGGGATCATAGCATGTCCCTGGGCTGATACACTATACAGACATACAGGGCCTTTGGACACACACAGAGGAGCCATTGAATGATCCAGTGACTTTTTGGCCTAAATTAAGTTACTATATTTTATCAATAACACTGATAAACCCTCCCTACCTTAAACTGAAATCACTCATTAACAGTTAATATTAAAATATCTAATCTTACTGTGAACACCACCAGGAGCTTTAGCTGGAAGGCAGGGGAAAAAACGGTATGGAGAAGAGGTCTAAGGATAATATTGAGTTGGAGAAGCAGGATTATAGGGCCAGAAAATGAGAGAATGAGACTGAAATGAAGATACAGAGAGAGAGGTTCAGCAAGCCAATGAAGACACCCGGCCAGCACTGATGAAAAATAATAACTAATATGAATAACAGACATTTATTGGGGATATGTCACACATAGCATCTCAGTCTTTAGAATTATATGAATCTAGTGAGTTAGTATAATGGATGAGGGTGTCGGTTTTGCACTTGTAAATATGCCTGGCATGTTATGAGCAATCAACTTAAGTTATACAGTATCCTAAGATGATGCTGGCATTATATCATTTTATAGATGAGGGACTTGAGACCCGGAGGGTTAATTACTAGGAGTTGTTCAGCAAGTAAAGGATGGAAGCAGGATTTAAACCCAGAAATCTGACTTCAGGGTCCCCTTCTAACCCCTAATCATGGCAGGCCAGGCTTTGACATTTATCTCTTCTTCCAGCCTCTCTCGTGGAGGCCCAGCAGCCTAAAAAGCCTGTTCTGTGTTTCGTCTCAGTAGTGCTTCCTTGCAGTCAGCGAAGGAAGTCATTGAGCCACCAAACCCTAAGTGAAAGGTAGGGCAGGTAGCTGGGAAACCAAATGTAACACTGCCAGGACTGCTGGCCTTTACAGAGGAGGGTTTTAAAGACTGCAAAGACAAGGAACAAACTGCGTCCTACCGAAAGTCCAGTGACTGATATACTTTCATTCACTGAGAACTTCTTGAGCAAGAAATAGGAGCAGAAGGAAAGGAGAAAGAGGAAGATAACAATGGCTAGTTTTTATCTACATTTCTTACGTTTTATCTACATTTCTTATCTAACACTACATTTCTTACGTTGCTGTCGCAAGTGACTACCTTGTCCATATCCAGATTGGTACCTTTGGTCCAGAGCTGAATGTCAGGTGAGGCTGAGTCTCCTGAGATGGGTGTGACAGCGGCTTCTCAACAGCTTTGAGGACACAGAGCTGATGAGCAAAATTATGGCGGGAAGAGGAAATTCTTATGAGAGGAGTGGGTTGCACCAAGACTCTGACTCTCCCACTGATTATCCCAGTGATAGGGGGTTAAATTCCAACCCACTCTCCCCTTTTATTTAGGTTCATTTGAGGTTTAATTGAATAGGGCATTATTTATCCTTGTGAATAAACCCTATGTGAGGTTTCTGCATCTTCATCTCATGATCATCCATTCAATAAATGTTGGACTGAATTGAACTGAAGGTCTCAGGTCTCCCCAGTGGCATAAGGGCAAAGCCATATTTACAACCACCCAAGAGGGTTCACTCTAACTACACTCTTCCCAGACTTAAACCCATATTCTTTTAGCACAAACATGTTCCCCTGTTTCCTCAGCTCTCATTAACGGTAGCACTAACGTCCCAAAACCTGGTGAAACATTGTTCCCAAGGGTTAAAGAAACTAGTGACTAACAGAAATTCTTGAGTGTACACAATGGCAGATCAAAGAAAGAAAGAAAGAAAGAGAGAGAGAGAGAGAGAGAGAGAGAAAGAGAGAAAGAGAAAGAAAGAAAGAAAAGAAAGAAAGAAAGAAAGAAAGAAAGAAAGAAAGAAAGAAAGAAAGAAAGAAAGAAAGAAAGAAAGAAAGAAACAACTTGCTGAAATGCTGGAGCTCTCTCTGCTTGTAAGATAACAAAATTGGCTGAAGTCATTGGCACTCATATGGCAGACTGCAGTCTGCACAGAAAAAGCGTGCTGATGTCACAGCCAAATTTCCCCTGCACGTTTCATACAAACTCTCCCCCAAGTTGCACATGTGACCCATGAGGTAGCATGAAGAGATAACTTTCCATGCCCATGAAATTTTTCCAGACCTCCCTTTTCCTTCCATCAGTCACCGACTAACCCCAGAATATAACCTCTAAACCTTTCCCAATAATGTTACTGCCTTAAAGTCAACACAGGGAGGCAGATTCAAGCTGGACTCCTGGCTCCTTGATGGTCGATTTGCAGTAAAAGCTTTTCTTTTCTCAAAAACCCGGTGTCATAGTATTGGCTTCTAGAACATTGGGAAGCAGCCCTTTGGCTCAGGAGCCATCTTCAATTCTTGATTTTCTGCAGATTCAGTAAATACGTCTCATGAATCTGCCTCTCTAATGAGATCTCTCTCATGGGCACCCTGACCCATGACTGCCCTCCTTCAGATGTGGAGATTTTCGTAATTTTCTAGAAACAGAAAATTTTCTGATTCTACTTTCACTTCACCACCTTATCTCCCCAACCATCCTAATACTTCAATACTTTGGGCACAATCTTGTCACAATTTTAATCAAAAGTCACTCGTGATTCATTCTTGATGATTGCGAGGATGAACCTGGCTCCCTGTGTCTGAGCCCTACCCCCCTTTCTCACGCCAGTCTCCCATCACCACTCCTGACATGTCCCTATTCCAATCACAAAGACCCTGGTCAGGCCTTTAAAAAGGCAAGGAAGGAATTCTGAGAGGCAAGATCTGGGGTAAACCAATTGTGTGGGGTGGTAAGAAGAGGTTTCAGAATCTCACATTAGAAAAATGAAGAAAAGAAGAATGTCAAAATGGTTGTGATCAGTTCAGGGTTGCTTTCCTAGAAAGGTGGGGAAGGGACAGGTTCAGAGGAGTTCAACGTTGGAAGTGACAGAAGAGCTAGAGACCACGTGTCAACAGTGGGCCAGTTTTTTTGCTCCTAGCAACAATGAGCCTCCCACCCTCAGACCCCAGGACTCTTGACTGCAGCCTCATTTTACGAGCCTGAATGTTGAGGGGTCTAGGGAGGGGTGGGACAGCCAAGGGGGGTGAGTCATCATGTCTCTATTCTGGTGTCCAGGGTTTGAGTTGTGCCAGGAGCTATTGGGGTCACACAACAATCACTCCTTGATGATGCTGCAATGACCTCACAAGTGGAGGTCATTGCCCCCAGCCCCACCCCCAGCATCCTCAAAGCTGGGCAGAGGAACCAGAGGGAAAATCCACCTTCCCGGGCACAGCTGTACCATCCACCTCACTCGACTGCTTGTCAAGTTCACCACCAACACAGAGGGGTAAGTTGCATTTGGACAGCTGAAACTGGCCATTCTTTGGCCTCTTCTGTGAGGGAGTGACCTAAAGTACCCCAACACTGAGCAGGGTTGGGAAGGTCATGTTTGAATGAAAGTTTCCTGTTATTTTCAGTGGTAAGAACCAGGGTGTGCTTCACCTTGGAATAGATTCGCAACAATTTTAGAGTTCAACTTAATCATATGCCTCCCCAGAGAGCTATACTGATTTTAAAACGAAATTTAAAATGTCATTTTAAATATTATTTTCTTGCTAAAGGAAATACAACCAATTAGATCCAACTTGAAGTATTGTGAGGGACTGAAAATCCCTTTCTATATGTAGGAGTTAAACTGTCCATACAGAAATACCTAGCTCAGGGCAAAACTCAACAGGGGAGAAAGGGAATTCCATTTTGAAAACCATATTTTGTGGCTCTACCATTCATATTTTCAGAGAAATTGGAATTTCCTGGTTCATCTCCTGATTTCTTCACTTACCCTGTTACTTATCAGAGCCTGGATGAAGGCCAGGGAGGTGGCAGTTCTGCAGTAGTCCATGGGAACCCACTGGTGGCAGGGATTAAATTACTTAATTTAAATTAGTGCTTCCCATGGCCTTGAATAAAGAAAGCAATTCTCAAAGTTTAGGGGACTTGAGTGGGACACAGGATTGAAAGCAGTGTCCTAGGTCCCCAAGTCTGCTAATGTACCTCCCATCTAGCCTCAGAGGAATGGGAAGTGGCCTTAGCGGAGTGAAACGTGTGTTGTGCTATGAATGCCTTGAGCAATCTGCTCAAACTTAGGGACTCCTTGGAATCACATTTCTAAATGAATCAGATACAACATAAGGGGTTACAGAAGATACTAACTATACTGAAATCCAGTTTCAGTGGGGTGGGGGATGATGGGGGGGGTCCAAAACCTATGTTAAGAACTCCTACTAGAGTCTAAGGAAAGGAAGCAGATCAGTGAAAAGAAAGCAAAGTAAGGGTGGAGAGATTAAGAAATGCCATCTCAAACTCATACGAGGATGAGGACCACCCTGAATGAGAAGATGGTCTAGAGCCTGAGTGCATCCAGGGAAGACTGTCTTAAATACAAGGATAAGCTGTAAGAAGCCTGTACGAAGCCTCTCCCACCTACAACCCATCTCATATTTCTTTGCAGGGCTCAGACAATCAAGAAACAATGTCAAGTGATGATAAAAGTCAATCAAATGAGCCCAAGAATGAGCCCAAGAATGAGCCCAAGAACTGCAATCCCAAGTGTGAACAGAAGTGCGATTCCAAATGCCAGCCCAGCTGTTTAAAGAAGCTGCTGCTACGCTGCTCTGAGAAGTGCCCACGGGAAAAGTGTCTGCCACCAACCAAGTGCCCGCCCTGCCCCTCACAGTCCCCTTCATCCTGCTCTCCCAAGCCCTGTGCCAAGCCCTGTCCTCTTAAATGCCCTCCTCCCTGCCCGCCTCCCTGCCCTCCCCCAGAGTGAGGCACTGTGGGCATCACCCCATCCCACCGCCACTGCCACCTCCACTATGTACAATGTGTGGGGCTGGGAACTGAAGCCATGAACTGACAAGTAAACGTGTTCCTCTGCTGTGCAAGACTTCAGGTGTTCTGGTGGGTTTTGATTTGTCTCAAGACTTCCGGTGTTCTGGTGGGTTTCCATTTGCTTCGTTTGTTGTTTTACGGCACTAAACCACCAACAAGCAATCCCTGAGAAGTGAAGCTGGAACCCTGTACCGTCAGCATCCTTTGAGAACTGACTTTCCCTCTGACCCCACCTGCTGCTTAGAGGCAGGTGCCCACCTCTGAAGAGTGTACCTAGGGAATGCCAGGCCCTGTTAGAGCAAAGCCTGAGAGATCCATAAATGTGGCTGCAGCTGTGAAAGCATCTAACCACAGGAAGCAGGAAGGAGAGGTATGAGAGAGAAAGAGGAGTAGAACATTGGTGAAAGTTCCAGGAAGGCTCAGGAAAAGGCATTGGACTACCTTTCTGTTAGTTCTGTTGCTTAATGCTTATGCAGAGGGGCTCTGAGTACAGGCGGCACAGGTTTAAGAAACCATCTCGGCCGGGAGCGGTGGCTCAAGCCTGTAATCCCAGCACTTTGGGAGGCCGGGGTGGGTGGATCAAGAGGTCAAGCGATCGAGACCATCCTGGTCAACATGGTGAAACCCCGTCTCTACTAAAGATACAAAAAATTAGCTGGGCATGGTGGCGCGTGCCTGTAATCCCAGCTACTCAGGAGGCTGAGGCAGGAGAATTGCCTGAACCCAGGAGGCGGAGGTTGTGGTGAGCCGAGATCGCGCCATTGCACTCCAGCCTGGGTAACAAGAGCGAAACTCCGTCTCAAAAAAAAAAAAAGAAACTATCGCTGCTCCGTAACACCTTGTAACCTCAGCAAATGGCTTAACTTCTTTGTGTCTCGGTTTCCTTCTCTTTGCAAAAGGAATGATGATGCTAACAGTACTGTTCTTTACAGAGTTGTTGTGAGGCTAAAGAGTTAACAAACACCAGGCCTGGTGTGGCACAGTGGCTCACACATGTAATCCTAACAATTTGGGAGGCCGAGGCAGGTGGATCACCTGAGGTCAGGAGTTTAAGACCAGCCTGGCCATCATGGTGAAACCCCATCTCTACTAAAAATACAAAAATTAGCCAGATGTGCTGGCACATGCCTGTAATCCCAGCTCCTCAGGAGGCTGAGGAAGGAGAATCGTTTGAACCCAGGAGGTGGAGGTTGCAGTGAGCTGAGATCATGCTACTGCACTCCAGCCTGTGTAATGGCAGCAAACTCCATCTCCATCTCAAAAAAAAAAAAACAGGTTAACAAATGCCAAGTACCAATTACAGGGACATAGTGAGTTGGTAAGCCTGAATGTAATTGCTTTGTGTATGTCTTCTTAGCCTGTAAATCTCCTGACCACAGGAGTCAGGCTCTTACATCTGTAAGCATAGAGCTAGACATTCTTTAAAAAATAATCAAAAATGAGTAATGGATTGTACCAATATCTGTTACCTGGCTCTGACACTGAACTATGGGTACATAACATTTCACTATTGAAAGAATTCCAGTGAAGTGTATATGAAACCTCTATTTTTGCAACTCTCTGTGAATATAAAAATTTCAAAATAAAAACTTAAGTACAAAAAAATAGATATTGTACATATCTGGAAGAACCTCAGTTCAGAATGAATAGGGAAAGCATTCATAGCTGACGTGTTAGTAGGGATTATTTTTACAAGTAGCTAGAGAGAGTCCATGTCAAACTAGCTTAATTCACAAAACAGAATTAATCAGCTCATGCTGAGAAGGATTTGGAGGCAGGGCATAGGATTAAAGGGAGAACTGTAGGAATCGAGATTTCAGGGCCTGGGATCAGGGACCCACTCCACCATCTCAGCCAATCTCATCTCGCCAGCCTCAGTGTATGTTTCATCCTCTCCTAGTGCCTCCCCACCACGCAGCAAGGTCCTGGGCCAGTCGTAGACCCGGCTTGTTGACAGGTTGGGCACAAGGATGTTCCTATTTTTACCAGAAGCAGAACCTGATTGCCTAGAAGAAGGTCATGAGCACAACCCTGTGGTCAAGCGGATGACAGAGCTTTGCGGCACAGACAAACCAGTTGTGAATGTTCCAGTGCACTGCATATCAGTAGTGACACAGTGCACAGCATTTCACGACTCCCCGCTGTCACTGTAATAGATAACCGAAGAGCCAAATCTGGGATGGCTCCCTATGAAACCATGGCACAAAACTAGCTCTCATTCTTCTGAGCCTGGAAGATGGTTCACACAGCGAAGGGTGAGGCATGTACAGAGAGTCCAAAATGTGTCAAAGAAAAGATACCTGGGACCCCACCAGACCGAGGCTGTACAGTCAACCGGTGACAGAGCAGGCTTTTAAGGCACCACCCCCTCGTTCTCCAGGTGTGACATGAGGAGATCTTGGGGCCTCAGGGTCTTCTGAAGCACTGAGGTTCCCACACTCTAGATCCCTGCAGAGAGGCAGTCACTGGACGCCAGGAGCCTCTGAAAGTCTAGTTTTGAGCACTGGGGACTGTGGTAACAGGTAGAAACCCATTCAGCTGTGGGTAACAGGTAGAAACCCTTCTACCTCACAGGAAGTCAAAAAGGAGGAGGGATGGGAGAAAAGGAGCGAGAGAGAAAAAAATAGAACAACAACGTGGCGTCTTCATCCGTGGTCAAGAGACCACCCTCAATTAAATGGTCACTTTTAAGGAATAAATCCCAGAACCCAGCGCTGAAGAGTGTGCTACAGTTGGTGGGAATATAAATAGACAGAAATACTTTTTGGGGGCGTGGATTATGGGAATATATATCAAGGAATGTGGGAATATATATCATCAAAAGCATAAGCTGATTCAACTCTTTGGCCCAAAGGGTCCACTTCATAGAACCTATCCAAAAAAAAAAACCACACATCGCAAAATGGTGGGTAGGGGAGCTATAGAAATGAAGGTTGATTATCACAGCATAACTTAGAAGCAATTTAAATATCTAACAACTTGAACCTATTATAGGATAGGTTTGATTGATTAAACTTGAACCTATTATATGATGAAACATGTTTTGATTAAACTTGAACCTATTATATGATGAAACATTATGTTGTAAGATATTAAATTTAATAATACACTAATAAGTTTATTTCATTAAATGTAATAATTAAAATGAATTTTAATTTATTTAACTTTAATATATTGATTAATCCATTTAATACATTAAAGTGAATTAAAGAAAGTAAGGCCTCAACTGAAAATATAGCATAAAGCCATTATCATTAATCAAAAGCTTCTTTGATAATAGCAATAATAATAACAAAAGGGGATTTGTGGATATTCTCATTATTTTAAGACAATGGGGTTATGGGTTACTAGTGCTTTATTTTTATTTTCATTGGTTTCTGGATTTTCACATGTTTTTGTTTTGCAATGAAATAAAGTAGAAGTAATCATGAAATAATCAACAATTTATGAAATAATCGTGATTAATTCAGAGACCCCCAAAGTCCTTTATTTCACTCAATGTACAAAAACAGGGAAGGAAGAACGTTTTAGGGAGTGTGCGTCACATTGAAGTCACCTCTCCCAAGGATGCCTTCCCTCCAGGCGCAGGATCTCAGTCCCAGGCCACGGGTAGCTCCAGGGGGGCACAGGCACATTCTAGAAGGCTTTATTAGTGAATGGGTCAGGGGGCTGTGCCCTCCCAGGCGGTTCAGCAAACTCTGGGCACAGGCCAGGAGGAGGCCAGCTCCGGGAGCACGAAACCATTCATTGCCAATTTAGGTCTTGTTTCTCCCATGTGAATGGAACCAAAGATAGACATCGCTTAATGGCTACTTTCCCAACAAAAAGCTGGATCAAAGGCAATTCTGGGGAGATGCCTGGAACATGATGAGGGTGCCACCTCCCTGCAGAATGCCATAATTACTCCCAGCCCCAGCGGCAGTCACCGGGGTTCTGCCCCAAACAGTAGAGGGCTGTATAAATAAGCAACGCCTGAAGAGTAGCATCATGAGAATCTGTGCAGCACCAGGCTCGATGGCTCCCAGATAACAAGACGGGCAGGACCAAGTCCTCTCTCTTCATGACAAAGCACTTCCGGGAATCCATTGAGATGGTCACGAAAGGAGCCTCCCCTTTGCCTCGTGCTTTCCTTAGAATCAGGCAGAGTACAGCTAGCCTTCTAAAAAGGTTTCTAAGGCCTCCCAAATCAGGCAACTGGCTGTGAGGTGGGCTGGCGCTGTGAGGGCTGGGCACAGGACCACAGGAATGTCTGGCTTTGAAGCTGGAAGGAACCTTAGAGACCATTTTTCTGCATCCCCCACCTCCACGCACGAATGGCAACTGGGGACAGGGGAGGAAGTAACCAGTTACCAAACGTCCTATTTTTCCTGTCCTGTTCCCACATGACCAAAGATTGCAGCTCAGTTCACAAGCACAGGCACATTCTAGAAGGCTTTATTAGTGAAAAGTCATAACTGCTTTCATGTCACACGTGTTGAGGCTGAGCAGATCGAGCAGTAAATACACTAAGCCGTTTGCCAAACACATAAAGATTCTGAGATACAAACTGATCGTAAAATGCATACCAGGATATTTTCAGCTGCACTTGTCTTCCAAGCACGTGAAACCTCAGATGCCTCATCTCCAGAGCCATGTGCTCCCTCCCAGGCTCAAAGGAAAGTCTTCCCAAACTAAGGAGTCACGACTTTTTCTCAGAAATGCGCTCATGATCCCTCACCCACACCACTCAACCCTCCTAACTGGCTTTCAGAGTTCACCTTCCTCCAATCCTTACTCCAGTGGAAGCCAGCCAAGGCAGTCTCGCTAAAATTCAGATTCATCCATGATGTCTTTGCTTAAAACCCTTGAGTCTCCCCTTTGCCTAGAGGGCAGCTCAGATAACACTCTGTCATGCAAACGTCTTCAGGATCTACCCCTGCCTCCTTCTCTAGCCACAGAGCCATTTCTCCATGTCTTTTTAGAACTTTACAGCCCAGTAACAGGTAACTGCTGGCATTTCCTGGCACACAGCAGACAATCTCTGACCTTTGTGACCTTACACTCCCCTCTCTATCGTTTCTCTCTGCCTCCACTGAATCTTCCTCTGAATGATTCACCTGGGCAAATCCTCACCCTTTAACTCAATTCAGGGGGCACTTGCTCCAAGAATCTTCCCCATGTCCCACCCCCAATCTGGTTAAACGCCCCTCTCTGTGGTCTCAGAGCTTCCATGCCTCCCTCTCCTTATCACTCCACATTCTGGCCACGTGTCTGTAACCTGACCCTCCCAACACCCTACCCTTTGAGAAAGGGGCAGCCGGGCACACATAGCAGACATGCAGTAATAACCAAGGAGTGGATGCTCAGTGGCTACAGAGTCACTTTCCCAAACAGAAGGGAGGGGCTCTGGACTGAGCCCTTGTCCAGTGTGCTTTTTTTTTTTTTTTTGAGACGGACTTTCGCTCTTGTTACCCAGGCTGGAGTGCAATGGCGCGATCTTGGCTCACCGCAACCTCCGCCTCCTGGGTTCAGGCAATTCTCCTGCCTCAGCCTCCTGAGTAGCTGGGATTACAGGCACGCGCCACCATGCCCAGCTAATTTTTTGTATTTTTAGTAGAGACGGGGTTTCACCATGTTGACCAAGATGGTCTTGATCTCTTGACCTCGTGATCCACCCACCTTTGACTCCCAAAGTCACTGTGCTCTTTAACCTCAGGGCACGGAGTCATCTCCAGAACGCAGCGGTGGGGAGAGGGGAAGGGGACAGCATGAGGGACCTGGGGCTGAAAGGCATTTCTGGCCCTGGTCTAAGTCCTGTCCTTGGCCACTTTCCCCTTCGGCCACAAGATGTAGATCCTGCCAGCCCTCCTCCTGCCTTGTCAGGAAGATGCAGCCTGCCTCCATGCAGGTCCCTCACCTCAGGCAGTGGAAAGGAAAGGGAAAGCGCTTGCCATCCACAGACTTGGGCTTCAAGCAAGCGCTGTGCCAGCCAGCTGTGAAGCTGGGCAAGATGCTTCACCTCAGTGGTAGAAGGGGGCTCGGGGTCTTCGCCTGAGAAATGAGAAGAAGAGTCTCACCAAGGGGTGAGGGTGGGGAGGTGAAGTGACATAACTTATGTCAAGCCCCGAGGGTGGGAAACTGAACTTAGGAAGCCAAGATGCCGACAGTACTCAAGTACCTACGTACACGCCTGTAGTCACCACCCATCACCTGCTGCAGCAAAAGCTTCCTGCTATCTGCTATGCGAAGCGGCGCACTGGAGGGAGAAACAGGGAGTCCCACAAAAGGATGACAAATATCTTTGAAGGCAAGTCGGGTGAGAGGCCGCCCCACCACCCCATTCCCAGGCTGGGCCCACAGTAGGAGCCAGAAGTTGCTGAATATCAGAGCTGAACGTGGCCTTTAATACATCCACAGCGTCTACACGAGGAAGCCAAGGTCCAGAGATGGGGACAACCAAAGTCACAGGGTGCTGGCTGTAGAAAGCATCCAGGATTTCTAATCCTGAGTTAGGCCAAGGTGCACCAGAACTCACTCAAAAGGGAAAAATGGAAGATCTACAACAAATGTAAACACTGGGGAACACCCTCCCTCCCACCACCTGTGTCGGCTGTCTTTGACCGGGAGTCCCTGAGCTCCCTAGAAGACAGCATGTACATGTCGTCATCTACATGACAACAGCCACCGGCCGGTCTGCGTCTTTGTTGTGTTCCCATAGGTTCTAAGGAGTCCCCAGTCCACCGGTCTGCTAAATGTTCTGTGAGCCATTGCCCAGACCACCCAGCTCTACAAGCTGACCACTAACCTAGAACAAGGGCCTCGACACTTTTGTGCCTCAATTTCCTCATCTGAAAAAAATGCAGTCAATAAATAGTCCTGTGTCTTCTGTTTAAAGCACGTGCTGGGGCTAAAACAAGAAGGTAGAATCAGGCAGCCTCGCAAGTCCATCTGGTCCTGAGGGCTTGTGATTGACAGCTCTTTCCTGAATTCACAGACCCCCTGTGTGGGTGACAGCAGAAGAGAGGAAGGGAGAGGGTGGTGATCCTCCCCCTGGGAATTCACGGCCCAGGAGCACCTGCTCTGCAGGAAACCACATCCTGCACCATTCAGCTCTATCAGAGACGTTGCCCTGTAATATGCAGATGAATGGATCAGAGGAGTCTGAGGACTTTCAAGATGTGAACAGAAGAGATAGTTATTTGATGGCAATGGGAGGAAAAGAAACTGTCTTGCACGTACCTGAGACACTTGTGCTGATCCCGTCTAATTATGCCCTGGCTCCCAGTAATGACGGCTCCAGAGGTCTAAAATCTTAAATCTCAGACGTCATTAAATCACATTAACTCCAATCTCGCTGGAGGGCTGGGGATGATCACAGAAACAACTTAGTCACCGTATCTTAAGATTTCGGGTGAGACAATTTTTCCAAAGCTTTCTATTCTACAACCCGGGATACTGGGTCATCAAGATTGATTTTTGAGGACTCAGACCCCCAAATACTCCCACTCCATACGTGGGAAAAGACAGGTCACCTGAGGTCAATCAGCCGCTGGGTGGGCCACTGCCACATGCAGAAGACAGGACACTGGGTCTTCCTGTGGGTGTATGACAACCTGACCGATGAAAAAGTGCCCACACATGTGTATCCACACGCTACAAAGTTACATAGATACCCAGGCCAATCATTCATGATCACATTTACAGTACCACAGAATGTCAGAGCTGGATGGACCTGACTGAAAGTCTTCACTTTCCTATTTTAAACATGATGAAACTGAGGCCAGAGAGGACCAGAGACTTGCCTGAGGTTTCACGACTTGTCACAGACAGAGCCAGGTATCCTAAGCATCTGTCATTACATTGTATACACATCACAGAAAAGTTAAGCAGAAAAGTTCAAGTCAAAGACCAAGTATTGGAGGGACAGAGCAAAGGGCATAGAACAAGGAGAACCAGGGGAATCAAGGAAGGCTTCATGGAGGAGGTGAGTTGTGAACTGATTCAGATTGCACTAATATTCATAAGTAGCTTGATGGCCCTAAGTCTTGGAGTATACATTCTCTAACTTATTCCTCACAAGAAATCTGTGAAATAGTATTTTCCCTTCTCAACAAGAGGAAATTGAGATAATGAGAGGTCAAATCACTTATCCATTACTGTACATACTCTATGTGACAGATAGTCAACCCCAGGTGAATGGGATCCTGCGTTCTTTCTCCATGTATCTCAATGGCTCTTTTGTTTTTTGTTGTCTCTGTGTGTGTGTGTGTGCGCGCGCGTGTGTGTGTGCGCATGTGTGCATGCATGTGTGTGTGTGTGTGTGTGTGTGTGTGTGATGGAGTTTTGCTCTTTTTGCCCAGGCTGGAGTGCAATGGCACGATCTCGGCTCACTGCAACCTCTGCTTCCTGGGTTCAAGTGATTCTCCTGCCTCAGCCTTACTAGCTGGGATTATAGGTATGTGCCACCACGCCCATCATTTTATATTTTTAGTAGAGACGGGTTTTCACCATGTTGGCCAGGCTGGTCTCAAAGTCCTGACCTCAGGTGATCCACCCGCCTCAGCCTCCCGAAGTGCTGGGATGACAGGTGTGAGCCACCACACCCAGCCTCAGTGTCTCTTTTATCAAAAGCCAGCCTTTGATTGAGGGTGCCGACGTGACAAGTAGAAACATATTTAAATGAGGGAATGGTAAATGCAATTTTATTCTTCATCTGAGGCTTCCCTTTTCAAGAGCTCCCAAGAGCTCCCAGCATTGGGAAGGTTATTAGGTTTCTACTGCTTCTGTAACAAGTTACCACAAATTTAGTGGCTTAAACCAACAAAAGTGAATCCTATGACAGTTCCGGAGCTCAGAAGGCTAACACAAACCTCAGCAGACTGAAATCAGAGTGCCCGGCTGTGCCTCTTTCCAGTGATCCTAGTGGAGAATCTTTTTCCAGACTGTAGAGGTCGCCCTCATTTCTGGCTTGTGGATGTCTTCTGTATTCAAAATCAGCAGTGGCCAGTTCAGTCCTTCTCAAATCACATCGCCCTGACACTGACTCTTCTTCCTTTTAAGAGCCTTGTGCTTATGTTGGCCCCACCTGGATAATCAAGGATAATCTCGATATTATAAAGTCATCTGATTAGCAACTTCGATTTTATTCACTACCTTAAATCTCTCTTACCAAATAACCTAACGTGTTCACAAGTTCTAGCGATTAGGTGGCGAACATATTTGGGAAGCCATTATTCTGCCTACCACAGAAGGACTTTTGGGTCAATTTCAAGATCGTTCCACCGTCATGAATTAACTCAATGGCAGGCAGGGCATCCAGTGAGAGGAGTCAGACTCCAGGCTCTACCTCACCGGGCTCACCTCCCCTCCATGAGAACAGGATCTAGTCACTCCATTGTTCTGTACATTTCTATTTCATCTCCTTGTCCTTGGGCTTAACCAAAGTCAAAGACAAGCATATGACATGAGCAGGTCATTTCATGCATCCTATCACAGGAAACTTCCAGAAATCCCAGCTAAGAAGGTCTCTTCCCCGCGTTTCTCGCTCACCCCTTTCCTAAGTCGGCCTCTACCTCTCCTTTCAACTCACCTGTATCCTGTACTTCAACAGTCTCCTAACAGGATTCCTTCCTGGAGACCACCTGGAACGTCCTTGTCCACCCTCCTTGCCTGGGTAATTCCTACTGTCCAGTAAGACAAAGCACAGACATCCCCTCCCCCAGGAACCCTCCATGGCCTTCCACCCAAAACCAAAAAAGGGACCTTCTTCTGGAGCATAGGGGCTTACCTCTGGCCATATGCTCCATGAGACTGTGAGTCACTTTGGAAGGGAAAGGCCTTGACATCACACAGGGGCCACGAGTGACTGAAAGCAGAAATTACTAAACTCAGTGATGGAGAATTCCTTGTTTTCTAGGACACAGGAGAGTTGCTTTATCTCTTCAACAGCATTCTGAGAAAAGATGAAAAACACAAGGAGGGGGAGAATTGAATGGAAGAGACGAAAAAAGAGGAGGAACAAAGGATGAGTCTCCCCATCCTACACCTACTCACCCAGTTCCCGGCTGCCCCAAGTGACTTTGTCTCTTCAGATATACAGCGGGGTGTCCCAAGTCCTTCCACACCCAGGCCTCTCTCTCCTGCCAGGATACCAATGGGGCTCATGGTGATGTCACATTCACCTCTGAGAACCAGTCTCAAAAGCCAAAAATGCCTGTGGTCTTTCTAGCTTACCTTTAAAAATTTTTCAGGTATCAAGCATCCAAAATCTAGATAAACATTTGAAGGCATTTCAGATTTTAGTCAAATATTTTTCTTAAGAAATGACTTAAACCTACTCCTGCAAGTTAAGAGATTAAACGTAACTTCAAATTAAGGGGAAAGGAGCATCATCATAATTAAAGTCCCTTGAATTTGGTCAACTTCAGCAAGCAAACACGGAAACACCACTCTGTGGAACTGAGGGCTTCTTTCGAAATAAATCTTTTCCCGTTTTCAATTAAATGAGATTTTCCTCTACTCCCAGCTCTCCCACATCCACCCTCGTCATTCCCTCATTAATACATTCGTTCCTTCAATAATCATGTATCTTTCATCATCTTCTGCTTACTGCACCAGTGGCCTAGTACCTATCCTCTAGGAACCTGTAACCCAGGAAAAAACAAGATCTACGTATAAATACCTGGAGAGTCCTAATGTCAACAGTAAATGTCATATGAATACAAACAATAGATACCCTGGGAATCATAAAGAGGCGGACTCCTTTCTGGTTTAGAATCAGGAAAGGCTCTCAGAGGGTGGTAGGCACGAGTGAAGCTTTGAAGAAGGCTTAGGATTTCCACAGGCACAGGGAGAACGTAGCAGGTAAAAAAAATAACAGCCCAAACTAAGAGGTAGAGAAAACTGGGTGTGTTTGCTTTGAAACTTTTCCTTTCATCCCCCGGCTTTAATAGACCTGAGTCCTAAGAAAACATTTTCCAGAAGACAAAGAGACAGGCTAGCTTTGCTCCAGCCTGTTCTCCTGGTCACTGTGAAAACTGTGAGTAAGCCCACTTTCAGAAGGGTGTCACAAATCAAGGTTGAGAAGATGAAGATTGCCTTCTCCTTCCTCTCTCTCCCCCTTCACCCCACTTCACAACCCAAGAGTAACAAATGAACCCCTCAAGACCACCGTGCGGGAAAATCATGCAATTTCCCTCAAGACCACCATGCGGGAAAATCACTCTCTTCAGCAGGCCAAAGGCCTTTTGTTTGCTTGCCATCTTCCTTGCATCTGAAGGGTGACTTTCTAGGCTTGATGAAGAAGTGTCTGCAACAGGCCGTGCAAATCCTCGACCCAGAGAGGCCCAAGGCCTTCGGCATAAAGTCGTCCCATTGGTGAAGATGAGATGAGCAAGGTGGATCTTATCTCTCACCATATCCTGAACCAGTCTGAGCCGACAAGGAATCCTGGTTTGACAGACTGAGATAACATTTTATGAACATTCTTTTCCTGCTGCCTCTGATGAGAGAGATCTGAGGGGCGCCCCTCCCTGCTGAGGTCTGGTGAGGACCCACAGGCCAAAATGCAGTCTGATTAAAAGGCATCCCAAGCAGTGACTCAAACCATCGGCGATTTCAAAGGAAGCTTGTTATGGTGACTCCACACTTAGTACCACAGACCACGTGGCCAGGCAGTCCCGCAGGAGGCTGGACCAAGCACCATATAAAAGTCCCACCTTGCTGGGCTGCACCGTCCATCGCCTTTGTTGAGTCTCGTTGAAGATCAGGTAAGTGGGGCATCTGTGCCTCTCTCCCTGCTCCTCTGTCTTTAAGAGGCCACTGTTCTGTTCCTCCTCTGAACTGTACTTTCTACTGATTTTTTCAGTGGTTTGCCATTTCTTTGCCTCAGAAACTATCCTGTATATTCCATCCAGACGAGCATTTGTCTATCTAGTCTCTTGCACCTGATTTTCAAAAGGATTCATAGACTGGAAGAGAAGGAAAAACAGCCATGGTAGGCCTGGGGTTTGGAGCTATGGATGTCTAGACAGAGGCCATGCGAATGGAGACAGGGAGCTGCGGCCAGGATAGAAAAGAGAAAGAGACAAGAAGCAGCCAAGAAATTAGTTCTTACTTCCACTCCTCATTCCAGTCCATTCATTTTCCATCCGCTCCTTATTCCCCAGCTCCCATGCTGATATTTTTAATGCAGATTATTTCGAATCTTGTGCTTTTTCCAGGCTCTTCAAATCGCCCTAGGATGTCCTTCAGTGAGCAGCAGTGCAAGCAGCCATGTGTGCCCCCTCCATGCCTCCAGAAGACCCAGGAGCAGTGCCAGGCAAAGGCTGAGGACGTGTGCCTCCCCACATGCCAGGACCCCTGCCAGGACAAGTGTCCGGTGCAGGCCCAGGACGTATGTCTTCCTCAGTGCCAGGAATTAAGTCAGGGAAAATGCCCAGAGCAAGGCCAAGGTCCATGCCTACCCCCGTGCCAAGGTCAACATCCACCTCAGTGTGTAGAGCCGCACCAGGAGCTATTCCAGACAACATGTGTGGAAGCTTGCCCTCAGAAAGCCCAGGAGGAGTGCTCACCCCCTGGCAAGGGAAAGTAGCTGCTCATATGTCATCTGGGGTCAGGAAGACGGCCAGCCGACGAAACCCTGACCCCAGCCCATGCTCCGGTGACCTTCTTCTGTGGGTACCTCTGTGTGCAATGTACCTTCTTGCCTCCTGGCTTCCTTAGCATTCCAGGACTTGGTCTGCGTCTCTATTTCATCATCCTCTGTGAATCAGCATTGTTCTCAGCAGTCTGATGGAAGGTCTCAAAGGTAGGAATGGCATGGTCATCTGGGAAGACCACAGAAGCCTAGCACAGCCTCGCTGGGGCAAAGCTTCACCCTGGGTGTGTAACAGCCAAGGATGCCTTCATTTATCTTTAGAGTGTCAAGCTCTCCTATGAGCCTCAAAACAAACTGAATTCAGACGGACCTTCCACTTACCACCACCACACAGGTGTGGAGACAAAGAGGCTTGCCGTGTTTCAAAAATCAAAAACTGGGTGATTTTTGTCTCTGCACATTGAAAAGAAGGGCAGATTGTTGAACATTGAAATGCTGATTGTGCTTTTTTAAAATGAACCCAAATTATGTAAATGATTGAATCCAAACAACCAGAAGAAAGAGGTGGATGTTTGGTGCCCTTGTCAAGCTCTATGCTTCACAGCTGGTCTCATGTGGGCCCTTAGTTCTCCCTGTGTACACTCTCTAGAGATGTGATTGTGTCTGTGTGATGCAGGCTGGTCTGTTCTCCAGCTTCCTTACCTTCTTCTCTTTGGTGAAGGTAAAATGCATAATAAAGCTGATCCTAAGGCTGATATCTGACTTGACGTGTGCTCTCTTTTCTCCACCACCAACCCCCCACTGTCCTTGTGACAACCGTCTCCTCCTTTGGTGGGGGAGGGGAGTAATCTGAAACAGGATAAAATACAGACCTCACAGGTGCCTTGAGCCGCAATGCGGGAAGAGGCCCCCTGAAGGTCACCGAGACCACCCCCGACACACAACATATCCTAGGTTCACCCACTCGTGCACTTCACACAGGAGAAAATCCAGCAAGGGGCTGGGACCTGCCCACATTCCAAACCCCAAACCCCAGGTCCAGTTTCCTTCTACTACTGCATCTTTCCTCCCTGGTCCTTGCTTTCCAAAGGAAAGGGCTGCAATGGAAAGGAGGGGAGATCTGTGGAAGAGGGATCCCAAATCAATTCACGACACCTACAAACATAGCATCCGTGTTGAAGGAAAGAGCGAAGCATGCCTCTGAGATGAACGCAGACTCAAGGACCAAAACTGCCTGCCCTGCCATCTGGCCAGGTTTCAGGAGGGCCTGGGTCCCGGGTAACAGGCCTGCACCCTGCTGCCCACCCCACCCATGGAGGAAACACAGGCAGTAGCCACTGGGGTCTGTGAATGGGTCGAGAGGGCACTGGACTGACATACAATAGCCACAGGCCACTACCTCGGCAGAGCCCTGAGGTCCGACCTGAGCCCAAAGGAAGCTACGCCAAGGACCAGCTTCCTGGGGGAAATGGGGCTTCTGCTGGTCCCCCTCCCTCCTCAGTCCCCTTGAGGAGGAGGTGGAGGGCCAGGACAGCCCCTCCCTGTAGGGCACGTGGAGCTCTATGTCTCAGTTGTTTGGCTGAACTGAGAGTCACTGAGTCTGTGGGTGATATGGACCAGGTCCTGAACTCCATGCAGATTCTCTATAGGGATTCTGACAGCAGCCTCGGGGACTTCCCCTGCTGCCCATTTGCTTACAATTTGTCATAAAGCCAGTGAGGTGAAGTCAGGACACTAACCCAAGTCGCTCTGGTTCCAGAATGGAGCTCTTACTTTTGTAATGAAAGTGCTGTGCCATACAGAAGTGATTTCCAGAAACTGTCTTCTCATTCATTCATTTATCCACCTAAAACGTGCTCCCTGATCACCTACCAAGTGTCAGGTACCTTGCCAGCTGCTGGAGAGACAGTGGTGAACCAGGCAGTCAGTATCCCTGTGCAGAGTTATGAGTTGTCTCTTCTGCAGGCCACATGCACCAAGGGAGCCTTTCTGAAAAATCTCCTGGATGTCTCCAGTCCCCGAACATCCCCAGATGCCTGAATCACCGTTCTCTTGCCTCCATGCCTACTTGAAATCAGTTTTCTCATCCATTTTCCAAACTTGGATTAAACCAGCTGTTCTCCAGGGCCAGCAGCTCCCAGAGCTCCATCCTGCCGAGATGCGTCAAAGACGCCTTCAGTGAAGCTTCTGCTCACAACACTTCTCCAGTTTGGCTCAAGCCCAAGAAACATCTTTATTCTCCAGCATCCAAGGCGTGCACAGATTGGAGTCCAAGATGAGACACCCAGGCATTAAAAGGAAGCACGGGACTAATGAACAGGGAGAGTCCAGACTTATCAGAGAAAGGAGAAAACTGCTGATTACGGGGGAGGCCTCTACAGATGGGAAGGGGACAAGCCTGCAGATCGCAGACAGGTAAGCAGACGCCAAGCAGCCAGCAGGCCTTCATCAAGCTCTGTCATGGAACCTCCACATCTCCTCGTGCTCACAGAGGTCTGCCCCAGCCCGTGCCTGGGCCACTGCTGCTGCGGCCTGGGCTCTAAACACGCAGACCAGGGCCACAGCCACCGAGGCCACAGGGACAGCTAGGACACACCATTCAGACTTCCCCAGCTGCCACTTCTGTGCTGAGCCTTTCAGAAAGTGGGGAGGGGCCTTACCAACGACAGTCCCAGATGTTAGAGGTTCCAGTTAACAGTTAACTCAACATGCGGCAGCAGCGGGTCTCTGGGCTCCACACGCCGGGAGGATACAATACAAACTGACGGGAAGTCACAGGAGGAGCTGTGGATTCACTCAGTCATTCAAGATATTTAAGGAGAAACCACTATTCCAAGCCAGGCTCTGGAAAGCTGCGATGGCGCCTGCAGGCGGGCAAGCAGAGCAGAGGCCTGGACAATTCACATCAGGAAGTGTTGAAAAACATTTAGTATACAAAGAACTCCCCTATTATAACATCAGAATGGAACTGATATGGTCTGGCTGTGTGTCCCCACCCAAATCTCATCTTGAATTGTAATCCCCATGTGTTGGGGGAGGGTCCTCGTGATGTGACAGCCAGGTGAAAGGGGGTGCCTGGAAAAGCTCCAACTGGCTTCCCCAGCCCCAGCCTCAGGAAGTTCACTCCATTTGGAGCCGGGAGGAGCCTGGCCCGTCCTCTTCCTGTGTGGAACCTGGGATTCCAGCTGCGGGCCTGAGGCACTCTAGCAGGGACTGTAGACAGGCTACAGTAAGACAATAGAACCCTGTTTGACTCACCATTTCAAATTGTCTGTGAGCCTGAATTTTCATGGTGGTGGGACAAAGAACCCTGTCTTTAGCTGAACTAAGGAGAAGTCCTGCAACCGTGGGAGGGGATTGGCTCATGCGGTGGTTCCCCGTGCTGCTCTTGTGATAGTGAGTGAATTCTCACGAGATGTGATGGTTTTATAAGGGGCTCTTCCCAGCTCTCTTGGCAATTCTCCTTGCTGCCATCTTGTGAATAAGGTCCTCGCTTTCCCCTTGCCTTCTGCCACGAATGTAAGTTTCCTGAGGCCTCTCCACCCATGCTGAACTGTGAGTTAATTAAACCTCTTTCCTTTATAAAAAAAAAAAAAAAAAAGAAAACACCCGAGGGAGTGGGGCAGCTGAACCCAAATGTCTTAAGTGCTTTCATGAGGGAGGAGGAAGATTTCTGTGAAGTGCCAAACAACAGAGTTAGGACCCATGGGCAGAAATCATGAAATTGGGCTCAGTTTAAGAACTTTCTTATAATGAAATCTATTGGACGGCGACAGCAGCTGCCTTCGGAGGCGTTGTGTCCCATGAACTGGAGGTCTGCAAGCCAGTGGGTGACAACCAGCTCCTCCCAACCTGTCAAATGCTGAGACTCCTCTAACTCTAACTTGAGTGCGGAAACGGGACCCAGGGGCAGGAAGCATCCCACAAAGGGAGATTCAGAAGACCTGACCGCATGGTCAGGACACAGCAAGTTTCCTTGGCTTTCAGAACACTCCTGGGAGGCTCTTTGGGGGTCCCCAAACTTCTGGGGACCAGCAGAATGGGTGACCATGGGTTGAAACTAAAGGAAAGGAGGAAGACAGGTAAGTGATGGAAAGAGGCTCCCCCAGATTTGGGGTTTTCTTAATGTTTTCGGACGGATGAATGCCCTGAGCAGTACCCTGCAGTAATTCCTCTTTGCTTTCTAATCTGGTTCTTCCCAGCTGGGTTTAGTGTGCTCCCTCCCTTCTATGGCTCATTTCTTTACCATCCAGACACGCTTTCTCTTTTGTACCAAAGTAATCTGCCTGTTCTTCCACCCAACCCATCGCAGATTTCTTTCTTTCTGCCTGCACTTACCTCTCTCCCACCTAGGGCTCTCTTCAGTTTGTCTCAGCCAAACCAGGGGCTTCAGCCTGACCTCCAGGAAGCCCTCGGTGGTTCAGCCTAGTTCCTAAGTGCTGCAGCTTGGACTCTGCACTGCAGTGGCTCCACGGGTCTGCACCTGCGTGTGAATGACACATGTCTCCCGTCAGCATGAGAGCCCAGATGGCAGCTCCTGGGGCTTGGCTGTGTTCTTGCCTGACTTCACAGGGCCCGTCACACCAAGATCTGAGACACCCTCATGGTCAGCCACCAGCATGCCCCCAAACAAGGACAAAGGGGAGTACTGGCCTCCGGGCCACCAGGAAGGCGTCTTTTATTGATAGGGTAACCAACTCATCTTGGTTTGCCTGGAACTGTCCCAATTTTAGCACTGGAAGTTCTGAATCCTGGGAATTCCCTCAGTCCCCAACAAACTGGGGTGGTGGATTGCCCTAGCTGAGTACCTGTGTGTATAAGACATGATGCTTGGTTCTGGGTTGGGGAGCACAGAGGGAAAGCAGACGAGGCCTTCCATTCTGGAGTAATTTATAGCCCAAGGGATTTTTCTAAAAAAACTGTAAACCCAAAAAGCCTAGTTCCTGCCTGGCCCCTCCATAGCCACATTCTCCATGAGCAGAAGTGGGGACAACAGGGGCTGATAGGGATGGTCAAATCCTAGATCAACAAGTGGGTTCCCAGCCTAGGCCTGTTTAAGCATGAATTGGCAGGTCTTGACCAGAAGAAGTGGTATCGTGGGAGATATCCCACTCATTCCTGCTCCTGTTCATAACGCCGTAGACAGCAGATCTGAACTTGTCCACTCCTGCCCCTTCTTCTCTCCCACGGACACCTGTCTCACATCCGAAAATGGCTGAAAGAAAAGAGGTGGCCACCCTGCAGGGCCTTCTCACCTCAGCCTCCCTCATCACCGGGTTCCCCAGCCAGACTCCTAACCAGTCCTCCCTCCTTAGAAGCCACTGGGGACCCCTTTTCTCTTCCCAACAGCACCACCTGCTGGTCATAGAGGCACTTGGGCTTCTGCTAATCACACCAGTCTGGCCTGAGTTGGAAAGGGCGGCACACGAGCAGGAGCAAGAGTACAGAGACGCAGCATCTAACAGAGTCAGAGGAAGGCTATCTGTGCAAGACAGAGTTACACACTTCAGTGTCTGCCTGCAGATTGGTTACTCAACTGTTGCATCAGAACCTCATTCTACCATCAGTTGGCACAAGCAAGTCCTGGCTTTGGCTGTGGAGACCAATCACACCTTCCTACTTGCTGAAAAGGTCAAAGCCTTCTTGGCTGATCCATCTGCCTTTGTGGCTGCTGCCTCTGGGGCCACTGCCATGGCTGCTGTTCCTGCTGCAGCTCCCGTCAAGGCTGAAGCCAAGGAAGAGTCGGAGGATGAGAATATGGGATTTGGCCTCTTTGACTAATCACCAAAAGGCAGCCAACTCATCCAGCTTTATTTGCAAAACAAATAAATAAGTCTTATTTCTTTTTTTTAAAAAAAAAAGGTTCATTCTAGTGTTACTCATAAAATCCAGGTGTCAGAAAGAATACAAATACCCATCAATGAATAAATAAACAATAGTCTATTCACACAATGGAATTCCATACAGCAATGTGTACAAATGATCTACAGCTACACATAGCAATATGGATGAATCTCACAACATAAAGTAAGTGGGCAAACAAAAAGACACGTGAAAAAGCATTAGGGTGAACCATGTGAAATTGCCATTTATTGAGGTTGAAAACTGTTCTCAGGGTTTGGCATAAAACACGCTGTAACTTTGGGAGGCCGAGGTGGGTGGATCACGAGGTCAAGAGATCGAGACCATCCTGGTCAACATGGTGAAACCCCGTCTTTACTTAAAGTACAAAAAATTAGCTGTGCATGGTGGCACGTGCCTATAATCCCAGCTACTCAGGAGGCTGAGGCAGGAGAATTGCCTGAATCCAGGAGGCGGAGGTTGCGGTGAGCCGAGATCGCGCCATTGCACTCCAGCCTGAGTAACAAGAGCGAAACTCCATCTCAAAAAAAAAAAAAAACACGCTGTATGGCTCCATTTCTATCATTTATGTACAGTACAAAAGCTGGCCAAATAAACCTCTGTTGTAGACAGCGAGACCGTGGTTGTGTGTGTGTTGGGTGTAGTAGCGTGGTCACTGGAAGGGAGAAGAAGGAAGGCTTCTGTGTTGCTGGTAACATTCTATTTTTTTATCTGGGGGCCACTTACCTGGTTGTGTTTAGCTTGTAAAAATTCACTGAGCTGGGCATTTATAATATGTGTACTTTTCTGAATGCATATTTTAATAAAGAGTTGAAAGTTGTGTTGGGGTTCATCATATAATACATATATATTACTTAGAAGCAACAGCTATATACTGTCATTCTAACATCATGTCAGTTAAAAAAAAAAAACACCAAATACAGATGATTTTAAAAGATAAAATGAAAATATATACAGAAAAAAGTTTTTTCTTTCTGGTCCCAGTGAATAGTTTTATGCACCCTCAGTGAACTTTTTATAAAGAAGTCGTTGGTTACTTAATGGCTACATGGTCTTTGGCAAATCTCCCAGCCTCAGCTTCTGCGTCTGTAAAATTCCACTGATGACCACCCACTCGTCCTAGATGGCTGTCCTGAGGATCAAATGAGGTATTTCTGAAAGTATTTAGTAATTGGTAAAATGTGAAGGGTTACTATGATTATTACTATTAGCAGAGAGTTACTATTAACATAGATTTACAAGCTAGTGAAGCCAATTCTATAGTAAATAGTTTGAATTTCATTAAAAGTAGCTAGAGATTTTAAGAAGAGTGTTCCGGCCGGACGCGGTGGCTCATGCCTATAATCCCAGCCTTTGGGAGGCCGAGGTGGGTGGATCACGAGGTCAAGGGATCGAGACCATCCTGGTCAACATGGTGAAACCCCAACTCTACTAAAAATACAAAAATTAGCTGAGCATGGTGGTGTACGCCTGTAATCCCAGCTACTTGGGAGGCTGAGGCAGGAGAATTGCCTGAACCCAGAAGGCAGAGGTTGCGGTGAGCCGAGATCGCACCATTGCACTCCAGCCTGGGTAACAAAAGCAAAACTCTGTCTCAAAAACACACAAAAAAGAAGAAGAGTGTTCCCCATCACTAGAATGGCGAAACTATCTGCCAAAGATATTGCAGAGTGATTCCTGCACCAGGCAGAGTGGAAATAATAATATTAAAAATGATCATCCTGGTGAATCCTATGTGGCAGATACTTTCTAAGCACTTTATGTATATTAGCTGCTGTTATAACCGTTACAACAAGCAAAAGAAGGTGGTCATAATATTATCAATATTTTATAGACAAGGAACTAAGGCTCAAAGAAATTAAATAACCTACACAAGATCTCAGCAAATACAGTTGAGATGGCCACGTGTAGATGGTCTCCACATTACCCCCCAAAGCTGATGCTAGCATTCAAAATCTATTCTCATTCAGCAAAGTTTAGTCTAATATCAAGGCCAATTTCCTTGCATTAACCTATTATTCCGCAAGTTTTTCTGAGCCCCTATTATATGCCATGCTCTATATCGGGTATTGGATATGCAGTGGTAAACGAGCAAACACAGTCCCTACACTCAGAGCATATGATGGAGTAAAAGAGGCAAGCAGGTGCCGGGCGCTGTGGCTCAAGCCTGTAATCCCAGCACTTTGGGAGGCCGAGGCGGGTGGATCACAAGGTCAAGAGATAAGATTATCCTGGTCAACATGGTGAAACTCCATCTCTACTAAAAATACAAAAAATTAGTTGGGCATGGTGGCGCGTGCCTGTAATCCCAGCTACTCAGGAGGCTGAGGCAGGAGAATTGCCTGAACCCAGGAGGCGGAGGTTGCGGTGAGCCGAGATCGCGCCATTGCACTCCAGCCTGGGTAACAAGAGCGAAACTCTGTCTCAAAAAAAAAAAAAAAAAAGAAGCAAGCAGTATAAGAAACATACACAAAAATAAATATATAATCCCAAATATTGTTACATTCAACAAAAGAAAGTTCTAAGTTATATAAAACAATGAATTGGAGAACCTAATTTAGCCTAGAGATCAGAAAAAGCTTCCATGAGAAAATAACATTTAATCTGAAACTGAAGAGATGGCAGGAGTTGTCCAGGTGACAAGAAGAAAAAAATTATAGAGAAAACAAAATGTTTGATGGTTCTGATGTGGGAAAAGCCTGATTTTTGTCTCAGACACAAAGATAAGGAGTGAGAGGGACTGTGTCCCCAGACAGGGACATGAGGTGTGTGGACAGGAGCAGACCCCGCAAGCCCGAGACCACGTGACAGATTGTGACTTTCATCCTAAGAGTAATATTAAGCATTAAAGATTTTTAAGCAGGAGAGTGACAAGACTCAGTCTGCAAATTGTAAACATTGCTCTAGTTAAAGTGTGGAGAATGGATTAGAGGAAGCGAGCAAGAAGCGAAGCAGAAGCCACTGGGGACACCATGGCTACAGCCAAGTATCTAGAATGATCTCTGTGCAGCAGCAGCCATGTCCAGAAGCAGCTGGGAAAGACTGAAGGAGGAACAGGTTTAGGTGCAGTCTGGATAAGAAGACCCGGGGCCCAGTTTTGAACCTGTCCATTTTGAGATGCATCTAGAACAACCAAGCGGAAATACGAAGTAAGCACTTACGTCTATGAGTCAGCAGCTCAGGAAAAAGTCAGGAATGGAGACCTACACTTGGAAGCCATCATCATAGGGAGCGCATGCTAGCTTTGGGGTGGATAGATCATCCAATGACAGAATATAGATTTCCAAAAGAAAGGGACTTTAGATCATGCCCTGAGAAACTTCAACAGCTAAAGTTTGAGTAGAGGGAGAGACCTCGGCAAAAGATTAACAAGAAGCAGTCAGTGATTGAAGAGAAAAGTCAGGAAGGAGAGAGTGCAAAATGCTGAATGCCACTGGGGATCAGGAAGCGCCCACCCTGAGTGACAACATGTAGAGCAGGCATGGGGGTGGGAGGGTCCAGCCACGCCAGTCACCCCAGGATTGCTCAAACACCAGAATCTCCTCCAATCCACTTCTCATCTTCTAAGGCACAGCAGTTTGCCATCAGATCCTGGTACATGGGAATAAGTGAGTGAATGAATGATAAATGATCAGAGGACCCAAACGTTTTAACAGCTTGACCAAGATTATCCGGCCGGTAAGTACCAACGCCAGAGCTTAAATCCAGCTCATCTGATTCCGACGTCCATATTCTTGGTTTAAAATTATAAGCTTAAACCCAGGGGAAATACCTCTGATGACACACTCTCGGTCATGTTTAGTATCCTGCTTGAAGGACTGTTAAATACTTATCTCTAAAACTGAATCTATGGCTTAGGAGTTCATCAAAAACTGGGGTAAGGAGTGAGAGGCCTCCCCTAAGGTCACCTGTCCAGGAGAGGATGCATGTGGGAATAACCTTTACATTAAATTAATGCATAATTTGGGTTATATGCTTGAGAGCCTGTCTCAACTGACAAGCACGTGAGAGTCCGGCCACTCGCTCTGTAGGGCCAGTTCAGAGGGGAGCCTGGTGTTCTGGAGTTGTGGGTCAGGGCTGATGGTGGTGAGGGTAACTGAGGTGAGGGCAGCGGAGGTGATGGGTTGAATGATGGTGGTGATGGCAGGGTGCTAGAGGTGAGAGGAAATCTGAGGGAATCTTTTCTTGGACATGAGTTGACTGGCAAAAGTGTCACTGAACACGTTACCTTTGATTTCTAGACAGCCAGAATGACAACACCTATCTATAGATTACTCATTGTATTCCCATTCATTTATGTATTCTTTCATTCAACAGATCTGTATTGAGTAGCTACTATGCGCCAAGCCCTCCCTTAGGTGCTGCAGATACAGTAGTGAATGGCTAAAAGTTTTGTTTTTGTGGAGTTTATAGTTAGAGGACACCAAAAGCTCATTTATTCATTCACTGAGCTCCACCTGAGCACCTAATACCCAGCATGATGCCAGACCCTCATGGGTCCCAGACCCTAAACAATAGGGCTGTCTTGGGGTGGGTACATACGGCCAAGGGAAATATGCACCTGCACCTATTCAGGTTTGTTCACGGGCATAAACGCACACCTGCCTGAGCATATATCCCATCAGACCTCAGACAACATGTATATAATGTTCAGATTTTATTCCGAATGCATCAGGAGACCCTGAAAGGGTTTAAGCAGAGGCCTTTTTTTTTTTAATTCAAAGGTTCAAAAGATTATTCCATCTGCAAAACGGATAAAGGCTGGATGATGGAGGAAGCACAAAAGAGGGAGAGGAAGGACCTGCTACTGGAGTTATGGCTAAAGGTGGTAGGTAGATGGCAGAGGTGGAGAGGAAGACAGGAGGGTGACGCTAAGTGGTCTGGAGGAATAACTAATAGGAATAGCAGGGGGACTCCATGTGTGGGCTAAAGGAGGAGAAAGAAGGCAGAAACACTCCCGAGTTTGTGGCTTGGGCCACTAGGTGGATGCAGAGAGGTGAGGACTAGGAGATATTTGGATATATGTCTGAAGCTCAGAGATATCTGGGCCAAAAATGTACACGTTTGAGAGTTGTCATCACGTGGAAGGTATTTAAAGACATGCGAGTGGCTGAGATCACCCAAGGAGAAGGAGAGACGGGCGGGCCCACTGAGCCAGGGACACCACAAGATCCCAAGGTTGGACAGTGGAGAAGGAGCCCGTACAGCCAGCTGACAAGGAGCTGTCAGTGAAGGAGGAGAAACTAGGAGGGTGGAGATTGGCAAGACAAGAGAAGACAGGTGTCCAAGAAAGGAAGGAGAATCAACGGAGCCAACCATTACTAACTGGCCAAGAAATGCAGAGTGGCTGCTGACCTTGATGAGAGCAGCCGGAGTGGGGAAACAGAGGCCGGAATAAAACGGAGTGAACTGAGGAGCAAAGGGAGGTAGCAAGCAGGGCCTGGGGTTTCCGGATGCAGCTGGATTGGTTTGCTGCTCAAAGAAAATCCCAGATCAGACCTACTCTGGGACAGAAGAGGCCTTCATGAAAGATGCCTGGCTGCAGGTGTCCAGGTGTAGGAAGGCGAGTGCGGGGAGGCAGGGCTGAGCTGCACTTCCCCAAACTGAAGCCCAGGCTTCCATTTACAGTTTCCAAAGTGGACCCGGACTACTCCACCCTGTTCACAATGCAACCTCACCTGAACCTTTGACACCAGAGGCTGCGTCAGGTCCAGAGGGCAAACACACTTCAGGCCCTGATCAGACTTTGCATGGGTTTACTCAACCCACCCCTGCTTCTCTGCCCCCACCATGTCCTCCTAGAAGAGGGAGCACCTCCTCCCGATTACCCCCCTCCAAGGCTCACTGCATGAGATTCCCACAATGTACCCTCTCACACCACATGCCACGCATGCGCACAAACACACACATACATACACAGAGCCAGTGTGATGATTCCAGGTGCTGGAACCATGCCTGCCCTTACCCTTTGCCAAATGCCCGCCATGCTGGCCATGGAGGCAGAAGAAAAATGACAATTCTGCCCTTTGGTAATGCATGCTACTATTTTGTCCATCACAGGGTCCTCAATTTGAGGACAGAGTGTTCCTAGATTTCATCTTGTATTGAAGGAAACCCTTGCTGTCAGGGAACCCTCAGTGTGAAGACAGGACATAGAAAAACCTCAGGGAGAACCGGGATGAGGAAGAAGACAGCCCCACCCTCTGGAGCCTGCAGAGGGAGTACAGTGGAGAGACTCTGTCCTGGCCTTAAGGTTCTTTTCAGTTTGAGGAGAAAGAAAAGGCCCCTGGCCTCAGAAGACCCCCAATGCTAATGTACCCATAAAGTGTGAGGGTCTCCATCCTACACAACTCCGTCCTCACCCTCTTCAGACTTGGGTTTTTTAAAGATATAATATAAAATACAAAATGAAAAATGTGCAGGGTAAAGATGAAGAAAGAAGGTAGAAATCCGGGCTGGGCGCGGTGGCTCACGCCTGTATCCCAGCACTTTGGGAGGCCGAGGTGGGTGAATCACGAGGTCAAGAGATCGAGACCATCCTGGTCAACATGGTGAAACCCCGTCTCTACTAAAAATACAAAAAATTAGCTGGGCACGGTGGCACGTGCCTGTAATCCCAGCTACTCGGGAGGCTGAGGCAGGAGAATTGCCTGAACCCAGGAGGCAGAGGTTGCGGTGAGCCGAGATCGCGCCATTGCACTCCAGCCTGGGTAACAAGAGCGAAACTCCGTCTCAAAAAAAAAAAAAAAAGAAGGTAGAAATCCTCCCAAGATTATGGCTTACACCACTAGGTGGATGTGGATGCAGAGAGGTGAGGACCAGGAGATATTTGGATATCTCAAAAACTGGGGTAGGGAGTGAGAAGCATCTCCTAAGGTCGCCTGTCCGGGGCATAATGCATGTGGGAATGACCTTTACACTAAATGAATGTATAATTGGGTTTACATAAACTGTAACTTATTCGCCTTTAAAGGGCCCTGACCAAAACATGACAAGTGTTTCTCCAATCATACGCTGAGTACTCACCTGAGGTCTAACCCAGCCTGGAGTTAAAACACGGACTCTCACACTCCAGTCTTTATATCATCGTATCTGCCACCAACAACACCCACGTTTCCCTTGACCCAATTTCAAATGCAAGAATTTTAGATTCATAGGCAAAGCAGGGCTTAAGAACTGGGGTGCAGCCAGGCTCCTCAGAATGTGGCCTGTCCCTGTTCACACGGCCCAGGCAAAGCCTCACCAGGGAACCACACTTCAGCTCCCTGCCCTGCTCTAGCCCTGCAGACCCCAGGTTCCATTCCTGAGGCCACACAGCCTGAGTAATGGCATGGCTTAGTGGAGCTGACTCACAGAAGGAGTCGCCCCACGTGCATTTGGAGGACAAGGAGAGTTGTGCAAGGTGTTTGTAACAGGCTGTGAGGAGGGGCAGGACGTGAGGCAGCCAGGAGGACCAGTTGGTAATCGTCATTACTTCTACTAGAATCTCCAGGTGACAAATCCACCTTAGTGCCCACAGCCCTAGATGTTGCAAAGCAAAGCAGCACTTCCACTCGCGGCCTCAAGGAGCATTAGAGAGTCACTCTGCTTCAGCTCACATAAAAGCAAACCATCAGTCCCATCTGACTGCCCTCTGGATTGCAGCTCTGGGGTAAATACAAGAGCTGGGGATATGAGGTCGGTTCAACCCCCTTATCTGTGAAAGAATGAGATTGCACAAGATGCTCTTTACGGCCTCTTCCATCTGTGATATCCATTGGCTCTAAGCAGGACTCGGCAGTGACCCTGGAATATGTCATACGTATGTGACACAAGAGGGGAACCCATCCAGAGCACCCAAGTGCAAGGTCCCAAGAAAGGAAGGCCAGTCTCCAGTTCCACACTACCGACTAGTGGCAAATCCCTGGTACAACAAATGCTTGGCAGCTAAATACGAATGTGAGGATCATTCATCAAACTGGCATTCTGTGTCCATTCATTTATCCATTCATTCAATAAGCATTTAATGGGAGCCTTCTATGCCTGCCATGGAGCCAGCTACTAGATATGCAGAAAATCGTAAAACAAAGACACTGCCCTCAAGGGCCTCAAAGTCAACTAGGAGAGGCAGAGGCAGAAAACAAAAACCAAAAAAAAAACAAAAAAAGCAACATGCTGAAAGGAATACAATGTTAGAGAAACGTCCAGCTTGAAAGGAGCCAGGAGAGGGACTGAGCAACTTGAATTTGTTTCAAGGTGAGTAAAGAAACAAATTCATTGAAGACATAGTTGAGCTCCTATTAACACTTAAAAGAAACTGGACTTGTAACCCCCACCATCAAGTTGGCCTCTATTTCATGACATAGATAACCTTGGTACGCTCAGTGTCCTTACTTATAAAATGAAGGTACTGACGTATGTGCTCACAAAGCTTTGGTCCAGTTCCAAAAGTTCTGAAGACTGAAAAATTAATATAGTAGCTCCGAGCTTAGGCACGGACCCAAAAACAAAAATACAATTCAGTCTCTACAGGTCAAAATCAGCCATGGGCTCAAGCACTAAATAAGCTCAATCCTGAATGTGTGGCAACATTCAAATCTCAATACAGCCGCAGCATTTTAAGTGATAGGACACTTCTGAGAGTTAGTAAATGTCTTAGCATTTCCTTGATAATTATACTAATAATATAATAGCATGGTTAGATTAAATGGATTTGTGCTTTCTTGCCATGCAAAATTGAAAGACAGATGATGTAGCTCTATATCATGATTCAAGGTCTCAAGGGAATAGACCCTAGAACCTAATTGGTCAGAGAGGATGGGTCAACATTCATTGATAATTCATGAAAACGGCTACCTTGGGTAATTTCCTCCAAAATTCACTTGACCCAGTAATTCCAATGCACAAACCTGTACGTTGTCCCGGAAGGGGTGGCAGTAGAGATGGTAATGGGAAACCATTTGCAGCTAATTCAAAACAAACCATCAGCTCATGATCAGGGGAAGCTTGTACAGAATTTTCTGAAACCAAACAAATGTTTTCTTTTGGGACCAAAATAATCTACTTGTGCTGTGAAGCAGAAGATTGAGGATTCAGCCAAGGGCCTCTGGAGGGTATAGAGCTGACCCTAAGCTGCTGCCTACAGAAAACCCAACCTTCCTGTGGGTGGCGCAAAGGCCTGGCTCCATTGAGAGGCAGGTAGCTGTCCATCTAGATGAGAGCACAGGTTTGACTTCTCAATTTTCATACTAGATTACCAACCATGCTACCTATTCATTTGATTTCCAAAGTATATGTAATATGCTTTGTAAATACGTAAATACATTCAATAGCATCTTCAAGAGCTTCAGGCAGGTATCTGAGAGTGTAACTCCTAATCCTCATTAGAAGTTACATTAGAAACCATCAGAAGGCTCAACTGAAAAAATAATGACTACCTTAACTAACAGTGTTGATTATTTAGGATGTGCCATTTCATCTAATCCATGCAACAGCTCTCTTAAGCAGGTGTGATCATCTCCTCCATCGTGAGATTGAGACTTTACCCTGAAGAGATGTCAGCAACAGAGAACTAGAGAAGAGATGGAGCCACGATTTGAACCCAGCAGTTTGACTCTAAGTCTTTACTCTTACACACTAGGAAAGGTAGTCTAAAGAAGTCACTACCTGTATACTACTCCTCTCCTCTAAGGTCTATTCATGGGACAAGTTAGACAGCTGTAAAGCTAAATAGTCAATTGCATTAACCTAGCTGCTCAGAAAATGGCTTTCCTTGAACGGAAACGACATGTGTTGACCTGAGATTTTATGAATCTTAATGAAAGTTGGCTGTGAAAAACTATTTCCACATGTTATCCCACTCTTGATGGAGATTCAGTGTTCCGTGGCACTCAATGTCTCCTCTGTGAGATCCCGCTGATAGGTATTTTTTAGAGAGAGGGAAAAAATATTTTCCCTAGCTAGTATGAAAGGAAAATCTTGGGACCCCAAAACTACTAAGTTAAAGGGAAAACTCAAGCTAAGAACTGCTCATGGCAAACCTGCCTCCTATTCTATCCAAAGTCATCCCTCTGCTCAGTGAGATAGATGCATATCTGATTGCCTCCTTCGGAAAGATTTATCAGAAACACAAAAGAATGCAACCATTTGTCTCTACCTGTGACCTGGAAACTCCCTCCCAGTGTCCTTGCCTTTCTGGACCTAACCAATGTACTTCTTACGTATGTTGATTGATGTCTCATGCCTCCCTAAAATGTATAAAACCAAGTTGTGCCCGTCCGCCTTGGGCAAGTCATCAGGACTTCCCAAGGCTGTGTCATGGGTGCATGTCCCTGGCAAACAAATTTTCTAGATTAGAGACCGTCTCAGATATTCAAGGTTCACACTACCATG
Organism: Callithrix jacchus; assembly: GCF_049354715.1. NCBI lineage: Eukaryota > Metazoa > Chordata > Mammalia > Primates > Cebidae > Callithrix > Callithrix jacchus. The sequence continues at coordinate 13,674,624 of NC_133519.1, forward strand.
ACCTAAAATCAATGTCTCATCCAATCATAAGGAAAACATAAAACAAACTCAAATTGAGAGACATTGAAAATACTTGGCCAGCACTCTTCAAAATAGTCAAGATTATTGAAAACGAGGAAAATCTGACAAACTGCCACAGTCTAGAAAAGCCTAAGGAAACATGACAACAAACGTGATATTCTCAGTGAGACGCTGGGGTCGATAAAGGACATCAGGAGAACACTCGTGAAATAGGAATAAATTAAGGGCATGACTGAATAACAGCTGGCCCTTCAATAACAGGGCAGGGAGGGGCACCAGCCCCCTTTCCCCTTCTCACAGTTGAAAATTCACATACAATTTTGAATGCCCCAAAACATAATCACCAGTAGCCTATTGCTCCAGAAGCCTTACACATAAGCATGTGATTAACACAAACATAGACTAGTATCTACATTTTATGCATTCGTGTCACACCTGACATTTTCATAATTGTTTAGCTATTTCTAGGTTACACAGTATGTCTGAGAGGTTTTTCAAAGTGTCGAAAATCTCCAAAATCATTCCAATATATTTATTGAAAAATATCCTCATAAAAGTGGACCCATGCAGTCCAAACCCATGTTGTTCAAGGGTCAACTGCATATTGATAGATTCACTGGTTGTGACAAATGTGCTATATTAGTGTAAGATAATCACAATAGGGAAACCGTTAAGACATTCATAGGGAAAAATAAGATTTTAACAGTGGGGAAAAATCTGGGGTACACAAGAACACTATACCATCTTTTCAACTTTTTTTTAAATCTACAGTTCTTCTAAATGTCTTGATTAAATGAAAAGAACTTCTATGTTTCTAGACAAGAAAGTGTAAAGGTGGTAAAAATATCAATTTGCCCTAAATTATTTTATAAAATGAATCCAATTCTAATCAAAATCAGTATTCTTAGAAATGACAAAATTATTCTTGAACTTATAGAAGTAGAAGGGAAAATATCAAGCCAAGAAAATATTTACTAAAAAATAGTAAAAGTGGACTTGTATCACCAGATATTAAAATATTTTATAAAGATTTTTAAAATTAACAATATGAACACAGGAAAAAATAGAGAGATTAATGGAACAAGCAGACAGCCAAGAAACAAATCAAGACTATATTATTTCATACATAATAAATAATTAAATAAGAAGAGGGGAATCAACTATTTTTTGACACCTAATATCTTTAATTTATTGAGTGTCTATAAATGAAAAAACAATACAAAATATTCCAGAAATTGTGAAAATTCAGTTCATAAGAGCAGATATGTATATTAAATTGATCAACTATTAACACTTTAAACTGATTTCATTTGAATTCAAAAGTTAAATGTAAAAAACAAAACCTGTAAAAATTAGAAATCAGAAATGCACAGATAACTTGATCTCGCTTCAGGTTTCTAAGTATACAAGTCCAGGCAATAACAACAAGGAAAAATATTAATACAATTTCTGTGTCTACAAATACAAACAGAATCACATAGAACAAGAAAAACTTGGGAAAAAAACACATTTCAGCATGCACGACCAGCAAGACTAATATTCTTAATATTAGAAGAAATCCATAAGAAACAGATGAACAATCTACTAGAAACTAGAAAATTCGCAAATGAGTAAATAAATCAATAAAGACACCAAAAAAAAAAAAGTTCATCACTAGTATTCAAAGAGGCAGAATTAAAGCAACAATTTTGCTTATCAGGTTGGCAGATAATGAAATAATAAAAGGAATGATAATACCCAGTGTTGACAAAGATGTGTGGAATCCAGCACATACAGTGCTGTGGGAGTTTAAATTGGGACACTCTTTCAGGACAACAGGCTGGCAACAGTAACTAAAAGAATCATGATGATAGCTAAGAGTTTTGACTTCAGTGTGGTCAGGTGATGAACTAAGTACTTCCTGTGTATTAAGGTACCAGCACCTCATAGCAATTCGGTAAAGGAGGTACTTTTAGACACGTTCACCAGAGGGAAACCATGGTCCTGAGAAACCCTCAAAGCCATTCAGCTAGCAGGTGGCAGAGTTGGGATCCAGTCCTAAGCAGTCTGAGTCTGCGTCTTCTCTGTGCATAAAACCTGATAGGTGTACGGTCATGCTAGGAATTCAGCAGAAGGAAACAACTGTGAACGTTTACAGACTTAGGTATACAAAGGTGCTTATTGAAATGATTTTATAAAAGCGGGAGAAAGGCAATAACCTAAATTATCACCAGTAGAGAATAAATCAATAAATTTCTATTTTCCATATTTTACAAATATTCTAAGTAAGCACGTATAGCTTTTATAATAGCAGGTTAGATACTTTCTTTGTTCATTGTCAAAAAAGAAAAACTTGTCCTTCGAGTTTTGGGGTTTTTTTCCTGTATTACTTTATTTCTTTTTTATTTTTGAATTAAATAAAAATATATACATTCACAGTATATAACACAGTATTTCGGTAAATGTATACATACACTGTGGAATGACTAAATGAAGCCAATTAGCATATGCAAAAACCTCATCCTTTTGATTCAGATACCCGACTTGTCTTCCTTTCCTTAGTTCTGATTTTCTTTCTATCTCATAAGCCTCATAACATATGTATCCTTTGCTGTGGGCTTAAGAACTGTATATTAATAAACAAATAGCATAATACAATAAAAAATTCTTGACTTAGGCATTTGAAGGAACAGGAGATGACAGTTCATTGAAAATAAAAAGTAATGAATTAAGACTTAATTGATGAAGACCCTCCAAGTTTCCTCATGTTCTTGTGCTTCTCAGACCTTAGCACAAGTCCAGACAAACTCAGGGTCAAGAGGACGGGGGTTGGAGGGGCTCCTCTGCCCACCCCAGGATGAGGGGGCTACCAGGGACCTGCCCTTTCTCTGCTGAGCATCCCACCAGTCCCGGGTCAGGCCCTGTGGAGGGAGCTGGAGTATGTGTGTGGTGGCTGGTTAAAACTGGGCATCAGTGTTGTGCTCTATCTGATTCCTAGGACCTTGAAGGCTAAGATGCCCACCCATCCAGCTGAAGTGCTGCGGCGGAGCAGTCACACGTGACAGGTGTCCAGAGCTTTCTGGTCCACATGGGGCAGTGTTACCCAAATTCTGCAGTGTACTGAACCTTTATTCCTGCTGGAATGTTTGTTCCTAGAGGCACTTGACACTTTATGGTCTATCAAGCACATTCATGCTCATTATCTCACTTGAAAGATTCATTGCGGCTGTAACGGGCCTGTGGCTGTACTCTCTGCTGTCTCCCCAGCATGCAAGACAGTGCCTGTCTGTGTGTACTGAGTGGCAATGGCCATGCCATCAAATGGACACCAATGGCAGTGGACATCACAGATTTTTATCTGTAAAATGGAGATATTAGTACCTACTTCTGAGGGATATCATGGAGATAAAATCAAGTGTTAGTTGTAAAATTCTTGGAAAGCCGCAGACTCATTGTAAGGGGTAAATGAAAGTATCTGAAGAACCAAAGAACGAAAGTGTGGCGCTCAGGATCCTAGAGAGCATCCCACCTTCCTGAACTTTCAGGCTGTGGCTGCTGAAGAGTTCTTGAGACTCAAGGTCTCGATGTGGCAGGAAGCCTTGCAGGGTGGGGTGGGGTTGTACCCCATTTCACCATAGCCCCCTCCACCCATTTATTCTTACAGGGAGCAGTGAAGAAATCCTTTTTTTCTTATCACCGAAACTATGCAGAAGAAAGGCAGCACTTCAGGAGCCAGGTTGCCAAACTGCCCTGCTGAGCTTTCTAGGCTGAGTCAGGCATGTCCTAGGAGTAGTTTTTCCAGAAGGAGTGATGGATTTGTGCTGATCTGGCCTTTCCCTTGTGATGAAAGCCAAAGAGCCCTCATGCCTCTGCAAACCCTGCATTCTCACCCATGCCTCCATCCTGGGGGAAAGAGAAGCTACCACATCCCTCCTGCCCAGAAGAACATCTGATCATCACCTCAGGCACCCAATGGAACCCCACAGGGCCACAGAAGTAGTCCTTACTTTCTGTAGCTTCACGGAGTGAGGCTCCATCACAGCATAACGCACTCTGCACATCACTTTTCCCTGCCTTCACAAGACAACTGCATGCAGCAAAAGAGCCCTGCACTGTGCAGGAGCCCACGTGGACACTTGAGCACTTACATGCTATGTGGTCTGCGGCAACTTCCTCAGCAACTCTGAGCCTTCATTTACTCAGCTGCAAGATGGGAGTAACAACAATGCCGAATTCACAAATTATTTTAGGAATTAAATGAAATGACTCCGTGACTACTGGTCAGAGCAATGGTATTCAACGATTTGTTTGTTCGTTGCACATGACATTGTCACACAGACCAGAGTAGCCAGTCAAGCTCAATCACTGTGACTAAGATCCACCTTCTAATATTTTCCAAAACTACTGCCAGCACCTGCCCGGTTCCAATCGATTGATCCCCGCCATGCTCTTTCTCCAACACACCTGCAACAACCCCAGGCAGCCCAGCTTTTCCTCAGGACGCCAATGTTTGAAGAAACAACTTACCTTGGGAAAATGAAGTCATCGTCATGCTTCTTTCCAATCTAAGTAAACTTTGGTAACTGCCCATATCTTTTAAGATAAAACTCAAAACTCCCTAACGTGGCTTTCAGGCCCGAGTGATGCGGCCCGTCTCCTGACTCCCCTCTGTCCTTCCTGACCACTGCAATGGCCTGCACATGCCCACTGGGCCACCCCATACCACTGCACATGCTCCTCCATTCAGCTCCATTCCTCCCTCTACATATCCTGATGGATTCTAGCTCAAGCATATTGTTCTCCAGGAAGACCCTGTTGGCGCCCCCACCACAATCTGTGTGCACCCCTAGAGTGTGTCCATGTGTGTCCCTGTCTTGCAATCACTCATTCACAGTCATCCTCCACACCACAATATGAACTCCTTGGGGGTAGGGACTGTGTCTTGTCTGTCTTTGTATCTCCAGCTTCTATCACAAAGTACATACTCACTGAATGAATGAATGTCATTTCTTCCTTGCTCCGGCACAATTTTCTGGATCTGAAGGAAATCACTTTCCAGTCTGCTTCTCCACTTCACCATCTCATAGCAGCTGATCTCTCCTTCTCAAGTCTCAGGTCCAAGGCTCCCCCTACCTCTGCAGACCCCCCTGGTCTCTTTCCTGAGCATCCAACATAACTCAACCCCCAATCCACCAGTTTCTGCTCCACCACAAATGAGTACTTGTATGTATCTACATTTTACATTTAACTATATTTGCATTTATCTCATGTGTGGGCAAACACCAGGGGTGCTAATGATGGCAACTGTATCAGCAGATCCCCAAAGTTTAAGAATGAATTATGTGGCTGTGAAATAAATGAAACAGATTGGTCAACTGGGGCCTGAAACCAGTGTTGTTGTTGTCGTTGTGGTGGTGGTGGTGGTGCTAAAACAAACTAAATGAATGTCCCAGAGATGAGCTCCATCATAGTCTGACAGAAGACAGCGTAAAGTGATAACTCTATAGCCATAATAATCAATCAGCCCTACAATAACCTTGATATTAACACTCACTTATTGTTCCCTGTGCGCTGAACAGAATACTACAAGCTTTACTGACCACATCCACAACTGTCTGAAGACCTATTGCTTATGGCTGTGTGACCTTGAGTAATTACCTTGCTCTTTTTGCCTCCATTTCCTCATGAGTAAAATAGGGATAGTTATGGTACCTAGGCCTCATAATGATTAAATGAGTCATTATATATAAAATGTTTAGAGGAGGGCCCAGCGCACAGCAAGTCTCCCAAAAATGTGATCCCTCAGACCAGCCTGGCCAATGTGGTGAAACCCCGTCTCTACTAAATATACAAAAATTAGCTGGGTGTGATGGCGCATGCCTGTAGTCCCAGCTACTCAGGAGGCTGAAGCAGGAGAATTGCTTGAACCTGGGAGGTGGAAGTTGCAATGAGCCGAGATCGCACAACTGCACGCACTCTAGCCTGAGCGACAGACTGTGACTCCGTCTCAAAAAAAAAAAAAAGTGATCCCTCCCCGCCCCCAAAGTTAATCTGAACCTGAATTAATTAGTCCTAACCACTGGGGTCTTCTACCTCAGAGTTTGCTGTGTGGCTCAGGCTGCCGAGGAAGTAGATCTAAAGCCAACAGATGGAAGAAACAGAAGGCAGCTCTCTACTCATTATAATTGTAACTTTCTTAAAAATATGCTTGAGGCCAGGTGCAGTGGCTCATACCTGTAATCCCAGCACTTTGGGAGGCTGAGGTGGGCGGATCATGAGGTCAAGAGATCGAGACTATCCTGGTCAACATAGTGAAACCCCATCTCTACTAAAATACAAAAATTACCTGGACATGGTGGTGCGCGCCTGTAGTCCCAGCTACTCGGGAAGCTGAGGCGGGAAAATTGCTTTAAGCTGGGAGGCAGAGGTTGCAATTAGCCAAGATTGCGCCACTGAACTCCAGCCTGGTGCCTGGTGAAAGAGCAAGACTCTATCTCAAAACAAAACAAAATATGTATATATGCTTGAGGCTTTGTTTGCAATAATAAAAATCAGAGCAACCCACATGCCCATCGATTTAGGAGTGGTTAAACAAACTGTGGCAGATCCAACCTATACATTTCTAAGGAATCAATAAAAGGAATAATGTTGCTTTATGCCTACCAACAGTATGTGTAAGGCAGGGTTCTAAGTTCTTACCAAAATTTACTCATTTAATCCTTACAAGACCCTGTGGCTATAGGTATACCACAATCCCAATTTACAAAGGAGAGAAACTGAGGCTGAAAGGTTTAAATAATTTGTATCATGCAACTAGCAAGTGGCAAACCTGTGGTCTGAATCCAGGTAGTGTGACCCTGATGGATGGAACCTGATCCATCCTCTTACCCGTCATGTTAATTTACTACTGAGTGGGGAAAAAAACAAGCAGCAGAAAGATACACAAAATATATAATACTATTCAGGTAAAATATACACACAACATAATACCATATTGTTTCTAAATATACACATGAAGGTGAGAAAATGATCTCTTTTAACAATCAAGCCAATTTACGATTGTTGCCCATTTGAAGGGGCTAAAGGAACAAGAATTGACAATGAAGATCAGGAGTAATTTCACCCTGACATAAACGTCTTAAATGTTTAAAGCAAAATGTGTTCCGCTATTATAGAATGACTTAAAATGTATAAAATAAAAATAGAAGAAATCACCTACTTCAGGATTAGATGAGTTCCCTAATATAAAAAAGATTGGCTTAGATTTCTACTCTTAAGAATCTCTGCAGGGAAGGACTGAAGCACCGGTGAGGAACTGGACTGGGAGAGCACCACAGCTGGTTGTCACCAGAGAAACTCAGCATGCTCCCAGTTAAACTCAGTATCTTTTACCCTCAAACTTCTTACCCCTTTGGTCCGTCCTAGTTCCAAATGACATTGCTTACATTTACCCAATGTAATTATAATTCTGTATCATTTCTGTTTTTCCAACTCTAACTTCTTTACTCACATAAAATAACTTCCACTATTCTTCTGAAAGCCTTTAATAATGTGAAGATGGCTATTTATCCCTATCTTCTCTTCTCCTAGTTCCACTTCTACTGCCATCACCACGACCACCACCATCAGCACCACCACCACCATCACCACCACCACCACCATCACCACCACCACCACCACCATCACCACCACCACCACCATCACCACCACCACCACCACCACCACCACCATCACCATCAGCACCACCACCACCATCACCACCACCACCACCATCAGCACCACCATCAGCACCACCACCACCATCACCACCACCACCACCACCACCACCACCATCACCATCAGCACCACCACCACCATCACCACCACCACCACCATCAGCACCACCACCACCATCACCACCACCACCACCATCAGCACCACCACCACCATCACCACCACCACCATCAGCACCACCACCATCAGCACCACCACCACCACCACCACCACCATCAGCACCACCACCACCACCACCACCACCATCAGCACCACCACCACCATCACCACCACCACCACCATCAGCACCACCACCATCACCACCATCAGCACCACCACCACCATCAGCACCACCACCATCACCACCACCACCACCACCACCACCATCAGCACCACCACCACCATCACCACCACCATCAGCACCACCACCACCATCACCACCACCACCACCATCAGCACCACCACCATCAGCACCACCACCACCACCACCACCACCATCAGCACCACCACCACCACCACCACCACCATCAGCACCACCACCACCACCACCATCAGCACCACCACCACCATCACCACCACCACCACCACCACCACCATCACCACCACCATCACCACCACCACCACCATCAGCACCACCACCACCATCACCACCACCACCACCACCATCACCACCCCACCATGCTAGTTGTGGTGGTGGTAAGAATTAGTGGTAATGGCGATGATAGTGGCTGTAGTAGTGGCGGTGATGGGAAAGAATCAAGGTAGCAATGTGATAGATTGGTGGTGGTGGTGGTGATGGTAGTGGAGGTGGTAGAGGTGATGGTGGTGGTCGTGGTGGTAGAAGTGGTGGTGGCGAAGGAGGTAGATGATGGTGGTGGAGGTGATGGTGACGCAGGTAATACAGGTGGTAGTGGTGATGATGGAGGTTGTGGAGGTGACGGCAGTGGTGGTGCTGGTGGTACATGATGGTGGTGGTGGTGAGAGGTGAGGATAGTGGTGGTGGTGGGTGATGGTGGTGGTGGTGGGTAATGGTGGTGATGGTGGGTGATGGTGGTGGTAGTGGAGGTGATGGTGGTGGAGTGGGGGTCATGGTGGTGGAGGTTATGGTGGTAGAGGTGGTGGTGGAGGTAGTGGTGGAGGTGGTGAGGTGGTGAGGTGGTGGTGGGTGATAATGGAAGTTATGTTCATGGTGATGGGTGATGGTGGTGATGGTAGTAGAGATGGTGGTAATGCTGGTGCTGGTGGGTGCTGGTGGTGGTGGTGGTGGTGGTGGTGGTAGTGCCGGTGGTGGGTGATGGTAGTGGTAGTGGAGGTGAAGGTGGTGGAGGCAGAGGTCACGGTAGTGGAGGTTATGGTGGAAGAGGTGGTGATAATGGTGGTGGTAGAGGTGATGGTGGAAGTGATGGAGTAGTGGTGGGTGATAGTGGAAGTTATAATCGTGGTGATGGGTGATGGTGGTGGTAGTAGAGATGGTGATGGTGGAAGAGATGGTGGCAGTGGTGGTGCTGGTGGTATCTGATGATGGTGGAGGTGGAAGATGGTGGTGGTGGGGGTAGAGATGGTGGCAATGGTGGTGGTGGTGGTACATGATGATGGTGGCGGTGGTGCTGGTGGGTGATGGTGGTGGCGGTGGAGGTGACAGTGGTGGAGGTGGTAGAGGTGGTGGTGATGGTGAGTGATAGTGGTGATGGTGAAGGTGGTGGTGGGTGATGGTGATGGTGGTACAGGTGGTGATGTTAGTGCCAATGAGAATGAGTGTCAGCTCCATAACAGCAGTTGTGGTGATGGTGGTGGTGGTGGTGGGTTATGGTGGTGATGATGGTGGTGGTGATGATGGTGGTGGTGAGAGGTGAGGATGCTGGTGAGAGGACAATGGTATTGGTGACAGTGGTGGAGGTCACAAAGGAATAAGAAAACAATCTATTTTAAAGAAAAATCACGGTGCCTATGACACAGTGCAGTGTGTTTGCATGGTTGGCAGTGACGGTACAAAAAGTTGTGGATGTGATAGTGGTGGCAGTGGAGATGGGGGAGGGAGCGAATGTGGCAGTCATGGTGGGAAGAAGTGCACATGACAGTGGCAGTCCTTGTCATCGTGGTGGCGATGGCGGTCATGGTGAAGGTGATGAAGGTGGTGGAGCTGGTGGTGGTGCAGTGAGAATGGGCAGAGGCAACAGTGGTAGTGGTGAGGATGGTGCTGACGATGATGCTGTTGGGAGAGACGATAATGAAGTGTTAGGCATTTGGCACAGAACTGAAAGTGATGGCAAGATAGACATGGTGACCACGGTGTTGGTGATGATGAAAACAGGTGTTTAAGTCACGCAGGTACAAAGACAAAAGCAGCTCTAGGTCTAGGTCTGGTACCTGGATGCTGAGACCAAAGTTTCTTCCCCATTTTTGCTGCTGCCATTTGTCAGAAGAAGTGGAGAAAAGTTACGTGGGAAGTAGACTAAGATGAGGACAGTAAATAGAATGCCACTACCCAAGCTACGGGGCCTACAGGACCTCATGTGCTCCTTCCCAGCCACCGCAGCTTTTTCTGGATCTCAGACCTCCGTGTCTACTCCACTTGGGAGTAGCATACTTGCATAACAAACCCAGCTATGTTACTGCCAAAATTAATATAGGTGAAAACAAGGAAAATGCCAAAATTTGACTTTTACTCAGAGTGAAGTGAATAGTTAGGGTAGTAAGGTGACCACTTACTTCTGTATCTCTTTGATCAATTTATGATGTTTTTCTCCCTGCCACTTCTTAGTTCCCGTAAAAAAAAATTTAATCTCTTTTATTTTTCCATTATAAAAGTAAATAAATATACTTTAGACCATTTTTAAAATATGGAAAAAGGAAGAGAAAAAGGTAGTCTTTAATTCTACCATCATGGCGACAATGTCCTGCGTGCATCTGAAAGCAAGAAAAATGGAAAGCAAGTAAGACAAGCACACCAAGGCAGCTCCGGAGCCTCTCAGCCCTCCCTGGATAAGCTGCAGCTAGACCCGTCAGAGCTGGCCCTACTAATTGCCACTTCCCATGTCAGGAGGTCACCAAGTGGGAGTGTGAGGCCGCATTCCAGTGGTGGTGGAAGGCCCTACCAGCCGCACCTGCCCAGCACTCCCACAGACACTGAGCCTTGCTGAAGGACATTTGGCCTGTTCTTCCACAGAGAGCAAGGTGAGCAATTAGGCTCAGGAATCCGAAAACAATCTATTTTAAAGAAAAACAAATCACTGTGTCTATAGCAGCCTGTCCAAACACAGTAATCACAACAGCCGTGGCATCTCTGGAAGCCAGTGGCGTTTCTGAAACTCATTCCAGCAAACACAATACCCAATTTGGACTTGAACCAGGCTAATTCCATCTCTGTCTGCCAAGGGTTTGACTAAAGCACCTCCACTATCTCATATGTGATTCACTGGGGGGTTAGGCACAATGAAAACAGCAATTCATAGCACACTTTTGCCCCTTCCTGGTGCCTTCCCCCAGATTGTACTGGGTTTCCCAGATATGACACTAGCCTGAGCAAAGCTAGCAGTTAAGTGTGGCCTTTATATGTCCTGTCCATATGTCCTGTGTATGGCCAGCTCTTACGTGATGATGATAATGATGGTGATGGTCGTGGTACCACCAAGAGCTCCCAAATTGGACTAGATTATCTACTTCCCAGGGCAAGCTCATCCTCCAATGAAATAACATCCTCCAAAGCCACAAGGCATCTCCTCAGATCACACTCTTTCCTGTCTATTCTTCTTCTCTCAAAAGCCTCATTAGCTGCTCCTGACTGGGCACAATCACCCTGGTTAGGATGTTCCCCTTTAGTTTTGTTTACAAAACTTACAGGGCACCACTCTGTGGCAGACATTGGGCTAAGTACCGGAGGTTCAGTGATCAACAGCTTTCAGTCATATCCTCAAGGAGTTCTTAGTTCCGCAAGGGAGACAGACATGTAATACATAATGTAAACACGACATGGAAAGTGGTTTTATTTGGTTTCATTTAAGGTAAACTCAGAATACTATAGGAGCACAACAAGGGGGCACATAATCTAGTATTTGGACAGGCTTCTTGAAAGAGGTGATTGTCAGGTCTGTCCTACACACTCTGGCCAAGCAGAGTACACAGACATACATGTTTTTGCCTGTGAGGGTGGCTAGGGGACTGCACTGGCTAGGGGACCGCGCGGCTTAGCACAGCTGACAAGAAAGTGAGGCCTTCATAACCCAGAGACGCTCACATTTATTTAGAACAGATTTAATGACAAAGGCCTAGAGCAAACACCAATTGTGGGTAATTAATATTGACCCCAAGTAGGAGGCAGTCCTACAGGCGGATGATCAAAGACTGGTTTCTGGAGAAATTGGTAAACTTATCTAGATAAATTCCTTTGCACTCCCTTTTATCTGTTATAATTTTTCCTGCCACCCTCTCGGATCTCCTACAGGTAATATCTCACTTGGCTGAGAGCCTCCTTTCCATCCAGCCCAAATCAACATTGAGTTGAAGTTAAAATTTGACTGTCCCCTGCTGAAGGGAGCCACGATAGTCCTCGCCCTCATTCTCTCATGGAAGCTCAATCAATCAGCTTGAATCCCAGTTTCTTAGGGTCTTTAAGGTTCTAGGTTCCACGGCAATCTCTTCCTGGAAGGGCTCCAGGGCTGAAGGACCAAACTCAACAAACTGACCTTCTGGCCCACACTCTTCTTGGGCTGAACTCGCCACATGCCCCCTCAACCTGCTGCCAGTGTTTCAGTCTTGGTGGGGAGGATATTAACCCCTAGGATGAGGGGCTCCAAGGACACACTGCCTACTTCACAGGATGCCTCTGTCTGCCTCCAAAGACAATGCTCTGAGCCAGCTCCTGAGTCTAGAGCGGCCCTCTGTTCCAACGCTGTGTTTCAGCGGGGAGACAGACCCACTCTCACACTTGCAAACCCTCCTGCTACCCTTAGCTGACCATGAGGGCAGAACTCCTGCACCACAAGTGTGCATTTTCTGGGAGGATGTGTGGAGAAGGAAGAAGCAGAGCCCATGCTTTTAACCTGGTGTTTCCTAAACCTCAATAATGCACATATTTCATTGGTAGTTTTTCCCATATCCATGAACTATTTGAATGATTATTTATTCCACACTTTTCTCTAGATCAACGCGATTTTTGCTTGGCCGGATTTATTTTTGAAGATATATTACCACAGTGTCACCTTCTTTTACCTCATCCTAAGCAATGATACCCATGAAATAAATCTGAAGTGCTTATTCTGTACACATTAAAAGAAATGCATTTTCTTTTTTTGTTTTGTTTGTTTTGAGATGGAGTCTCGCTCTGTCACCCAGGCTGTAGCGCAGTGGCACAGTCTCAGCTCATTGCAATCTCTGCCTCCCAAGTTCAAGCAATTCTCCTGCCTCAGCCTCCCAAGTACCTGGGATTGTAGGCAGGCACCACTATGCCCAGCTAATTTTTGTATTTTTAGTAGAGATGGGGTTTCACCATATTGGCCAGGCTGGTCTCAAACTCCTGACCTCAAGTGATCCACCCGCCTCAGTCTCCCAAAGTGCAGAAATTACAGGTGTGAGCCACCGCACCCAACCAAGAAATGCATTTTCTATTTTAATGCATAGCTATTCGAATAAGGAGGGTTTGTGACTCACCAGCAGAAAGCACACTTTGCTTTACATAACTCTTCTGCAATCCATATAGGATCCAGCAGGGATTATGTGGAGTAAAATGTCCTCATTAATCATGAAGAGCAATTACATGCCATGAATAATTTAATCATACATTAATATCACAATCATGTTGGTAATGCAGTAATACCGAGAATTCAAAACCCTGTGCTGACATCCACTTTAAAACTTCTAGTATGCTATAATCTCTGTTATCTCCCTGTTTTGGAGCCAAACAGGGCTTACAATTTCTTGGAGTTGCCAGAATTTGATCAGAGAGCCCAGGGTTGGGTAGGGAGAAAGAAAGAGTTATTATTCTGACTAGACTCAAAACCAGCATCGTAACAAATCTTAAAACAATTCCTCTGTCCGCCCTACCTCCCTTTTCTCTCTCCCTCTTTCCATTCTCTCCATCATTCTTTCTTTCCTTCTTTAAACAAACACTGACTCACTGCCTGGTGCGTCCACAGGATCCAGGTTTACTAAGAACTGCAATGCTATCCCTGCCTTCCAGGAGCAAACAATCTTGTTGGGGAGGTAAAAATAGGGCAAAGACTTAATATCCTTTCCACTCAGCCCAAAACGTCTAACATCCAGGTCAGTAACAATTCTAGATGTGGGCAGTTGTGGAAGAGTGCGTCCATTCATCCATTCCTGCTACCAGCATTCATTGTGGACTGGGCTAGGCTGCTTGAAATGCAAGACAATGAACAAAACCTAGTAACCCCCACTCCGAGGAGACCTCAATCTAGGGGGAAATGGGATTACTGAGCTGCAAGGTGAAGTGGTGTCCCCATGGCAGTGGGGTGCTGGGGAAGCTTTCCTGGAAGGGTGATGTCTGATAGAGTACTGAAAGAGAAATTCGATCAGTTAAGGAAGGGGCCAGTCACAGATGGAGGGAAAGGCACAGAAAAAACATCAAGGCATTGAAAACAACCTGACTCCATGGGGGAGAGGGGTTTGCTGAGTTTGGAGGACAATGCTTCTACAGGGGAATAGTCAGAGGCCAACTGGAACTGAATCACAAAAGGCCCTTTGGGCTAAGAAATCTGGACTTGATCCTGATATGTAGACACTGGGGATTTTTAGTAGAAAAATGATGGAATTGGGACAAATCCAGTAACAGTTAGTGAAAATACACAGTAACAATACAGTTACCGTAGACACCAAAGCTGGCTGACAAGTGAGAATTATAGAGCAATTCCCAGGCCAAAATTCAGAGGGCCAGCAATCCTGTCCACATTCCCGAGAGAAAGAAAACTGGTTCTTGAGAAAGAGTAGGGTGTGAGGACAGAGATTACAGACCGTGAAGGGCTGAGACACACAGACACACACAGACATATGTACACACATCACACACATATATATGTACACATTTCACATACACATAGACATTTGTACATGTATCACACACATATGTACACACATAACACTTAGATATATGTGCAAGCCACACCGAGAGGCATATGTGCGCACAACACACGCACACACAGACTTATGTACACTCATCACACGCACATGTATGTGCCTCACATATACACACATTGACATGTACACAAATCGCACATACGACGGAAAAACACATCACACACAGGGATGTATACATACATTTCCATAGATATGTGTATACATTCTACACAGATGCATGGGGACGTGTACACACTGCACCACATGCACACATTTATTCTCACCTGCATGAGAGCAACATGAAAGTCAAAGTCCAAATCTGGAAAAACCTCTGTCTACTGTTTTTACTGTTTTCCAATCCTAACGCAAAACTTACTTTTTCCAGAAGGCTTTTCCCGTTGTTTCCCTTCTCTGCATCCCCTCATTCCCCCGGCACTGGGCTGGCACTGCTCTCAAGCATTCTATTACTAAATGACTTCCTTTTTTTTTTTTTTTTTTGAGACAGAGTTTCGCTCTTGTTACCCAGGCTGGAGTGCAATGGCGTGATCTCGGCTCACTGCAACCTCCGCCTCCTGGGTTCAGGCAATTCTCCTGCCTCAGCCTCCTGAGTAGCTGGGATTACAGGCTCACGCCACCGTGCCCAGCTAATTTTTTGTATTTTTTTAGTAGAGACGGGGTTTCACCTTGTTGACCAGGATGGTCTCGATTTCTTGACCTTGTGATCCACCCGCCTCGGCCTCCCAAAGTGCTGGGATTACAGGCTTGAGCCACCGCGCCCAGTTTTACTAAATGACTTCTTTTCCAAATGCCCCCACTAAGCTGTCTGCTTCCCTCTCCCCTCTTCCTCACACCCTCTCACACACATACCGAAAGGGGTCAATTCAGACTACACATGCCCAGGGGAATCCTGGTGCAGAAGCCTGTGAAGAGAAGATGGCTTGACAAAAACAAGACGGAAACTGCATTTTGTGGAAAATCCATGATTCCGTGGAGCTAGAGAGAGTCTGGGAGAACCAAGACACAAGCTTATACGCAAGGAAATCGGGGGGCCAAGAAATAAAGGACTGAGATAAAGGAGGATAGTTCACTCACACAAACCTTTCTCCTCACCTACTATGCAGCCAATACTGTGTGTACAAAGGAAGATAAAATCCCTTCCAGCAGTCCCCCAGGGGGACAACCAAGATCTGAAGAAATTCGAGAGAGTTCTCAAGGGCACAGAGGATATAGGACAGCTGGAAGGTCTAAATGGTAAGAACGGGAGTCTCCACCATGGACACCAGCCATTAAAACTAATAGTCATGGAGTCCACGCTGTGACATGGAGGTCTGTGCCTGTGCATGATGACACCGCCACATGGAGAGTCAGCACCCAAAATTGAGAGTTTATATAAAGGGGAAGTATAAATTAAGAGAAAAAAACAACAAGATTAAAATACTCAACAGCATTTTAAATACTGCAACCTACCAGCTGTATTTGGATGATGGAATTATAGGTGATCTTTTTTCTTTGCTTTTCAAATTTGTAGCAAATTTCTTTCCTTTCTTTATTTTACTTTTTTGTTGTTGTTGTTCGTTTTCATTTTTGTTGCAGAATGATTTACTAAGGATAAGGGGCCAGCTCCACCACCAGGGATTCCCTGCTGTAGGCATACGCACACACCTGTAGACATACGAACACATGTCACACAAATTAATCCTTCCTCTGGGATTTACAGTGTCATACCCTAATTGCAGGAGGATCTAAAGCAACGCAGCCTGCCCACATGCCTTTCTTAATCCGATGCAATTATACCCACCCTGGGTGATGACACTCACAGAGGTTATTCTTAAGGCAGGCTAACTTTCCTTGCCCGGCCCTTCTGCTGCACCCTCCCTTTTCCTCCATACTCAGCTCAGGTGGCAAATGCTTTCAGGGAGAAAAATTCTCAAAATTCCATTGATTTAAGCCCAAGGCTGGCACACAGGGAGGTAGGACATTTCTATACTTTTTTCCCATTGGCCTGTGATCCTTGTCAACCCATCTAGCTTCTTCCCTGTCACTGCTTCTGACCATCTTCATCTCTCCTTCCTCTCTATCCAGAGAAGAGCCGTGGGAGGGAGGCATAAAAAACCCCCACTAAGAGAGGAATGAAGTAGATGGAGAAACTGAGATCTGAGGGACAAGACAGTGCCCAAGCTCACAGGATATCGGTGCCCAGGCAGGTTTAGAGCATTGCACCCCTGCCAAGATCCCAAGACCTCAGCAGAGGAAAGATCTTGATCCCTATATTTCAGAACAGACCAGAGGCTAACAAACCTCCTAGCTCCCAGCTGGGTTTCAGGCCCTATCCAGAAAGCTGAACATCAGACCACAGGCGGCCAGGGCCTCCGGGAAAGTATGATTCAAGAAATATTCTGAAAAACTGACAAACAAGAGACAATGCTAACTATCAGGCACTTTAGATGAAAGTTGGAAGATAGCAGGAAGAGCCACTTATTCAAGATACTTTCATAGAAAAGAAAATCAGATTATATGTTGCCTCCTCTATGAGATTAAATTCTCATCATCTCCTTGACTGATCAACAAATTTTTACAAATATTTACTCCGAGGTCCAGCCCTGAGTTCGATGGGAATACGGAGAGTTAGGGAGATCCATGTCCCCAAGGATACCCCTAGCCTAGAAGAGAAGGCCCAAGGAACCCAGGCCAGATAGAAAACATGCTTCCGCAGTCCCACCTCTTGGGATTCTTGAGCACATGGATGGAACCAGACAAAGAGGTCACTGGAGACCCACCCACCAAGCCGTGATCTCACTTTTTTAAGCAGCAAGAAAGTTCGCCCAAGTCATCCACCTGATTTCAACAGGTTTAGCTATTGAAATAAGGAGTATACTAGGAAGAACAAGCAAATATTAAGGCTAACCAGCAAGTCTGAGGAACAGGATTACTTGTCAAGACAAAGATTGAATCAAGATTGTGGCCTTCAGTTGTAAATCCTATTAACAGTCTGGGTAAAACAGAAGTCCCACTCAAAGCCCACTGCAGATGCAGGGAATTTTTGAAAGCAGTGCTTAAGAATCAAAATTGGATTTAAAACTAAAAGAGGAGCAGCATTTGCCTGCTTTGCTTTTCAGTGGTGCCCAGTGAAGAAATGCATTGGTGGAGACTATATGCGATACAGCACACAGCTGAAATGCACAAGTTAAAGCTTTTAGGCCAAGCAGTCTAAAAGGTTATAGGTTTGAAATGCTTATGCTTTTTTCTTTCTGCCACATTGATTTCCAGATTGTTTGACTTGGAATCAGTCAAAACAACATGGATAATTCAACCAGTGAATATCAGTGGATGGGCTGGTTAAGGAGCCAACATTCTTAGACCACCAACTATCATTATGCACCAGAGTGCTGAGGGCCATCAGGTGACATTCCCTATCTCAGAGCAGGACTGCAGCTGTTCACTGCTCCTCCCTGCTCATAAAGTTTACACATGAGCTAGGATGTAGGCCCTAAGCCTTCAGGCTACCTAACAGCTGCCCACCTGTGAAAGCGCCTCCTGATATCAGCAATTTACTTTCAGGCCTGGAGGCTAGTGTGCCCTGGCCCAACAGCCTACCGGAGCTTAGCGGGCACAGCTACAAAACATTTTTACTGGCATTTTAACTACTCCCTTCTCTCATTGCCAGCACCTAGAGGTATTCTTCATAGAAATACCTCTTTTATTTCTATAAAAAGCAGAAAACCGCAACTCAAATCTACAGTGGCAGAGGTCCTGAACTGGGCATCCAGAAACCCAGGTTCTAGTCTTGGCCCTGGAACGTGGTTTAGCCTCTCAGGGCCTTGGATTCTTTTTTCTTTTTTTTTTTTTTTTTTTTGAGACGGAGCTCTTGTTACCCAGGCTGGAGTGCAATGGCGCGATCTCGGCTCACCGCAACCTCCGCCCCCTGGGTTCAGGCAATTCTCCTGCCTCAGCCTCCCGAGTAGCTGGGATTACAGGCACGCGCCACCATGCCCAGTTAATTTTTTGTATTTTTAGTAGAGACGGGGTTTCACCATGTTGACCAGGATGGCCTCGATCTGTTGACCTCGTGATCCACCCGCCTCGGCCTCCCAAAGTGCTGGGATTACAGGCTTGAGCCACCGCACCAGGCCCAGGCCTTGGGTTCTTTGCCTATCTCTACAAAGGAGAGAGATGATAGGAAGGTCTCTACATGTCCTTCCAGCTCTCATACTTTGTAAATGCGTAAATTTATCCCTAAGGAGCCAGGAGCATTCAGGAAAGCATCTTCTGCTCCCTGCCTCCCAAAGGCCACAAACCAGCCTAGCTGAGGAGTCATCCCTTCATTTGGTTCCTTTTGACCCAAAGAGGAGAGGCGTGTGGTGCTTGGAAAGAACATGCGATTTAGAATCAAAAGAACTGAGAATCTTGGCTTTTCCACTTAAAGGCTGTGGAATGTGGGCAAATCTTCTAAGCTGCTAACTCACCCTGAACTGCGGAACGTTACTGGGCACACAAAACTGTTGTGAGGATTGAACGTATGTGACAGTGGTCTATAAATTGAAGAGTCTGTCCACAGGGGAAGGGTCTGACCTCAGGCAAGCCTGGTCCCTGGTTGCACTGCTAACCCTGTGTGCATCTATAAGCTTTTTGGAAAGGACTGAACAACTCATCTGCGGTCTTCACCCTCAGCAAAATGAGCTCCAGGAACACACAGAAGAGGACCCACTAAGAGTCAGCAGTGCCTGATGACACCCCAGGGGGCTATAAAGGCTCTTTAAATCCTAGGATGCAGAGTTAAGAACTAATGGGGAGCCTTCCTTCAAGGACAATTCGAACTTGAAAAAAGGGACAAGTCAAACTGATGTGTCATTAACAGACTGTAACTAGTACAATCGCTCCTTAAGGCCTTGGAAAGGGAAAGCGGTGAAGGAGAAGGAACCAGTGGGTGGGATGAATCCAGGGAAGCTTACTGGAGAGGGAACACCAGTAGCCACGAACCACTGTAGAGCTGTCCCTCCCCCTAGCCCTCTAAGCAGCACTCCCCATGTAAGACGGAGGACCAGCCACCCCTTCAAACTGTTGGCCCAGAAGAACTGTAGAAAGGAAGAAAATGGCAGCCCAGGAGGTACCCGGAGCCCTGTGACACTTCCTGGGCCAGCACTGTGAGAGAAAACCGTTCCCATTCCAAGTCAAGAGTGCAAAGGGCTTCCAAGCCCTACTCCTATCCTGCCAAAGCTCCCTAGGCCTTGCCCTGTGTCCATTTTATTCTTTACAGCTGCCTGCTGCCCCTTTAACCTGTTACATAAGTAGTCACCACTCAGTCACGGGAATGCACGTGCATAGCTCTGGATACTTCAAGGCTGTAATGAGTACACTTCCATTCAACTGGGGGTCCCCAAACTCAAGAGCTGAAATCTCAGACTGGGGCCCAGGAGCCAGGTGCCTCCACTCAGAGAAGCAACCTTCTCAGAGTTGTTCTCTGCTGCTCTTTCTTAAACACCCCCAACATAGCTTGTGAAGATGGCCAGGCTGTGCATCAGCAACTGGGCCGTCCTCACACTGTCTTCTCTACCTCCTTCTCTCTTGCTCTGAAAATGCCTGTAACAGGAAGATGTGCACCTCCCGAAAAGATAAGCTAAGCTGAGAAGCGGAAAGAATAAGTCTCCAACTTTCTTGCAATTTATGAATCCGAAGCTGGGTTTTCTCTAAAGAATGCATCCGTGACTGTGGATAAGCCCCAATGTGTCCTTAACACCCTAGACTGCCACATCTTTCTGAAGGATCACCACCCTTCACACACACACACACACACACACACACACACACACACTTCCTATGTGGAGCGTGCCCACCAGACTGATATTGTCGTGATGGTCAGCGAAGCAGGCTGAAATGAAAATTCCACTAGCCCGGTGTCACTTCTGCAGCTGGTCCTGGAATGCTGCAGGAGGCTTGTTCATTCTGCATAGCAGCTAAATTTAATCTGTAGTTGAAACCCTCCACTCCTAATCATCTGACAAGATCAAATCTCAGCCACAGTCAGTCAGTAGGTCTCAAGAGCGCCTTCAATTCCACTGGGATTTCCTAAGTACCTATCAATGCCCAGCACCATGCCAGACACTGTGTAGCATTGCTTTAAGGACCATCCCCTCTAAGGATACAAGTATAGGCAAGAACCGTGTCCTCATCTGTCAAACTGCAGATGTCAAATGTTCTATCAAGCACACTTTCAGGGTTAAGCGTCTAAAGGCTATAAACCTTAAAAATCTGACCCCAAATACCTACGTGTTATTTTACAATTCTACAAAATCCCATTATTTCCTCACTGATACGATCAAAGGTGATAATCAGTTGCTGTCCACACAGATATCCCATTTGGACTACTGCTTCTGGTCCAGAAAGATAAGATAGGAAAACCAGGCTCATATATGCATACATCAGGCAAGGTTAACTCAGGGCTGAAAGCCACAAGATCTGGTACTCAGCATCATGTCACATCAGCCTCTTCTGCATGTTAACTAAATAGTTGTACTAGTTAGAAGTTTTTTCTCATTACATGCCATATAAGGTGGCAGAGGCAGGCATGGTGTACCAGGCTCACCCCCAACTCTACCAAGAAGATCCATGCATAGCTTTGGAAAGGCTTCTGGCTCTGTGATGCTTAGCATGGTGCCCAGTACATTTGTCTTGGCTGGATTAACAGATAAAGAATTAACATCTTAAATCTAATAGAAAAAAAATACCCTATATTCTTAAAAGAAAATGAACCCCAAAGTCAACATAGACAATGTGAAGATTAGTCATTTTAGGGGGATCAACTGTACTTGAGGTTCCCCGTTTTGTTTCTTGAGACAGGGTCTCATTCTGTCACCAGGGCAGTGGTGCAATCTTGGCCCACTGCTGCCTTGACCTCCCATGCACAAGTGATCCTCCCACCTCACCCTCCTGAGTAGTTGGGACTACAGGCACATGCCACTACATGCAACTAATTTTGTTTATTTTTTTGTAGAGATGAGGTCCCACTGTGTTACCCAGGCTGGTCTCAAACTCTTGGGCTCAAGTGATACTCCCAACTCAGCCTCCAGAGTAGCTGGGACTACAGGGGCATGATACCACACCTCATTAATTTTTGTATTTTTTGTAAAGACAGAGTCTTGCTGTGTTGTGCAGGCTGGTCTCAAGCTCCTGGGCTCAAGCAATCCTCCCACCTTGGCCTCCCAAAGTGGTAGAATTACAGGCATGAGCCACCGCACTCAGCCCAGTTTCCAAATTTTAGAATTCTACAGAGAAGCAATATCTCCCTCAAAAAAAAAAAAGAGTGGTAACCGTTACATCATTGCAAAATTTTCATTTTGACATGTAAGGACATAAAAGAAACAACTACAGCCTCGTGTCGCCATGTCACCACAGCTTTTAAAGGAAGAGGTAGGAAGGCCATGATTTCAGAATTGAAGACTTTCTTTCTTAAGAATACCCTGCTGACATCCTTTTACTTGAATACATAGCAATGGGCCAATGAGGGCCTGAGATCAGTGCTAGGAACCGTGGTCCACGTGTGCTCCTTTTTCCAATATGGCCCAGTGAAATAAAACTGTTCTTTTTTATACCCATAGCAATCACTAATCTGGGCCTGTTTCCCTCCAAATTCTCCACACTGCCTCAACTTCAGGCAGAGAAACTTGCCTTCTCCAACAGAACCTGTCTTCTCCCTACTGGGTTTTCTCTGAGGAGGAGAGCGCCTGAGTTCCTCTCGGGTTCACCTGGGTTTGTGCTGCCCAAACTGAAACCAGTGCCACAAGTTTCTGAAGTCCCCAGTCTAATCAGGATCATTTGGATCATTAAAAGTGCACTATAATTAACAATTTATTATTGGAGCTGTCATTTCAAAACAGAACTGGGCAGAGCAAAGTTCGACTGTGGTATCTTCAACAATACCAATCGACTTCCGGTGATGAAAGAAGGAGAGGCATGCTGTTCTGCGTGCACAGAGCTGATGCTACTGGTCCAGAGTCCACAGGGAAGTTCTGAGCTATTCTCCAAGGAGAAGAACTGGACTTGCCCAATCCCTCCATGGACTTCTTTCTGGCCTTGGTGTCCAAGGGAAGGCCAGGCTGGAAGTAAGGGTGTGCTGTTATAGGAGAACACAACAAAAAAGATAGCATCACCTTCTCCACTTAACTATTCCCTCTTCACATGCCTGTGAAATAGGTATCACGATTTCTATTCGATAGACAAGGAAACTGAGGGTCAGAAAGCTTGATCATTCCACAGTCAATAATTACTTACTGAGTACCTCCCATGTGCAGACATTGCACTAAGAGCTATGCCTCTGCCCAAGGTGACGCAGCTGGCAAGTAGCAAAGGGAGCACCCAACCCGTCACCTAATCTCAAGTCTATTCCATTTGATGACTGCCCCTCAGGCTGAGATCAGTGTTTTGCAACACAACACCGGAGGACAACAGAGCTATTGTCGGATCACAGGGTCCCTCTCTTCAGTTTGTTCTGCTGCAAGGAAAGTCGGTATTGATTATCTTTCTCAGACTTTCTCAAATGTCTGCTGTCTCCGGGGACGAATCAGTAGCTTCCCATGTCACATTAGTTACAGCACTGTCCAAGGTGTGCAGTCCAGAGCTGGGTGCTGCGGGCTCATGCCTCCGGTGGGCAGGACAGAAGCACCCCAGCAATTCACACATGAAATCCTGGGAGAGAAACTTTTGCAAAGGAGGAAAGGGTTCTAAAGTTTTGAGGCTTTTTGAGTAGCAGGACCAGAAACCAAACAGTAGGATTTCAAAGGTCCTACTCCTTGGACAGAGAACAGAGACCTCCAGTTTGACTATCTTAGGGCACCTCAAGACTCTGGGACCTACTCCTCAAGCACGGCCCTGTGGTCACCTGGTATGCATCCTGTGCCAGAGGTTTCAGAAACAATGTCTGCCATCCACTCTGGTGGGCTGACCCCACTGATGAGCCTGCCACACTGTTGCATCAGAGAAGGGGCCAGTCACACACCAGGCTGCCCATCTCGAGAATGCCAAAACCTTCATGAACAGGCCACCCTGTCTGTGCCTGCAATCACAGGGAGGTGGGGCTGACAGCCATGGGTCACGTAACTGAGGCCAAAAACAAGCAGCTGGCCTGGATCAACGGATGAGTCAGGGTTTGAGGCATAAGGTATATAACCTCAGGAGCTCGATGCTCCTCACATTGCCAGCATCTTCTCTCCTCACTCACCCTTCCTGGTGCTTTGGGTAAGTGTGGGTTCTACTGACTCTCATCTTCCCAGCTGGTCTTGCCCAGGTCTAACTAGATTAGAGGAACCTCTGCCTTCCCAACAGTGCTCACATTTAGAGGGGTCAGGAAAGGAGTGGGGGAGTAGCTGCTGCCATGCAGATGGTGTTTCTGGTCTTCTGGCCAGAATGTAAACTCCACAAAGACAAGACTATCTCCTGCCTCTATGGCACCCCCATCGGGGCAGGCATGGTGCCGGGCACAGGACTCTGCAGAGGCTGTCCAAGGCAGCCTGTGCAAGGGCTGAGCGGACCTTGTGAACCTTTCAGGAGGAGAGGCTGAGCCCACTCTCAAGAGAGTAGGGAGAATGATTCCAAGGAAGTTGCAGATGGGAAGGATTTGAGGTGCCACAGAAACCCAATTCCTGCTTTACAGAGTCGGAAGTTATGAGAGGGAAATACAACTTCTTACAATTCAGAGTCGCTGCTACCAAGCTCGGACTTGAGAAAATCATGGAAGAGACAGCTATTAGCTTCTGGTCGGGAATATTGGTCCAAAGGACCACCAGGGTCCTTACCCTGTTTGCAGGCAGGGCCACAGCAGAGCCTGTCTTTTCTAATAACTAGCCCTTGAATCACGGCCTCGCTTAGTGGGACAGACCAAGAGTTTGAACTAAGGGCTTTTGCAGAGGATAGAGTGCAACAGCCCTCAGCAGAATGGAGTCCAACAAATCTCCCTCTGTTGTGCCGGGAATAGGTAAAATCCCCCGTGCCAGATAAAGGTTTGTGGTAGTTTTCTATTTGCACTCAGAGAATCAGAATCAGGGATTGGAGGAGGCCTGAAAGATGAAGTGTTCAAACCCTTCCATTAAGAGGAGATGAGAAACACGTGGGATTGGGAGCGATCCGCCCTCAAATCACCCAACATTGGCCAGAGTCAGAGCTGGAAGAAAGAATGGGCACCGCTATCTGAACTGTTTAAAGCTTAGTGAAGCCTTTCTGCGGGGGAAGGAGGAACTCAACCGCTTCCAAAAGCAGGAATCGTGGGAATCCCAGCTGGGGGCTCTCCGGGCACCTGAAGGAGCTGTGGAGCTGGCCCAGGCGGGCGCTGGGAGGATGGCGATGTTGCCATGGATGCAGCTGCCTCCGTAAGCATCCCCTTGCAGCTGGTCCAGCGATGCTCTCTTCTCTCCTTCCAGGCTCCCCTTCCTTCCTAGCCAAGATGTCTTATCAGAAAAAGCAGCCCACCCCCCAGCCCCCAGTGGGCTGCGTAAAGACCTCCGGCGGCGGAGGCGGCGGCGGTGGCGGCGGCGGCGGTGGCGGCTGCGGCTTCTTTAGCGGCGGCGGCTCCAGCGGGGGCAGCGGCGGTTCTGGCTGTGGCTACTCTGGCGGCGGCGGCTCCGGCTGCGGCGGGGGCTCCTCCGGTGGCGGCGGCGGCTTCGGAGGCTGCGGCGGGGGCTCCGGTGGGAGCGTCAAGTACTCCGGGGGCGGCGGCTCCTCTGGGGGCGGCTCCGGCTGCTTCTCCTCTGGCGGCGGCGGCGGCTCCGGCTGCGGCGGGGGCTCCTCCGGTGGCGGCGGCGGCTTCGGAGGCTGCGGCGGGGGCTCCGGTGGGAGCGTCAAGTACTCCGGGGGCGGCGGCTCCTCCGGGGGTGGCTCCGGCTGCTTCTCCTCCGGCGGCGGCGGCTCCTCCGGGGGCGGCTCCGGCTGCTTCTCCTCCGGCGGCGGCGGCTCCTCCGGGGGCGGCTCCGGCTGCTTCTCCTCCGGCGGCAGCAGCGGCGGCTCCTCGGGCCAGGCGGTCCAGTGCCAGAGCTACGGAGGCGTCTCCAGCGGCGGCTCCTCCGGGGGCGGCTCCGGCTGCTTCTCCAGCGGAGGCGGCGGCGGCGGCTCCAGCTGCGGCGGGGGATCCTCTGGCGGCGGCGGCTCCGGCTACGTCTCCTCGCAGCAGGTCACCCAGACCTCGTGCGCGCCCCAGCAGAGCTACGGAGCGGGGTCGTCCGGCGGCGGCGGCGGCGGCGGCGGCGGCAGCTGCTTCTCCAGCGGCGGGGGCGGCGGGGGCTCTGGCTGCGGCGGCGGCTCCTCCGGGGGCTGCGTCATCAGCGGCGGGGGCTCCGGCTGCGGAGGTGGCTCCTCCGGGGGCGGCGGCGGCTCCATCTGTGGCGGTGGCTCCTCTGGGGGTGGCTCCTCTGGGGGTGGCTCCGGGAGTGGCAAGGGCGTCCCGGTCTGCCACCAGACCCAGCAAAAGCAGGCGCCTACCTGGCCATGCAAATAGGTCCCCCAGGGTGCCACAGAGGCGAAGGAGTTGGAGGTGTTCTCTGTGGGCGCCGATGGGCTTAGGGCTCTCATGATATTGTCAAAGGTTTGCAGATTCTTCACGCCTTAACCTACCTGGAAGAAGCCTTTGAGCTCTTGTTCAAAACCGCGGCATCTTGTTCTGAGTTTTGCCTCTTTGGTTTCTGCACAACTACCTCCCAACCCCAGTGCCTCGCTCAATAAATTTGCTTAATCATGAGAATTTGGGTCTCCAAGAGTGTTTTTTAGTGTTCAAGTTCATCCATTCCATTCCATTTTTCTCCTTTCCTGCATTCGCTCATTCACACTTACATTCATTCTACAAATACACGGACTGTATTGGTAGGAGGGTGAGTGGAGAGATGGGAGTCACCAGGAGAGGAAGGAATGGCTGGCAAACCACGGTCAAACATGTGAAGATCCTAGCGTACGGCTTAAAATCATGGCGTGATCCCAAAACATAAAGATCCTGAGTAAAGACTTCAATAAACACCTCCCTGTGGATTGGGTAACCACTGTGGGTGTCCTTACTGAACTCTGCTTTTTAAAGACATGCTGCCCTGGAGAGATGCTGTCTCTTATAGTCCAGAGCCAATTCTGCAAGGTCTGAAAGCTGGATGGCTGCACGTTAGGAGCACCAGCTTATGCTACCCAGACTAACCAGAGAAATAATAAGCATATCAGATGTTTACAGACCTCTAATCTAGGGCGAGCAAGACCACTTTAGTAGGTATCCATAGGGAGAGGAGGAAGCAGGGGAGCTGTTTCCTGCTCGCTCTCTCTCTTTTTTTTTATTTCAATCAGCTTTCTCAGGTTGTTTCCTGCTCTCTTGATGGAGCTTTCCTAACTTAGGAAGATGCAGCATAAATATACGAGATGTAAAACCTCAGCACCAGAGAGAAGTCATGGAAAACAAGGGCTTTCCAATTAACAAGGAAGAAGCCACAGTTGCTCCAAGGCATATATTAATTGCATAGCCCTCAAAAGAGATGTAGAACATCAACCTGGCCAGGGACTTTCCAGCTTAGGTTTCATGTCCCAATTTTACCAGCTCTAGTTAAATGGTAATTTACTGATTTACTCAAGAAAAACTCCTGCTACATCAAAAAGCCAAGGTGCTCTTCTTACTCAATCACTGCTGGTATTAAAAAAAAATAAAAGTTATCCCTCCTCCACTCTTCCATTTAGGATCACTACTATTCATCATTTTACATCAGTAATTTATGGAGATCAAAACAGGTAGCAGTCTTAAAGATCCAGGAGTCCAACCACTGCATTACTTTTACATTTTTTTAACAAATGAAACTCAGACTTTCAGTTCTGCACAAAATGAAGTATTTGTATTTCTTACTATTACTCCAGGGAATGAGAACTAAAATCTCTGGGCATAATATATATAACAAACATAAGAAGACTTTGAAAGGTGGAGAGGACAAGACAGACTAGCCAGAGTCCTCAGAACTGAAGGACTGACAATGGTCAGTCCTTTCCTGGGTTTTCTTTTTGCCTCCTATGTTTCCCAAATTGAGCACTAGAAAATCTGCAACCAAGATTCTGGCAGGTGCAGACAAAAAAAAAAAATAGCACCAAGAAAATTGTCTTGCTTTTGCCAAAAGACCAAGAAAGGGGTGGTCTGGTAAAACAGAAACCTTTCTGACAATATTTGCCCTACTTCAACCAAACACCATGGGGAAAAATGAACAAACATCCTGGACTTCCACCGCAGTAAAAAGTCCACATGGACTTACTCAGAAGGTGCTAAACTCTCCCTCACCTCACTAGTGTGGTATTAGCAGAAGTCTGCTATAATAGAAAATTTAAACAAGATCTGGAGTCTCATAGCATAATGCCCAAAATGCATAATGCACACAATAAAAATTACTCATCATAGGAAGAACCAGAAAAAAAATCTCAACTTGAATGATAGAAGAAGCATTTGACAGATGCCAACAGTGAAATGACACAGATTTTGAGATTATGTTAGGGGTTTTTGCTATTTTGAGACAGTCTCATTCTGTCACCCCGACTGAAGTGCAGTGGCCCAGTCTCAGCTCACTGCAACTTCTGCCTCCAGGGTTCAATCAATTCTTGTGCCTCAGCCTCCTGAGTAGCTGGGACTATAGGTGTGCACCACCATACCTGGCTAATTTTTGTTTTGTTTTTGTTTTAGTAGAGACAGGGTTCCGCCCTGTTGACCAGGCTGGTCTTGAATTCCTGGCCTCAAGTGATCTGCCCGCCTCAACCTCCCAAAGTGCTGGGATTACAGATATGAGCCACGGCCACCATGCCCGGCCTTAACTGTTAGAGATTTTAGAGAAGCCATTATTAAAATGCATCAATAAGAAATTACGAACATGCTTGAAACAGTAAGAAAATAGCAAATATTGGCAAATAAACAGAAGATATAAAAAGAATCAAGTGGAAATTTTAGAAATAAAAATATAATAACCTATTATAAAGTTAAATTTTAGAACTGGAAAATAAAAAATTTATTAGATAGGCACAATAACAGAATGAAGATGACAGAGTAAATAATCAATATCCCTCCACTTTCCACTATTCTACCCGTCCCGAGAATACAGGAACAGGCACTGTCTTAGGCACAGAAAGCAGCCCTCACCAAATAATCAAACCTGTTGGTGTCTTGATCTTGGCCTCAAATCTATGAGAAATAAATCCCCAGCCTAAAAAACTCTGAGAAACAAGTTCCTGCTCAAAAATAGATCAATAAAAATTATTCCAACAGAGAAAACAGACTGGGGAAAAAAACAGAGCCTCAATAACCTGTGGGACAACAAAAGTGCTAGTATTCGTGTCAACTGAGTCCCAGAAGGACAGGAGAAAGGGTGTGGCACTGAAACAAGTAGAAATAATGGCTAAGAACTACCCAAATTTGGTGAAAGTAACCTACAAATTCAAGCAGATGAGTAAAACTCAAACAGGATAATCCCAAATAAATCCACACTAAGAAACATCATCAAACATCTGAAAGCTAAAGAAAAAGAAAAAAAAAATCTCAAAGAAGAAAATTTTGAAAGCAAACCTTAAAAGTGGAGAAAACTGACACATCCCTTATAGGGGAACTATCATTTGAATGACAGCAAATTTCTTGTCAGAAACCAAGAAGGCCAGGACAAAGTGTCACCACAGCTTTCAAGGGCTAAATGAGAAGAAGTGTCAGCCCAGAATTGTGTATCCAGTGAAAATGTCCTTCAGAAATGAAGGTAAAACAAAGATAAATTCATATGAAAGAAAAATAAGAAAATGTGATGCCAGCATATCGATCCTAAATGTGTGGCTAATGGAAGTTTTTCAAACAAAAAAGAAATGACAGAAACCAACATGTAACACCAGGAATAAAGGAAGAACAATGTGAAGTCTAAAACTATAGGACAGTATCTTTTTCCTCCTGAGTTTTTAAAAATTATATTTGATAGTTGAAGTAATAACCAACATTGATATGGTTCTTAATGTATGTATAGAAAATGTTTAAGACAATTATATCAGAAATCAAGAAGTAAAGGGACCTAAATGGAAATAAGGTCTGCAGTTCACTCAATGATAAAATGTCCATACCAATAGACTATGATAAGTTATGTAGATACAATGTAATACCCAAAGCAGCCACTAAAAAATCTGTATACATACAAACAGAGCCACTCAAAAACACTATAGGTGAATCTGAATACATTTTTAATGAGTGTACATTTTTATTGTAGTATAGCATACATATATACAAGGGCGCAAATTATAAGTGACAGCTCAATTAACTTTTACCAAGTGAACTCATCCCAATAATAAATCTCAGAAGCCCTCTTTATTCCCTTCCCAGTCATTAGCTTGCTTAAAGATATCATCAGATTATGCTAGTTTTTGAAAGTTATATAAAGATATATAACCTTCATATATGATATCATAGGTCATTTTTAGAATTTATATTTAATTGAAAGATAAAAATTATATATTTTTTGTGTAAAACATGTTTTGAAACATGTATATGCTGTAGAATGGCTAAATATAACCAAATAACATAAGAATTGTTTCGTGTACTTATATTTTTTTGTGGTAAGAACACCCAAAATCTACTCTCTTAGCAATTTTCAATCATACAATACATTGTGTTTAACTATAATCACTATATTGTAAAATAGGTCTCTTGAACTTATTCTGTCTATCTAACTGAAATTTTGTGTCCTTTGAGCAGCATCTCCTCAGTGCTTCCCTTCCCCACCTCCAGCCACTGGTAACCCCCATTCTACTCTCTTTTCCTATGAGTTCAACTTTTTTAGATTCCGTGTCAAAGTGAGATCATGTGGTATTTATCTTTCCACACCTGGTTTATTTCTCTTAACATAATATCCTCCAGATTCATTTTCCTTGTCCCAAATGACAGGATTCTCTTCTTTTACACACCAATATTACAATATTAAAGCACTTTAAATTTGGCTATATTTAAAAGTGAGTATAAACTCATTTTTACCCTGTGACCTTTATACTTTCATACATTTTTGTTTTACTAGCCAATGTCCTTTTCTTTCATCTTAAAGAATTCCCTTGAGCATTTCTTGTAATATAGGTCTGGTGGTGATGAACTCCCTTGGCTTTTGTTTGTCTGAGAGTCTTTGTACACCCTTCATTTCTGAAGAGCAGCTTTGCTGGGTATACAGTATTCTAGGTTGATAGTTTTGTTTTTTCCTTCAGCACTTTGAATATATCATCCCACTCTCTCCAGGCCTGTAAGGTCTCTGCTGAGAAATCCACTGTAATCCTTATTGGAGATCCTTTTATATTATTTTCTTCTATTCTTTTGCTGCTTTCTGGATTCTTTGTCCTTGATTTTTGACAGTTTGATTATAATATGTCTTGGTTAGTCTTGTTTGGATTGAATCTATTTGGAGACATTTGACTTTCCTGTACCTGGATATTTATATCTCTGTCAAAATTTGTAAAGTTTTTTGTAACTCTTTAAAATAAGCTTTTTATGCACTTTGTCTTTCTCTTCTCCTTCACAAAATCCTATAACTTGAATATTTTCTCTTTAGATACTGCCTCATAAATTCCATAAGCTTTCTTTGTTCCTTTTCAATCTTTTTTCCTTTTCTTCTCTGAGTAAATATTTTCAAATAACCTGTCCTTGAGTCTACAGATTCTTTCTTCTGCTTGATTAATTATGCTGCTGATGCTCTCTATTTCATTTTTCATTGCATTCATCATCTTTTTTCAGCTCCGGAATTTCTGTTTGTTTTTCTTTTTACCTAATTTTAAGATCTCTTTTAAATTTCTCATTTTTGGTAATTCATTATATTTCTCATTTTACTGAATTGTTTCCATTTTCTTGAAGTTTGCCGAGCTTTCTCAAAACAACTATTTTATTTGTCAGGCAGTTTGTATGTCTCTACTTCTTTGAGGTCAGCTGGTGGATAATAACTATGTTGTTTTGGTGATGTTATGTCTCCTTAGTTTTTCACATTTCTTGTCTTATGTTGATGTCTATGCATCTGAAAAAGTAGAGACTTATTCAAGTCTTTGAAGTCTGGTTTTATCTGGGAAATCCCTTCACCAGTCAGCCTATCCATAGAATCTGGGCAGGCCATCTGGTATAGTCTAAAGGCAAGCTTGCTGCTGGAATCCTTGGACAGGTGGCCTGGTGTCTGAGTTCATGAGGTTGGATCTGTAACTTGAATCCACTGGAGTGGACTTATTGATTGGGTCTGTGGTGGTAGGCCTGGAGCTTAAATCTGTGGGGGCCAGCCTGAGACCTGAGTTCACATGGGCTGATCTGGCGCTGGAATGGGCCTTGAATCTGAGTCTCAAGGGCTGGCCAAATCTGAGATGAGCCTGGTGCATGCGTCCACTGGGATAGGGCTGTAGCCTGAGCCCCTGGGGGCAGGTCTCAGTCCTGGGTCCACAGGGGCTGATCTGGAGCTTGGGTCTGCAGGGGTGTTGGAGCTTCAGTTCACGGGATCCAGTCTGACACCAGGATCTACTAAGTTGGGCCTGGACCATGGGTCTGCTAGAGCAGTCCTGGACTTTGAGTCCTTTGGAGCCTGGAACCACAAGCACGAGCCCAGAGTTTGGGGCCAGCCTGGCACTAGGGCCAGCATAGAGCCTGGGTCTGTGGAGGCAGATCTAGAGCCTAGGATTGTGGATATTGGCCTGGTGCCTAGAGCCACAGGATCTGGCCTGGAGCCCGAGGCCTTAAGGGTCAACCTGGAACCTAGGTACACAGGTGAATTCCTGAAGCTTGGGTGTGTTGGGATTGGTCCAGCACTGGGGTCTACTGAGGCAGGTCTGTACCATGCGTCTTCTGGAACAAGCCTGGACATTGGTTCGGCTGGAGCATAGAGCCATAGAAGCTGGCCTGGAGGGTGAGGCCATGAGGACTGGCCTGTCACTGGGCATATCTGGAGCCTGTGTCCATGGGTGACCACCTGGTGTTTGAGGCAAGGAATGCCAACCTGGTGCTGGAGTAGGCCTAAAGTCTGGTTACTGGCTGAGTGCAGGGCGGACCTGGATCTTGTCTGTTAGGGTCAGCCTGAAGACTAGGGCTGCAGGGCTGGCCTTGCCCAGGGGCAGGCCTGGAGCCTGATTCTGGTGGGGGTCTGACCTAGTGCTGGGGTGGGGGTCAAAGCCCAGGGATGCTGAGGCCTACTTGGCACTGGGGCTGATATGGAGCCCAAGGTTATGGGGGTCAGTCTGGCACTGGGACAAGCCCAAAGACTGAGTTCACTTGGCAGACCTGGAGCCTGATTGGGCAATGTCTTATCTGGCACTTGGGCAGGCTTGGAGATTCAGTCCACAATTACCATCCTACAGTCTGGGGCTTGTCTGGTACTGGGTTTTACTGGGGTGGGCCTGGTTTGTGGGTCCAAGGAAAAATCTGGCACTCACTTTCTTCTCCTTCCCCCATACAGAGGGTATCTCTCACCGCACTATGCTGCCTAGGATTCGGTGACACAGGTAACACAAAAACGTCCTTCCTACACTCTTCAGGACCTTTCTTATTTCTGGTGTGACAGCCAGTGCTGTAATCTCTCACTTTGTTTCCTCAGCTCTTGTGAAGGTATTTTTGTGCATGGATATTTGTTCAAACTATGTTTCCGCAAGGGAATAAGCACTTTGGAGTCATATTCTGCCATCTTGCTGACATTTGGCCTTGACTATCTAATATGTGTTTTTAGTGTCTGGCTTCTTTTGCTCAGGATTATGTGTTTGTGAAATTCACTGATGTGTTTCTTTGAATAAAATAAAGTCGCATTTATTTTTTTACTGTCATATGGTGTGTGTGTGTGTGTGTAAAACCTAGTTTGCCTAGTCTAATGTTTGAGTTTCTGCTTACCGTTTTCTGTTATCACAAGATTTGTACATGCTCAGCTTTGCTGAATACTGTCAGTTTTCCAAAGTGGTGCATCAGGGTTCCTGAAGGTAATGGTTTGTATCTGACCAACACTTTGTTTTGACTTTTTTGTTGTAGCCTTGAGACTCTCAGAGTCAATAAAGCCTTCTACAAATCAAGTGTTAATATGTTGCGTTTTCATTATCATTCATTTAAAAATATTTTAATATCACTTTTCTGAGGATCCAGCAAGCTGACAGAAGTAGAACAGAAAAAGAAGCTGACCTTCTGCTAGTTTACCTACCGCTGCGTGGCCGTGGACCAACGGCCGAACACATCCTATGAGCAGGTGACTCAGCTGCACAAAGCGCGCCAGTGGAGGCGGCTGAACCGCGGCCTGCAGCGGAAGCAGCACTCCCTTCCGCCGCCGAAGCAGCACTCCCTTCCGCCGCCGAAGCAGCACTCCCTTCCGCCGCCGAAGCAGCACTCCCTTCCGCCGCCGAAGCAGCACTCCCTTCCGCCGCCGAAGCAGCACTCCCTTCCGCCGCCGAAGCAGCACTCCCTTCCGCCGCGGAAAGCGCCTGCGCAAGGCCAGGAAAGAAGCACCGCCCATGGAGAAGCTGGAAGTGGTCAAGAGGCACTTGCTAGAGGTGATCATTCTGCCCTAGGTGGTGGGCAGCGTGGTGGGCGTCTACAATGGCAAGACCTTCAAGGTCAAGCCAAAGATGATCGGCCACTACGTGGGTGAGTTCTCCATCACCCATAAGCCCGTGAAGCACGGCCGGCCGGACACTGGGGCCATCCACTCCTCCCACTGCATCCTCTTCAAGTAGTCCCTCAGCTAAAAAGACACACGCGTCTCAAAAAGAAAAATAAATAAATATATATTAATATCTTTTGTGACGTTTTCTTTAACCCTTAAGTTTTAGAAGTGTGTTAGCTAATTTCTAAATATTCGGGCATCTTCTAGCTATCTTAATGCTATTAATTACTAGTTTAATTCCATTGTAGTCAGAGAATATGATTTCATTCCTTTAAAATTTAGAAATGTTTTGTGGTACAGCATATGATCTATCTCAAAGAGTGTTTCATGTGCATTTGGAAATAATGTGTATTTACAGTACTTGCGTATAAGTCAAGTTGATCATTGGTTATAGTGTGTTCAGTTTTTCTGAATCCTTTCTGATTTTTGCCTGCTAGTTCTATCAATTACTGAGAAGGAAGCTAAGATCATCAACTATGATTGTTATTCAGTGCATATACATTCAGAATTATTATATCAATTATATCTTCCAGATGAAATGTTATTAAATGTTTCCTTTTATCTATCATATTCTTGTCTTGAAGTCCACTTAGATAGTAATATATAGTCACTCTAATTTTCTTATGCTTATTCTTTGCATGGTATCTTTTCTCAGATTATTACTTTCAAACTCCCTTATCTTTGTATTTAAAATGCATTCCCTTTAAATATCATATAGTAGGGTCACACTTTTTATTCCATTCTGAAAATCCCTTCCTATGTTTTTCCCCTGAATGTAATGTGTCAATTTTCTTTGGTTGACTTTTAAGTTTTTTATCTTAATCTTTGGTTTTTTGCAGTTTGACTAAAATAGGCTTATGAATCTAAAATAGTCAAACTTAAAGAAGCAGAGAGTAGTTGCCAGGGGAAAATCAAGCATAATTATCGTCCAAGTTTTTAGGGGCATCAGACAATTCATGCTAACTTGCTCCTGGTCCCCAACACCCATTCATTAAAAGACAAAAACTCTTTTGCAAATATACACTTGTGTTTTTTTTTATATCTGTCACATATTAAAAGTCTAATATGATTCTTTGTAATGACCTTGTTGATTCCCTGCCCAGATATCCTGCATCACTTTAACCATTGATGTGTGAATATTCCCCAGCTTCTGCATGCTTTACTGCACGCAGTGTATATATGAAACTTTCAGGAGATCATCCTTAGCACTAGAGCCCTCTCACTCACATGAAGAGCCAGGATTGTTAAGAGTTGTTTGTGCCACATTCCAAGGTAACCCAGAGCCAAAGACTAAAACGTATGGGAGTTCAAAAGCTCAGCTCATTTACTCAGGATGCAAAAAATTCTGAGATGTGATTTATACTACAAGAGCTTCTTGAGCGGTCGGGTTAAATGGAGAACTTTGCCTGAAATCGCAACCTTATATGATTTCTTCCTTTTTCCTTTTCTGCTTTTCCACTCTCAAAAGCAGTTTTTTTTTTTCTTTTTTCTTTTTTTTTTTTTTTGAGATGGGGTTTCGCTCTTGTTACCCAGGCTGAAGTGCAATGGCTCACCGCAACCTCCGCCTCCTGGGTTCAGGCAATTCTCCTGCCTCAGCCTCCTGAGTAGCTGGGATTACAGGCACGCGCCACCGTGCCCAGCTAATTTTTTGTATTTTTAGTAGAGACGGGGTTTCCCAATGTTGACCAGGATGGTCTCAATCTCTTGACCTCGTGATCCACCCGCCTCGGCCTCCCAAAGTGCTGGGATTACAGGCTTGAGCCACCGCACCCGGCCAAGCACTTTCTTAATAAAATCATTTACACACAAACCTGTGGCTCACGTCTACTTCTTTATGGGAGCAAAAGCTAAGACACTATTTCAGTTTTCCATTGGGTTTGACTTTAGACCAATCCTTCCTCTTTTTGGTAAAGGCTTTTTATTTTATTCAAGATTTGTTTTGGATATAAGGCCACCTTTCATTGAGAATCTCACATCCCTGCTGGGATGATAAAAAACCTTTTGTCTTTTCTAGCAAGTCCTTTCTGGTATAAAGACCACTGTCGTTCTGGTTTGAGTACTCTGGTTTCTACATAATTTATATTCTGTCTCTGTGGCATGTTTTCGCTGGTGAATTTACTTTTGTTTTTTCTGCACACCTAATTTAATATTTTGTTTGATCTGCATGGCTGGCTTAAAATTTTTGTGAACACTCTGATCTTAATTTGGTTATGCACATCTGTAAATGATTTGGTTTTTTTTCCCCCTTGCTTGTTTTTAAAAATCTAAGAGCAAAAAAACATTCTGAATGTCGGATACAGAATAATTAACTAAACGCCACTAAAGCAGTCACCACCACTAAAACCCTGATCTAAACTCCTGATATACTTCAACTTTGATGGTCCTCATGAAATTTTCTTTGCTCTTTAGAAATTAATGAGAAATGGAATGGTATTTTCAAACATTATGACGTGCCAGGTTTTCTGGAACTCCAGCTTGCTACATATTATGGCCCACTGTGGTACACATTTCTAAAGTGATGAGTAAATTACATCAAGAAAAACTCAGAGTAAAAATGGCCATTATTCAAAATTTCTTTAAAAAAAATTAAAACCTGCAGCTATAGAGTTAACATCTAGAGCCTTTTAAATTATTTGCCTATGTCTCTAGGTTCTTGTTTGTTTGTTTGTTTTCTACCTACTTGGAATCTGCTGACTTTTCTTTCGGCATTGAGAGAAAACTTTCTGTTTCTGACATCCCAGCCAAAATTTTTTAAATGGTCTTTAGAAGCTTTCAGATAAATAGCTTTACAAATTATAACAACTTCATGGTAACTAACAATCTAGATATCTTTTGGAAATGTAAATTAATAACAGTCTGATGGTCTCAATGTGTCCGACATTGTCAGCCATAATTCTGGTTGTTCTCTTAAAATGCTGTATGGAATAGAAATAACTAAATTTCTTCTTTAATTTTGAACTTCCGTCCATAGCCATACCACCCTGAATGTGCCTAATCTTTTTTTTTTTTTTTTTTTTTGAGACGGAGTTTCGCTCTTGTTACCCAGGCTGGAGTGCAATGGGGAGATCTCAGCTCACCGCAACCTCCGCCTCCTGGGTTCAGGCAATTCTCCTGCCTCAGCCTCCTAAGTAGCTGGGATTACAGGCACGCACCACCATGCCCAGCTAATTTTTTGTATTTTTAGTAGAAATAGGGTTTCACCGCGTTGACCAGAATGGTCTCCATCTCTTAACCTTGTGATCCACCCACCTCGGCCTCCCAAAGTGCTGGGATACGTGCCTAATCTTAAAAGCTAAGCAGGGTTGGGCCTGGTTAGTACTTGGATGGGAGACTGCCTGGGAATACTGGGTGCTGTAGGCTTTTAAAAAGAAAAGAAATTTATAAAATGAACTTCCGTCAGATTTTTAACCACAGCTGTTTCAAGTTTTTGTCATCCACAGTTATTTGCTTTGATTTTACTCCAAAAGCATTTGCAATTGACTATTTTTAAAATTGCTATTCATGGAAGGAGAATGATCCAAGATGGCCGATCGCTAACATCCCGGGATTGCAGCTCTCAGGGAAGGCGCGGAGAAATAGAGGACGCCACACTTTCAGACAAAGTCTGGTCACTCACGGAGCAGAAGATCCCCCAGTGGTGGAAACACACGAGTCGCCAGCGCGACTCTCGTGGTCGGCGCAGTGGTTCCGCCGGCACCTCTACGCGGCAGCGCTTGGCGCAGAGTAAACAGGACCGGTTCCCCTTCTGACCGAGGTTTGGAGCCTTGGGAAGGCAGAGTCGCCTACTACGGAAACAAGAAGGAAGCCAGACAGGAGAATCCTGGGCAGAAAAGCACCATCAGTTTTAACGTTGCTGCTCTGGCCCAGGAACTAACAACCTGGACGTCCACTCAAGAGACTTAATCTGAAAGTTGGTAATTTCAAAGACGACAGGAGGATAAATTTACAATGATGGGAAGAAACCAGCCTAAAAAAGCTGAGAATACTCAAAGTCAGAACGCCTCTCCCTCTAAAGATGATCACAGTTCCTCATCAACAATGGAACAAGGCTTGATGGAGAACGAGCGCCTCCTGATGACAGAATCACTCTTCAAGGAATGGATAATAACAAACTTCGGTGAGTTAAAAGAACATGTTATAGCCCAACGTAAAGAAACTAGGAACTTTGAAAAAAGGTTTGATGAAATCCTATTGAGAATAGACAACTTAGAGAGGAGTATGAGTGAATTAATGGAACTGAAGAATACAATACAGGAACTCCGAGAAGTATGCACAGATTTAAACACTCGAATTGTTCAAGCAGAAGAAGGGATATCAGAGGTCAAAGTCCAACTTAATGAAATAAAACGTGAAGAAAAGATTAGAGAAAAAAGGATAAAAAGGAATGAGCAAAGTCTCCAAGAAATGTGGGACTATGTGAAAAGACCAAATTTACGTTTGATAGGTGTACCTGAATGCGACGGAGAGAATGAATCCAAGCTGGAAAATACCCTTCAGGATATTATTCAGGAAAATTTTCCTAAACTAGCAAAGCAGGTCAACATTCAAACCCAGGTAATACAGAGAACACCACAAAGATATTCCTCAAGAAGAGCAACCCCAAGGCACATAATCGTTAGATTCACCAGGGTTGAAATGAAGGAGAGGATACTAAGGGCAGCCAGAGAGAAAGGTCAGATTACCCACGAAGGCAAGCCTATCAGACTTACAGCAGATCTCTCGGCAGAAACTCTACAGGCCAGAAGAGAGTGGGGGCCAATATTCAACATCCTCAAAGAACAGAACCTTCAGCCCAGAATTTCATATCCAGCCAAACTAAGCTTCACAACTGAAGGAAAAATAAAATCTTTTATGAACAAGCAAGAACTCAGAGATTTTATTACCACCAGGCCTGCTTTACAAGAGCTTCAGAAAGAAGCATTACACACAGAAAGAAACAACCAGTATTAGCCTTTCTAAAAATACACCAAAAAGTAAAAAGCACCAACATAAAGAAGAATTTACACCAACAAATGGATAAAACAGCCAGTCAACATCAAATGGCAGTAACCCTAAATTTAAATTGACTGAATTCCCAATCAAAAGACACAGCCAAAACCCAGCAGCATGTTACATCCAGACCTGTTTCACATGCAAGGATACACAAAGACTCAAAACAAAGGGATGGAGAAAGATTTACCAACCAAATGGAGAGCAAAAATAAATAATAAATAAATAAAAAGCAGGAGTTGCAATTCTCGTATTGGATAAAATAGATTTTAAAGCAACAAAGATATAGTGGTAAAAGGATCAATGCAACAACAAGAGCTAACGATCCTAACACCCAGATAGGAGACTTAGATTCAATGAGACAGAAAATTAATAAGGATATCAAGGACTCGAATTCAGATCCAGAA
The DNA here is from genome assembly GCF_049354715.1 of Callithrix jacchus. Lineage (NCBI taxonomy): Eukaryota > Metazoa > Chordata > Mammalia > Primates > Cebidae > Callithrix > Callithrix jacchus. The sequence continues at coordinate 13,714,435 of NC_133519.1, forward strand.
CAAGTAAACTTAATAAATATTTATAGAGCTCTCCACTTCAAATACACAAAGTATACATTCTTGTCAATACCACATCACACCTACCCATTAGTTTAAATGAAACATTGATTGGCCATTATTAATACCCAATTTTTTTCAAAATAAAGCAATATTTCCATTTACTCTCCCTCTTTCTCTTCCTCTTTCTTCCTCTCCTTTACTTATTTTTTTTTTCTTTCCTTCTCTCAAAAAAAAAGAAATCAACTTGTAAACCTCTAGATCCAGGTCAGCAATGTCTCTTTCATTGCTTGATTTCCTTTCTTCCCTTCCCTCCCTCCCTCCCTCCCTCCCCGCTTCCTCCCTTCCTTCCTTCCTTCATCCCTTCCTTCCTTCCTACCATCCTTATTCCCTTCCTTCCTGCCTTCCTCCCCCCCCCAAAAAAAAATTGCTATTCATGGAAAAGACTCTAACTACAGTAGTCTTAAACACAGATTTCTGATCATTTTAAGATCAATGAACTAAATAAAATGCTTTCACAACTCAGATGAAGACACTGATGGGTTTATGAAACTGCTAAATAAGATAAAGCAGAACAAACTTAATTGCATATGATTGAATAACTGATCATGTTTTTATGACTTTTACTTAAGATGTTATTGGCTCCTTACTTACATGTTTTGTTTTACAGATATCAGAAACTTTTTCTCTTAAGCCACCTGCATGTTACAAAATGTGGTAAAGTATATGTTGTGAACAAGATGGAAATGTTTGTTTTTCCTCCTACTTGATTCCTCCAAAATTTAGAAACTATTATTACTATGTTTTTATGTCAATATGGTTATTGACATAAGCTCAATAAGAATCTGTTTTCTATTTATAACATGATACAATCAGAAACATTCATTATATTACCAAGGCTTTGACTAAAATATCATATTTGGGAATGTGCATGAAATACCTGGCTTCAAAGGTTTACAGCCTTACGGTGAATGAGTAAAATTTGTTACTTCCTAGCAGGCCCAGGGAACTTAAAAGTCTAGCTTTCTCACCAAGCTGGAGTGCAGTGGCGTGATCTCGATTCACTGCAACCTCCACCTCCCGGGTTGAAGCGATTCTCCTGCGTCAGCCTCCCAAGTAGCTGGGACCACAGGCATGCACACTACCACACTCGTACTACCATGCCCAGCTAACTTTTGTGTTTTTAGTAGAGATGGGGTTTCACCATATTGGCCAGGCTGGTCTCGAACTCCTGACGTCAAGTGATCATCCCGCTTCAGCCTCCCAAAGTACTGGGATTACAGGCATGAGCTACCGCACCTGGCCACAACTGCAGATAATATCTAAAGTCTGCCTCGATTCGGCTTCCTGGCCTCAAGAGATTTTATTAAAATCTGGGATTTCTTATGCAGTTGGTGTATAGAGAAAAATTTGTGTTTCTAAAGAAAAGCTATGATACACTTGTTATTACACTGTAGTTTTGTTCATTATTTTTGTGTTCTTATTATCCACCTTTAGACTAGACTAGATCCTGAATTATTCTCGATTTCTCCAATCCAACTTTCCTCCATGGAATCACTAAAATTCCATGTTTTCTGTTTCTAAAGCCTTATCAGCAGAAACTAGATGAATTTTAAGGAACAAGTCTTATGCCTGATGTATAGGCCACCCAAAAAGTTCACAAAACCACCAGATGTCATAACTAGAGACATTCAAACTGCAAGCCAGTATGAGAAGTTGATGCTTTCACGCTGTAGATAGCTTTTCCCAAGATATCTGAACAAGACTCTGTATCTTAATGAGACTCTAACCCCTCTTAATGCTACCTTTTTCACTTGGCAGGATACTTATCAATTGATTTATTCTTTCAGTTAGTTATATTTAAGCTTAGGATCATAGCTCAAAACCATTGTGCAAACTGAGATTGTCATATTAACATTGATTTTACTGGGTATTTTCCCTTTTTAAACTTTAGTTAGTTGTCAAATTTTTGCAGAAGTACAACTCTTAACAGAGAGCAAAGACTACAGAACAGATGAAATTGACCTTAGTTAATGGACTCCAGGTGCACTTGGCCTGAGAGCCACTCCCTTCAGAACTTCCTTGTTGCTCAAATGTGCCTTAAAAAGTTTTGACACGCAGATTGATCCAAGATGGCCGACCACTAACAGCTCAGGACTGTAGCTCCCAGTGAAAGCCCAGAGAACGAGACGACGCCACACTTTTAGAAAAATTTTCGTCACTCACCGATCAGCCGATTCCCAGTGGAGGAGCCCCACGGGTCGCCAGCGCGACTCTTGTGGCCGCCGCAGCGGTTTTGCCGTCTAGGCGCAGCAGCTCTTCATGCAGAGCCAACGGGACTGCTTCCCCTACTGATCGGAGTTTGGAGCTCCAGGAAGTCAGAGCCGCTTGTTGCGGACTCAAGAGGGAAGCCAGACCAGAGATTCCCGGGCAGAAGAGCACCATCAGTCTTACCGCTGCTATTTAGGCCGCCACAGTGGGTTGCTCGGATCCCAGCACTGGGAATCAATAAGTCGGACGTCGACTCAGAAAACTAATTAGAAAGGCGGTTCATCTACAATGAAGGGAAAAAAACAGCCTAAGAAGGCCGAGTTTACTCAAAATCAGAACCCATCAGCAACAGAACAAGCCCTGATGGAAAAGGACTCATCAGCAACCGAACAAGCCCTGATGGAAAAGGACTCATCAGTAACGGAACAAGCCCTGATGGAAAAGGACTGTGTTCCATTATCTGAAGTAGTCTTTAAAAGGTGGATGATAAGAAACTTCTGGGAGTTAAAGGAACTTGTTCTAAGCCAATGTAAAGAAACTAAGAACTTGGAAAAAAGGTTCGATGAAATGTTGAAAAGAATAGACAATATAGAGAGGAATACAAATGAACTTATGGAGTTGAAAAATACAACACGAGAACTTAGTGAAATTTGTACAAGCTTAAACAGCCGAATGGATCAAGCAGAAGAAAGGGTATCAGAGGTCGAAGATCAACTTAAACAAAACAACAAGACAAGAATAGAGAAAAAAGGATAAAAAGGAATGAGCAGAGTCTCCAAGAAATATGGGACTATGTGAAAAGACCTAATATACGCTTGATTGGTGTACCTGAATGTGACGGAGAGAATGAATTCAAGCTGGAAAATACTCTCCAGGACATTATCCAGGAAAATTTTCCTAATTTAGCAAAGCAGGACACTATTCAACCCCAGGCAATACACAGAACACCACAAAGATATTCCTCAAGTAGACCAACCCCAAGGCACATAATCGTTAGATTCACCAAGATCGAAACGAAGGAGAAAATATTAAGGGCAGCCAGAGAGAAAGATCAAGTTACCCATAAAGGTAAGCCTGTTAGGCTTACAGCAGATCTCTCAACGGAAACCCTACAAGTTAGAAGAGAGTGGGGGCCAATATTCAATATACTTAATCAACAGAACTTTCAGCCCAGAATTTCATATCCTGCCAATTTAAGCTTTACATTTGAAGGAAAAATAAAATCTTTCAGGAACAAGCAAGTACTCAGAGATTTTATTACCACCAGGCCTGCTTTACAAGAACTTCTAAAAGAAGCATTATACACAGAAAGGAACAACCATTATGACCCTTTCTAAAAATACACCAAAAAGTAAAGAGCATTAACATAAAGAAGAATTTTCATCAACGAAAGGACAAAATAGCCAGTTAATATCAAATGGCAGCAACCCTAAATTTAAATTGACCAAATCTCCCAATTAAAAGATACAGACAAAATCTAACGGTATATCCAAAGATATACATAGACTCAAAATAAAGGGTTGGAAAAAAAATGTACCAACCAAATGGAGAGCAAAAATAAATAAATAAAAAGCAGGAGTTGCAATTTTCACATTTGACAAAATAGATTTCAAAGCTACAAGGATACAAGGGTAAAAGGATTAATGTAATAATAAGAGATCTTAACACTCAGATACACAAGACCCATAATGAGATTTAGATTCAACAAGACAGAAAATTGATAACGATATCCGGGACTGGAACTAAGATCCAGAACAAATAAACTCAATAGAGCTCTCCATTTTAAACACACAAAATATATATTATCCACAAAATCTAACGATATATCTAAAGATATACAAAGACTCAAAACAAGGGGATGGAAAAAAAACTCACCAACCAAATGAAGAGCAAAAATAAATAAATAAAAAGCAGGAGTTGCAATTCTCACATTTAATAAAATAGATTTCAAAGCTACAAGGATGCAAGGGTAAAAGGATTAATGCAACAATAAGAGATCTTAACACCCAGATACATAAGACACATAAAGAGATTTAGAGTCAACGAGACAACAAATTGATAACGATATCCAGGACTTGAACTCAGAGCCAGAACAAATAAACACAATAGAGGTCTCCATTTTAAACACATAAAATATGCATTAACCACTTTAAACACTCAAAATATTGATCGGCCATTATTGAAACCCATTTTAGGAATGAAGTAATATTCCTTTTTCCCTCTTTTTCTTTTTTTTTCCCTTCTTTAAAAAAATAAAAATAAAAATAAAAAAAAGAAATAAAAAAGAAAAAAGAAAATGTCACTGAAGTGTAAATATTCCCTTTAAAATACATATTATAGTGCTCTGGGAGGCTAAGAAAGTTAAACATAAAAACAACAGAAAAAAAAAAAAGTTTTGACACTGATTATATCAGTAATCAAGGACGGGTCCTTTCTGGCACCAATGGACATCAAAAGCTAACTACAGGATGATTAATTAGTGGTGCTTTTAGAAAAAGATCTTGATAAAAATTAAATTTTTTTAAAAATCCCTAATAAACAGAGTCAGGGAAGCCCTTGAAGAGAGGGTTCTCATTCATAAATGCCTGATAACAAAAACAATCATGAAAGACTGCAAAAACCATGACTCACACAAAGGCCATTGCAATCTTATACAAAAAAAAAAAAAAAAAAAAGGCTGGGCGCGGTGGCTCAAGCCTGTAATCCCAGCACTTTGGGAGGCCAAGGCGGGTGGATCACGAGGTCAAGAGATCAAGACCATCCTGGTCAACAAGGTGAAACCCCATCTCTACTAAAAATACAAAAATTAGCTGGGCATGGTGGTGCGTGCCTGTAATCCCAGCTACTCAGGAGGCTGAGGCAGGAGAATTGCCTGAACCCAGGAGGCGGAGGTTGTGGTGAGCTGAGATCGTGCCATTGCACTCCAGCCTGGGTAACAAGAGCGAAACTCTGTCTCAAAAAAAAAAACACTTCTGTTGAGGACATCTGCCCAGCTTTGGACTGGCATCACACTTATTACTGATCCTTGAAGCAAAGGCTAACTATCTCAAAACAATTATGTAATCCTCCTCATTTTTTCTCTGAAAACCTTTGTCTTCCTTTACTTCCCTGAATATGCACATGGTTTACTGGGGCACACATATTTTCATTGTAATGCCCTATTCCCAAGGAAATATTATTTTCTTTTAGAAAGCCTCTCTGTGGCTGCTATTTAGGTTGACAGAGGACAGTGGCCGCTAGCAAGGCCTATCTTGACTAATTCAACTTCCAAACAACAGCGAAGAGGAAGATGTCCAAACTAATACGGGGACAAAGTTAAAATTTCTTACAATAGAGGGAAGTACAGATATATTAATAACCCTATACTAACTGGCAAATACACTGCAATTGGCTGAATTGTGTCCCCCTCAAGATTCGTATGTTGAAACCCTAACCACCATTGTGATTGTATTTAGAGATGAAGGCTTTGGGAGGTAATTAGGGATAGATGAGGTCATGAGGATGCTACCTGGTCTGATGGGATTACTGCCCTGATAGGAAGAAATATCAGAACTTGATCTTGCCCGCTTTCTTTCTCTATCTCAGACTGTCTATCCTCCAGAACTGTAAGAAAATAGATACCTACCGTTAAAGCAACCTGTCTATGGTATTTTGCTATGGCAAAATGAACAGACTAATACTTTGACTTTGTGACTACTTAACACATAACTGGCATAAATTTGATAGATGAGCAAATAAAAGACTTCCCTGAATTCTGTGGCCAGAGCTATGAAAAGCAGCACGCAACAGTTCCCTTCAAAGCTGCTCCCTCAGTTGCTAAAGAAAGCATTCGGGGATGGTGAGTTCCTTGTTCAATGATAGGGAAAATCCTTTGGTGAATGGCAGTTAAATAGGAGGTAGAAGTAAGTATGTGGAAATGTCTTTATTAAAAATATTTCTTCTGTACCAGCACTTTGGGAGGCCGAGGCAGATGGGTCACGAGGTCAAGAGATCGAGACTATCCTGGTCAACAAGGTGAAACTCCATCTCTACTAAAAAAATACAAAACATTAGCTGGGCATGGTGGTGCGTGCCTGTTATCAGGAGGCTGAGACAGGAGAATTGCCTGAATCCAGGAGGCGAAGGTTGCGGTGAGCCGAGATCGCGCCATTGCACTCCAGCCTGGGTAACAAGAGCGAAACTCCGTCTCAAAAAAAAAAAAAATTTCAATTGTCAGATATACCAAAGAGCCAGTGTGATATGCCAGAAACAGCCTAAAAAGTAGAGTAAAATAATTGGGTTCAGGACCCAGGGTCTCCAAGGTTTGACCTTGAACAGATCATCCAACTTATCTGAGCCTCCCTAAAATGAGAGTAGTAAAGCCCAGGTCACCGGCCACGGTGGAGCTCACAGCTACAAATTTCTGTCTAGATGAATGGAAGTCATTGTTGTTACTTCATGGTCTCAACCTATCTGAAAGTCTCTGATGTAGTGTTCAGGTGCCACCTGCCTCCCACACATGAGCAAGGGCAGACTTCACCTGCCCCCTGCTGGTGAACAGCAGAACTGCACCTTATGTCTGACACCTGGAGCCTAGGCAACCTGAAATTTTGCTGTTCCCTTCAGTGTTGAACTGGTAGCCTTGTGGGTATTCATTATTTTCTGACCAGGAATCATTGGATTTAGTCATAATATCCACACAAAAAAGGAATCCCTTTTGGACATTAGCAGTAAATAAATAGCCTAGGCTAGAGGAAAGTGCCCTGGCTTTGAAGTCGGACAGGGTTGAGTTTGCAGACTCTATCCCATGCCCTTAGCAACCAGACCACCTTGGGCTCCCCGCTGGCATTCATTGAGTGTTATCACCTTTCTTACGTCACTGAGTCTTCTAAGAAAATGCCAAAATACTAATAGAATCAAAACAATTCATATGACTTCAAAGATTGCCACTCCGTCACTGTGGAAACGGCTTCCCACAGCAACCATCTTGTAGATGCAGATGAAGAAATTCAGGTTCAGAGAGATTAGCCAGTCTATCCAAGGACACTCTATGTGTGTTTCTATCATTATTATTGCTTCTTTTAACTGTGGTCATCACCTTAAACTCAACACGAAGCCCACTATGGTAGAGGAAGAATGGGGAGATGCAGAGAGAAGGGGTGGAGGGCGAAACTGAGAAGTCATTTTCCACAGAAAAAGGTAATTCTGCTTCAAGGAGCTTCTGGGGTCTAATCCAGCCTGAACTGCCCCCACCCCGCCCCCTGCCAGCCCCCAGAATGATCCTCCCAGCAGTTTTCACCTGAGGGTATCCTCTTTCCCTTATCCATAATGAAATTCATCTCTCATTTTCTCAAGTTGTTAAGCAATTGACACAAATTATTAAGTAACTACCACATTAGTATTGGTTATAATCCAATACTAATTCATTTATGTTCTTGTTCAGAGTGTTTCATTTTGGCCATTAGGAACTCTTTCTGTTGGCTCCTGTATTTTTTCAGCATATCCCACCATTTTACTATTGCTGTTTTGAGTAGTGCCTTACTTACAGGCACTATAAGAGGTTCCAAGCTTATATTGTATATTTCTTCCCAATTCTGGAGTCAGCCATTTCTCCAAGAAGCTCTGGTTTATTTTTTAGAAAATGGTATTAAAAATCAAGATCTGCCTGCTAGACATGCTCATCACTGTCTCTGCACTCTTTCTCCCAAAAGCCGGCGACCCCATTCTCATCATGAGAAAGATTATACAAATCCCAGCTGAGGGATATTTTACAATATCCTGACCAGTAATCCTCAACATTGTCAAAATCATCAAAAACAAAGGATGTCCCAGAGGCCGTCACAGCCCGGAGGAGCCTAAGGAGACATGACGACTAGATGCCTGGTGATGTCATTCAGGGAAAGTAGTTGGAGAGGATCCTAATCATGATGGAGGGAAAGGAGCCCCTAAGAAAAACAATGAAAAGACAAGAAGAAAGAAATCTGGAGGGTGTATTGTCACCAGAGCCACAAACAATGAAAGATTTCAAAAATATGTAAGAAAATCTTCAGATGTGTCAGATACAGCAAAGACTGTTAGAAGGGGAGTGAGTGACAACTGCCCCCTTGGACCTGGCTTTTACAATGTCCCTAGGAAACCAAGTAAGAGCAATTCCAGGGGAGCAGCACCAGGTGGGGGTGAGGGCAGAGCTGTATTGCAGACTAAATAAGACGTGAGAAAGAAAATAATCTTTCTAGAGATGTGAAGAAGAGATTAGAAAATAACTAGAGAGAGCAGTGGAGTTAAACAGGTTTATTTTTGTTGTTGTTTTGTTCAAATTGTTTCAGGATGAAAGAGTACCTTTATAAACTGTGATTATGAAGAGAGAAGAGAATATGTGAAGATGCATTCAATAAATACATTCTACAAATATTTTTTGGATTCTTACTATGTACAAGAACATGTTTTGAGACGCTGATGTTCAGCAGAAAACAAAACAAGCTGAAAATCCCTACCCTCCACAGAGCTGACATTCTAGTTGGGGGAGATAAACCAGATAAATGAGTAAATCTTTTGATAGAGTGTACAATGAAGCAGAGAATGGAGACAGTGCTGGCGGGAAGGGTGTTGCAGTTGTGGGTGGGGTGACCAAGGAAAGTGTCATTGAGAAAGTGGCATTTGCGTAAAAGCTTAAAGAATATGAGAGAGAGGACCGTGTGAGTGTCTGAGGGAAAAGCACCACAGGCAGAGGGAACAGCAAAGCGAAGGCCCTGAGGCAGAAGGCTGCCTGGAATGGTCAAGGAATGCCAAGGACAGCGAGCCTGAAACAGTGAGAGAGAGAAGAAAGAGTAGAAGGTGTAGTCGGAGGCAAGAACGAGAAGCTGGCTCATGTAGGACCTTTGAAGTCATAGTAACAACCTTGGCTCTTCCTGTGAGTGACATGGGGAGCCATCAGAGGGTCTTAAGCAAGGAGAGACAGGCTCTAACGTGGATTTTAGCCAGATCTCTCTGGCTTCTGTGTTGAGAATGGACTTAAGGGCTGAAGGACATCAGGATCAGAGGGACTGAATAGGAGGCTAATGCAGTACTCCAGTGAAAAATGATGGTGACCTGAGCCAGAGTAGCAGCAAGGAAGGGGCTGAGAAATGGCTGAAATAACGTATTTTTAAGGCAGAACAAGCCAGATGAGGGGAGTGGGAGAAAGGAGGGAGTCAGTGGCAACCCAAGCTTTTGTCTTGAGCACCTGAGAGTGGAAGTGCCACTTACTGAGCTGAGGAAGACTGGTCGGAGCAGTTTTGGAGGCAACATCAGGAGTTTGGTTTGGGGCATGTTTTAGACCTTCTATGATGCAGACAGGTGGAGCAATAAATACATGGCAGAATTTGAACCTTATTAAAGAAAAATGTGGCCGAGGGTAGCGGCTCATGCCTGTAATCCCAGCACTTTGAGAGGCCGAGGCAGGCAGATCAACTGAATCTGGAGTTCGAGACCAGCCTGGACAACATAGCGAAACCCCCAACACTACTAAAAATACAACAATTAGTGGAGCATGGTGGCACATGCCTGTAATCCCAGCTGCTCAGGAGGCTGAGGCAGGAGAATCTCTTGAACCCAGGTTGCAGTGAGCTGAGATCGCACCACTGCACTCCAGCCTGGGAGACAGAGCGAGACTCTATCTCAAAAAAATAAAAAAGAAAAAGAAAAATGTGTCCACTGTAAATATAAATTTAGGAGGTATAAGCGCTGAGTTTAAAAAGAGAGCTCAAGAAACTCGAACAGGATGGGATCCAGGGAAGGAGCGGAAAGTTGGCCTTCTGAAGCTGTTGGCAAGGAAGCTTTGGGAATGCGGTTGCAAGAGCATTGGCAAGGTCGCAGGAAGTGGAGAGAGATCCTGCCAGATGGCCTCAGTTTTCACTGCTGAGCAGTAGGGAGTTGGGAAGGAAGCTTGGGAAAGAGGTAAAACGTGGGCATGAATCTACGTGAGAACCGTGCTAGCAGGAGCCTAGACAGGTAGGTGACTTGTCGAAAGGCAGTGCTGGGTCCCCAGCCTGGAGGCAGGGGAGGCTTGGCTTCTCTGACCTCAAACTCGGGACAGACAGCCTATGTGCCAAGAGCAGTTTTTGTGGCCAGAAGTACCAGGATGCCAACCCCCTACCCCCACCCACCCGTGTAGCAAGCAACTGTCCCAGCAGGTTTGGATCTGCAGCCATTCTCCCTTCCTTACTGTGCCTGTACCTGCTGGGTGCTCCGCCTCCTCACTAGACAGGCCTGGGCAATGGCTCAGCTGAGGGCACTTCAACTCCACACCCACCAGGGCTGGCCCAGCCCCAGCCCTGACCACAGAGCCAGCTCACCTGCACCATCTACTGGCGAGGCAGGGCAGGACTCCAGCACCCTTTGGCCGCTATTCCCTAACCCACCTTCCACATCAACAGCTGTTGGAACTTAGGGGTCACACTAGGACTCTTAGACTCCAAAGCATTTCACCCATGGAAAATGCCCAGATCACCAGTTGCAACCCCACTGTTTTACAAAAGAAGATGCTGAAGCCATTCGTTCATTCCACAAATATGTATGGAGCTAGCATTACGGGCTGGTGCATCTGGCATCATTCAGGAGCTAGGGAAGTACTGGGAAGGTCCTATCCTCACAAATGGAACAGGCCAGTGAGAAAGACAGACATAAAATAAGGAGGCACAGGATTAAAGATTCAGCTCTAAATGACGCAACATTGGAAACGGGCAAGTTCATGAATGAATTTATGGCTGGTAGGAAGGAGAGCTCCTATCTGAAGACATGACCTTAAGACTGGAAACTGAAAGTTGAATATAAATTGGCCAAAAAAAGAAATGAGGATGGAAGGAGCATTCCAGACAGAGGAAACAGTTTGTGAGAAGGCCCTGATGTCCGCAGCCTATGAACAGAGGGCCCTGATGTCCACAGCCTATGAACAGAAGGCCCTGATGTCCGCAGTCTATGAACAGAGGGCCCTGTCAATGACAGGGCTCCGGAGCTCTGTGTCACCTCATGGGGAGAAGACCCCGTAGGCACAATTCCGGCCTCTGTCGGGCCCCTCCCTCCCTCACCCCCCTCATCTCTAAATGAAAGCCCCCCTAAGGGAAGCAAGCAATATTGCTTGCTCTTAATTTGCTTGGCTTGAACTTATGTATTTTATCCTTCACCTTACAATATTGTGAGTTCTTCCTCTTTCCTTTAGATAGCAACCCAGAATTTCATTGTTGCCCAAATTCGACAGAATAGCAAGCAAGAGGGTTGAACAAGTATCTCTGGCTTCATTGAAACTAGCATCTAAACCAGCGCTCCATGTGCTTCTAAACAGCAACACACCTTTAACTTCCTTAAACTCCCGAGGGCTACAGATCATGAAGCTCCATGCAGGCTCCACAGCATGAATCAAGCATAAGAGTCCTTCCGTGTCACCCTTGTCTTACTATATGAACACCATACTGTCACCCACACACCCGGCTCAGTATTAGGGTGGTGTGCCCAAAGCTCACTTGGGGGGCTAGGGGCCGGTTCAGGGTCAGTTGGCCATAATACCAGAACGGGCACCTCTGAAACATGAACCTCATCATGTGTGTAAGAAGACTAAGAGAAGAAACGCAAGTAAGAATGGAGTTAAGGGGTATTCTTGCCTTTCAGTGAAAGTCAAAAATAAAAATTCCAGATTTGGGATCCATGAGAATATTAGTGATAAATGAAATGATTGTGGGCATTGAATAAGGAAAATGGACTAATTAATAATAATGAGCAGTGGTGTTGGTACCACACACACACACACACACACACACACACATCAGCCATGATCCGTCTTTCCCTCAGCAGTCACAGAATGACTGGGATTGGATGATAGATAGTACCTGTTAGTACTACCTGCTCTTGCGGGTGGCGCAATGAACAGAAGACTTGTGGCTGATGGATTACCGTCGGCCTGGGGGTAGATCTCTGCAAAATCTACACAAGGCTAGGGTGGTGCAGGGAACCAGACACTACCTGAGTCTGTTATTCATGTGTGAAGTGGGGGGATAATAGTGCCCTCCTCACAGAGTTCTTGTGAAGGTCAAATGGGGCGATCTATGCAGAAGTTCCTGATACTCATGGCCCAATACATGTAGATGTTTGGGGCATGGGTGATAATGAAGGATTTGAATTAAAATGCCGGGCCAGGGGTAATCCCAACACTTCGGAAGGCCAAGGTGGGCAGATCCCTTGAGCCCAGGAGACCAAGGAACCCTTCAAGACCAACCTGGGCAATATGGTGAAACCTTGTCTTTACAAAAAAAATACAAAAATTAGCCAGGCATGGTGGTGCACACCTGTAGTTCCAGCTAATCAGGAGGCAGAGGTGGGAGGATGGCTTGAGCCCAGGAGGACAAGACTGCAGTGAGCTGAGACCGTGCCACTGCGCTCCAGCCTGGGTGGCCGAGCGAGACCCTGTCTTAAAAAAAAAAAAAAAAGCTGATGATAAAGAAGTGAGCAGTGACTCCTAGAGGATGACAACATCAAAACTAAAAAGATTTCAACAGATGTGAACTAAAGGGACACCACTAATATGACACTAAATCAAGACAAACCGGAGTCTTGCAGCTGGGTTGAAAAACAGGCCTGGTAAGGGCAGGAAGGCGTGAGAGGTGGGTTAAGAGCAGTCATGAGGAAGTGGAGGCTCACAGCATGATGCGGTGGCCACACAGGTGAAGCAGTCTTGGGCTGCATTGCAATGGCCAGGGTTGTTATTATCACATGAATTCAGAGCTACAGCATTTACAGAGGGTTTTGCATGTACCACCTATTAATTGAAGAATGTTGTTAGATCAAGGGAAGTGAACTCCAACGAACTCTGAGTCAGGAAATCCCTGGAATTTTGTCTTCTGCCAGTCACCAACTGAAAAGGGAATGTAGGTAACTAAACAGCCAGTGTGGTATGGGCAAAGGAACAGAAACCCAGCTCCGCATTGACAGGCACCAGCTATGGGACCTTAAGGAAGTAACTTAATCTCTCCAAGCTGAGCCTCCGTTTCTTTACCTGTCACATAGGAATAGCAGTATCTGCCCTAGAGAGCTGTCTTGAGGATTAGATGAAACTCCATATACCATGGGCCTAGCACAGAGTCTGCAAGCAGAAAGGACAATCAATTGTCATTAGGCCCTCACCCCTCTCAGTTATCCACTTACGGGTATCTGCTCTGTAAGTCTGCTAGAATCTGGTTTCACCTCAGGTCAGTTTCCTTCTCACCCACTCCTCACTACACACTGGGCGCTTCCCCCATCCTCACCCCAGTTGGAGCTGAGTGGGGACAGACCCAGACAAAGCCACTGCTCTTGGCCTCTTCCCCAAGACATGCCAACGGACCATCATGGCACATCTTCCCCAGACCCGAGGCTCAGCCTGTCCAAAATGCTGACAGAGCACCTGCTACACACCAGGACCAGGTATGTAGTACGAGTGTGCTAAACATGGTTCCTGCTTTCACAGAGCTTATAATCTAGTGGAAAACTCAGATGATTAAAATATGTATACCCACAGAGAGAGAAGAATTCACAAGTAAGTGTTTCCAAATGGACACAGTACCCAGGAACAGAGTAGAGGAAAATCCTAATTTGGGGACCTCAAGAGCTAGACTCTTAGAAGTGGCACAGGAGCTGAGCACTGGAGAGAGAGGAGGAAACTCCCCAGCTCCCCTCCCAGGCAGGCAGTTGCTTCCCTTCTGGGTACCAGAGGGCTCTCAGCCACTCTGAGAGGGAGCCCCAGCTCCCCACCTATGGGGTGACACTTCTCACTCCAGCCTACTATGGAAAATTCCCAAAAGGTCACTGTCACAGCTCCTGGGAGCTCCACCCCTGCCCACCGGTCCTTCCACCTAATAACACCTTCCCCTCTTCCAGGGCCGGGCTCTAATTAACGCCCACCTGGCAGAACCTGCTGGGCCAGAAACATACTGGATGTGCTCGGTCTGGCTCCCAAATGCATACCTTCCCCAGAGCCACCCTGCCCCTGGCCTTCTGACCCTCTCCTCCCACTCCCAGCACCCCCACAGCCCTGGGGCAGGGTGTGGAGATGATTTTTCAGGGCACAGCGTGGAGATGATTTGAGTCTCAGGCCCACTTCCCCGCAATCCTTTCACACTGCCGTATTCAAGATGTTGGCGAAAGAGAAGAGAAAGAATAAAGACAGGGATGGACAGGAGCAGAAAGGCAGACAGACAGGAAATGAGGAGCATGAAGAGACAGGCATGGAGACAGCACAAGAGGGAGCGGAGAGAGGCACAGACAGACACGAGATGCAATGGTAGAAAGGAGAAGGCCCATGACACGGGCTGAGAGGAAGAGCCCAGGAAGCATGGGGAGGGGTGGCAGGAAGCTCAGGAGGAAAGGTGCAGCCAGGGAGCAGCTGCAGCCCACGCCCCTCCCAACCCTTGCCCCCCTCCCCCCACCCACAGGCTTTGGGGAACACAGTGAGGGGTCCCAGGAGCCTCCACAGGGGTGGGGTGGAGGGCATTGGTGCTGGAGAAGACAGGATGTCTCCCCCAAATCTCACCAGCGGAGGGGAAGCCGCCTGAGGGTAAGGGTGAAGGATGGCCTGGCTTTAAGAGGAGTTTCCTGTGACAAATCTGCCTGAGGCTCAGCAGTGGAGACACCAGGATTTTCCACTCTGCGACAAGCGTCAGAGACCAGCTGAGGGAGACACTGCCTCTGCCCACCGCACCCTGCCTTTCCTCCCACAGATGCTTAGGTGGCCCCAGCAGCATGCCAGACCCTGTGCTTGTCCAGGACACAGAGCCAGGGGAGAGGTGCAGCGCTCGGGGAGTCCCGACCGGCAGAGAGAAGGCACGCGGGCAGCAGAGACGCTGCAAGGCCGGGGCAAAGTCCACGGGCGCTTGGGGGTGAGAGAGGCCATTTCTGGTTTGGGAAAGCAGGTTCTGGAAGAGTGAGCCTTTGAAAAGCAGCTAAAAAAAAAAAAAAAAAAAGAGTGGCACTGGAGAGGTCAAAGGTCAAGAGAGGGCGAGCCGTGTGGACAAAGGCAGGAACATGGGGAAGCCCAGCTTGTGAGGCTGCGAGTGACCCCCGCATGGGCTTGTTCTGTGGGAAGGAGCTTGTGGCGCCTCTAACCAGCATGCTCCGTGTTGTTAGCTGACTCAGTGGGAATGGAGAGGCCATGCCATGATTTTAGCAGAGGGGTGGCAGGAATGATGCCGAGCCTCAGCCTCAGAATCCGGGCGCTCCTTCCTCTACTTAACTCACTGGGTGAACCCGAACAGGTCATCTACCTCCCTTCGGTTCAGTTTTCCGTGAAATGGGAGGCTTTAACCAGATTGACATTCACTATGCTGAAACCAAAGAAAACTTTGGAGTCTTTTTTCCCCAGCTTGTAATCGTGGATAACCACTGAGTCAGTGAGCTCTGGGCCCCTCCCGCCCTGACAACACAGGGGTTCATGAAAGGGCTGTGCTCCTCCTTCACTGTGGGCTCCTTCAAACCTGCCGCCCTGCTTGCAGGCCTGTCTGGCTCCTCCCTGCTCATCACAAGGTCTGAGAACAATCTGCTCAGATTTCCCCAGGCAGCTGCGATTGGGGCCCACGAAGACACATCCTTCCCGCCACAGTCAAACGGGAGTAATAGACAGCAGCAATCTTACGCCTCAGGCGATGCCAGTGAAACAGCTGTTCAATGCTCAGCACAGGTTCTCAGCCCCTTACGCCTGATCATTCATTTAATCCTCGCCAGATCCCTCTGAGGTGGGTGTTAGCACTGCCCTCTCTCTAGATGATTAAGGGGGAGCTGGGAAGAATTTCTCTATAAAAGGACACGGAAGCAGCGAACTGCCTGGAATAAGCTGCCTTGAATTTGCCTTGAAAGAGCATTTGCCAGTTGAGTGCTCTGATTTTACTTAGTGTGTTTAAGATCGATAAACGTGGATTATTTGGGAAAAACAATAATCCAGACCATGCAATATTTGTTTGTTTGTTTTTATTTGCTTGTTTTTTAGACAAATTGTTTGTTTGTTTTTGAGATGGAGTTTCACTCCATTGTCCAGGCTGGAGTACAGTGGCACAATCTCAGCTCACTGCAACCTGCCTCCTGGGTCCAAGCAATTCTGCCTCAGCCTCCTGAGTAGCTGGGACTACAGGCTCCCGTCACCACACCTGGCTAATATTTGTATTTTTAGAAGAGATGAGGTTTCCCCTTGTTGGTCAGGCTGGATTCGAACTCCTGACTTCAGGTGATCCACCCACCTTGGCCTTCAAAGTGCTGGGACTACAGGCGTGAGCCACTGCGCCCGGCCAATATTGTTGTTTTGAGGCCTTCAGGAGTGCTGATAGAGATGGGGAGTCTACAGTCCCTTCCAAAGTCCATAAGGGATGGGAGTTGGGGAGGGAGACCAATGAGTCCCTGAGGCCTGGGAATGGTGTTGAAATCAAAGGGAGGAGACCCTCTGTTTTGGAGGATCATAAGGAAGGCCAAGAAATTGTAAGGACACCTTTTTCATGAAGTTATTTCTCAGCATCTCAGTCTACCCCTTTGGCTGCTTCCCTCACACAGGGCTGTTAAACTCACCCCGGCTGGGGACGGTTCCTCCAGGAAGCCTGTGCCTACAGCCTCCCACCCCTCCACAAGAAGAAGGGGGCTGGCAGGAGTGTCACTTTTTACTGCAGGAGGAAGGCCACTCACTACAGGAGCTTTCCTGGAGCCACCTTCCTCTGGTTGTATAAACGGGGCAAGGGTTAGGAGTCTCCCTGGGCTTATGTGACCTCTAGACAAACCATTCTTCCCCTGCTTACACACCCAGGATGCCATAGAGCAAATAACAAAAGGACGGAATCAATCTAATGAGCTCAAAGGGACAGTTTTGAAAGCACAGAGCTGTATACAGATGAGGCTGCTAAACAGAAAATCTTTGAATCCACCTATGACTTGGAATCCCTCCCTACCACCTGCCCACCTGCTTGGTTTCCAGCCAAACCAATACACATCTTACATGTATCAATTGATGTCTCATGTCTCCCTAAAAGATATAAAACCAAACTGTAGCCTGACCACCTTGGGCTCATGTTCTCAGGATCTACTGGGGCTGTGTCACAGGCCATGTTCACTCATATTTGGCTTAGAATAAATCTCTTCAAATATTTTATTTTGACTCTTTTTGTCAACACCTTCCCTTGTTTCCAGATTAAAACCTGTGAAAACAAGAGCCAGCTCACGTGCTTCCAGTAAACAGCCGTACAGTCCTCAAGCCCCTGTCTGAAAGAAGGAGCTTCCTTCTGGGCAAGAGGAACTCAAGCAGGAAGGGATACAGAGCACCAGGGCTCTGGGCTCTCTCTCAGTGCAGCACCCAGTGGGGCCTGGCCAGGCAATGACAAGTGGCAGGCCCTGGGCAGCTTGTGTGGACACAGCCCTGGCCCGACCCTAAAAAGGCGCATGCTCCCTTCAGGGTTCTCTTGGGGAACCTGGACTCGGGACTTTAGCGATACAGTCACCATTACAAACAGGTGACCAGAGTCAGCTCTGAGCCTTGGACTGGGAGGGAACAGGAATGAAGAGAACGCTGGTGGGATGGGGACACCATCCAGGAAGGCTGCCCCAGGGAGGAAGTGCCAAAGAAAATTGGCAAGGTGAACAGGGACCTGGGTCCACTCATTCATTTATTCATTCTTTCTTTTTTTTTTTTTTTGAGACGGAATTTCGCTCCTGTTACCCAGGCTGGAGTGCAATGGCGCGATCTCGGCTCTCCGCAACCTCTGCCTCCTGGGTTCAGGCAATTCTCTTGCCTCAGCCTCCCGAGTAGCTGGGACTACAGGCACCCGCCACCACACCCAGCTAATTTTTTGTCTTTTTAGTAGAGACGGGGTTTCACCATGTTGACCAGGATGGTCTCAATCTGTTGACCTCGTGATCCACCCGCCTCAGCCTCCCAAAGTGCTGGGATTACAGGCGTGAGCCACTGCGCCCGGCCTTATTCATTCTTTCTTTAACCAACATTTGTAGAACCTATTAAACTCCAAGCACTGCTGAGGTACTGAGGACAGATGTGAACAAAATACAGTTCCTCCCTTGGAGGAACTTACAACCCAGAGGAGAAGACAGACACATCTATAAACAATTACAGCACTTAAGAAAGGGCTGCATCCAAATATGTACCAGTCCATGTGTGAGCAGACAGGAGGTATGCGCATGCTGACCTGGTCACGAGCAAGGGGTAAAAGGTGGGGGCTTCCATGCAGACAACAGGGAAGACTCACCAGGCAGAGGGACACAGGGAGAGAGAGAGAGAAATGCCACAAGGACCAGCTCATTGTCTTGCCTGGCTGAGGACGTAGGTGCCCTGGGGGAGACGAAGGTAAGGAGACAGGAGGGCTGTGAATGCGCAGCCGCATAGGCCTGGGGGCTCCTGCAGGATGCTGGCAGGAGAGGATGTGAGGACGCTGACCAGAGGAAGGAGGGACAGGATGGGCTGGCAGGGGAGGGGAACACACGGTGCTGTGCCAGGTGGCTGGTGAGGGCGGGAGAGGCCCAGCAGGGGAGGGGAACACACGGTGCTGAGCCAGGTGGCTGGTGAGGGCGGGAGAGGCCCAGCAGGGGAGGGGAACACACGGTGCTGAGCCAGGTGGCTGGTGAGGGCGGGAGAGGCCCAGCAGGGGAGGGGAACACACGGTGCTGAGCCAGGTGGCTGGTGAGGGCAGTCTCGGAGGGAGCAGGGCCTCCTTCAGTGCTTGAAATGAGGCCAGGTGCTGATGATGTTGTACAAAGCCTGCCCAGGGGACAGGATGTTGACCACGTCACTGTGGCCCATGAGCAGGTAGTTGGGAGTCAGGTACCCCTCGACCACAGCACACTGGATCAGGTCCTGGGCCGCCTCCAGCGCTGCAGCATTTGGAGGCTTTTCTGCAAAACATATTTTCCCCATCAGTTGTTAGGGTCTCAAAGTTTCTTGATCAGGGAAGGGACAAGCACCTAGATTCCAATTTCCCTCTTCCCCCACCCTGCCCCATTCCACCATCACTATAGCCAACACTTTCTCGTAAATTGTGGTAACCAGACACAAACAGAAAACAAAATCATGGCTTTCTCTGACGCCTCCGTGCCAAAGTTTCTTCCAGAAAGTTTAAAAAGTGCTCTGGAGGAGAACTGCAGCACAGCACAATTCTGAGCAGGTACAAAGCAGATCCAGCACCACCGGGCCGCCCGCTGGTTTCCCAGAGGCAGTGGTGCTCCCCAAATTGTTGCCATGGCTACCAAGAGATGGCCACATTTGCCAACTGAACGATAAAAGCACTGAAGTTTGCGAAAGACTTTTCCCCCCCACTCCATGTTTGCCTTGGATATAAAGTGAGATGGAGCTGGGCATGGGCATGGGTGGATTCAGGGGTAAATGCTCTGTTGAAAGGGTGTCCTGGTGACATCCTCTAATGAGAGTCCATTTTAAAGCTAAAATGTCCCACTCACACTGCCAGACACCACAGGGCTGCCTTTCCCCCCATGCTTCCCAGACATGCTGCATGGTCCCTCCGCCCACAGCACCCCTCTAACCCCATGCTCACCCCTTACCTACAAAGTAGCCGATGAAGGCAATTCCTAGGGCAATATCGTTGAATCCATAAGTGTGGGAGCCTTGGATGTGCCATCCAACCCCTTCATACACACCGCCATCCTGGCCCACCAGGAAGCTTGGATCGGGAAAAGAAAATGAGGAAAGTCACTCTGGGAAGCAGAATTTAAATACTTCACTCCTTCAACCATTCGTTCCTTCTTTCACCCATTTATCCAATATTGGTGGACGTCTCTTATGTGTCAATGTGGATAAGGAAAAAACGAAAAGCGCCACAGTCCACTTCAACCTGGCCTTAGTTCCCACCACGCCACTGAATCTGACCCCTCTAAGGTGAGCAGTGGCTCCTGGCACGAAGTACAATGGACACTTACTTTACTTCTGGACTTCATGGACCCTGTTGACCACTCTCTTAAAGCGTTCCCTTCCCGGGGCTTCCACAAGCACACCCCTCCCGGGTCTCCTCCCCCTGCTGCTCCCTCAGGCCCCTCTGCCACCCGCCTTCCCTTCCTCAAACGTGGAGTTCCTCTGCGCTCTGGTCTAGGTCCTTTTCTCTCTCAGTGTATTCACCCTGGACAATCATTCCCACAGATTCAAGTACTACTTTAAAAACATGTCCAGGCAAACCCACCTTCTTCTAAAATTTCTCCAGCTAGAAAATCGGGCAACGCCCTGAATGCTTTCCGCCCTTCTCTGAGCCCAGCTGGTCACTAGTCACAGCTTGTCAATTGTATCTCCTACACAGCTTCTAATTCCTTCACTTCTCTCTAGACCGACGGCTCCAAGTCACCGGGTCACTGCAATAACTTCTTGCCAGAGTTTTGCCTTCTTCCAGTCCATTCTTAAAGTAGCCCCCAGAGTGATTTTTCTAAGATACAAATCCTACCATAGGGCATGACCTCCTAAATAGTCTGCAGCTGCCTTTCAAATAGAGTCAGTCTCTCTGAGCCCACTATGAAACCTTCGGCAATGTGGCCCCCACGGGCCCTCCCACCCGTACTGCTCACCATTCCTCTCTTTCAAATCTATTTGTAGTGCTCTGTCTGTACCCTGGGCACTGGCGAATGCCGTTCCTACTCACCCAGACACTTTTCCTCCTTCTTTGCCTGAATAACCTCCACTCCCCTCCTTCTCCATGTCCCAATGACGATGCTCCTCCCTCTAGAAGCCCTTCTCAGACCCCAATCACCCTGGCAAAGTTTTGATTAGAGGCTCGTCCTATACATTATTCTGTTCTGCATCCATCACAGTGCTCAACACTTTGAATTGCAGTTACTCGTCATCCTTTCCTCTCTCATATCTATCATTGAAAGTTGTCAGAATCAAAATGGAGTCACTTGTGTCCAACTCTAACAAAAATAAATAAAGCTGGGAGGTTGAGAAGGGAGGACCCTCATGCACACAAGCCTACAATAAGAACTAGCACAGAGACTCTCTGAAGGACTCTCAGGCACTCATCCCTGTAACAAGAACTTTTGCCAAAAGCTTTCGAAACTGCAGCTTGTTACTAGTCACAAGGACATCTGGCCAATGGGGAACACTTGCCCGACACGCTGTCTCCACGAATGAAGTGGTGTCACTTCCTGCCTCCTGTGATAAACACCGACATTCGCCAGTGTTCCTTTATTTCAAAACAAATTATACTTTTCCCTTTGCCTTTAAAAGCTTCCCCCAGCCTCAACCTCTTTGGATATGCCTGTGGTTCCCATAGCGTGCATATCCCAGATTTGCTAATTTCCTGCACACTCCCAAATAAACTAATCATCTTTGTTTTCTTGCTTTTGTTTTTGTTTTTTCAGACAGGGTCTCACTCTGCTGCTCAGGCTGAAGGGCAGTGTCATACCATGGTTCACTGCAGCTTCAAACTACTAGGCTCAAGAGATCCTCCCACTTCAGCCTTCCAAGTAGCTGGGAATGACTCCAGATGCATGTCACCAAACCCAGCTAATTATTCTGTTTTTCTATACAGACAGGGTCTCCCTATGTTTCCCAGGCTGGTCTCAAACTCCTGACCTGAAGCAATCCGTCAGCCTCAGCCTCCTAATGTGCTAGGATTATAGACATGAGCTACCGTGCCTGGCCAAAATCATTATCTTTGGAGAATCTCTCTGTTTGTTGTTAGATTGACATATCTTGTCTAGCACCAGGCACATAGTAGCTATCCAATAACTATCAATTAAAAAGCTAGAAAATAATGTGTGAGTGGGTGCTTTGTCCTGATTACAGTCCACGTCAGAGTTACAGATGACATGTCATGAGACTAGAGCAGGAGAAGGATATCGCAATAGGTTTTGAAAAGTCAAGGAACAGGGATCACATCTCTAAAGACTGAATGAAAGAGGAAAACAAACGTTCCCTCAACTTCTAGAACTTTCCATGTGGAATTTCCAGATTTATAGTCCATTTCCTGTTACCTGTGCTAAATAACCATAGCACATCTATGGAAAATCCTGAAAAGTGAAGCAAGAGCTCCCCCCTGTTTGCAAAGGCTGCTTTTAAAACAGGACTTAAGGCTGGGCACAGAGGCTCATGCCTGTAATCCCATTACTTTTGGAGGCCGAGGCGGGCGGATCATGAGGTCAAAAGATCGAGACCATGGTGAAACCCCGTCTCTACTAAAAAATACAAAAATTAGCTGGGTGTGGTGGTGTGCACCTGTAGTCCCAGGTACCCGGGAGGCTGAGGCAGAAGAATTGCTTGAACCCGGGAGATGGAGGTTACAGTGAGCCTCTGCACTCTAGCCTGGCGCCTGGCAACAGAGCAAGACTCTGTCTCAAAAAAAAAAAAAAAACAGGAGTTAAAACGGAGAGAGACAGTAGGCCCAGAACAACACATTTGCAAAAGCACATTTACCTGAGACGTTGGAAGATATGTTGTGATTAAGTCACAGATGAATAATTGAAATATATTATACTCTAGCCCTAGATCCTTCCTATGAAAATTCCAAGACATCTTCCAAGTAGCTTTTCTACTCCATTAGTTTAATGTGTTTCTTTATTACAGACCTGGCATTAAAGGTACCAAAAAAGAATATTTTGATCTCATTCCCTATCTTCAAACAGATAAAGTATTTTCCCTATTGTAGAGAGGAGACAAAAGAGGCCCAGAGAGGTTAAAAGTTTCTACATCCATAGAATGTGGTAAGTAACACCAGAGGAATAGCAGGATTCTAACATCGGAGCGAGTGAGTTTGGAGCTGGGCAGACTGAGGTAGGGGTAAGCAAGGCCTTTGTCTCTGACAGGTTAGAAGGGATTGCATAAAAAAGGCACAACCCCAGTGTGTGATGCTCCCCTCCCTGTGTCCACGTGTTCTCATTGTTCAACAACCACCTATGAGTGAGAACATGCGGTGTTTGATTTTCTGTTCTTGTGTCAGCAGAACTAGGGGAGGGACAGTGCGGGGTGGGGGGTTGGGGAGGGATAACATGGGGAGAAATGCCAGATATAGGTGATGGAGAGGAAGGCAGCAAAGCACATTGCCATGTGTGTACCTATGTAACAATCTTGCATGTTCTTCACGTGTACCCCAAAACCTAAAACTCAATTAAAAAAAAAAATATATATATATATATATATTTTTTTTGAGACTGAGTTTCACTCTTGTTACCCAGGCTGGAGTGCAATGGCGTGATCTCGGCTCACCGCAACCTCCGCCTCCTGGGTTCAGGCAATTCTCTTGCCTCAGCCTCCCAAGTAGCTGGGATTACAAGCACGTGCCACCATGCCCAGCTAATTTTTGTATCTTTAGTAGAGACGGGGTTTCACCATTTTGACCAGGATGGTCTCGATCTCTTGACCTCGTGATCCACCCGCCTCAGCCTCCCAAAGTGCTGGGATTACATATATATTTAAAAAAAAATTTTTTTTTTCAACAACAAAAAAAAAAGGCACAACCCTTCGTGTCCTTTCCTGAGGGTGTCACAGTCTTGCTTTATCACTAGGCTTCTGGTGCCTTCTCTCCAGAATCTTCCCAACCACTGGTAGAGATATGCCCACGCGAGATAACTAACCATTAGCTATGCTCTGAATGATCCTCAGCATAGTCTTGCAAACATAAAATGTGTGGCCTTATGGAAAGCACCCAGCCCAAAGGAGGGGTTCTGGAAACATCGGTTCCCTCTCACAGCCCTCCTTCCTACAATCCTGAAGAAAAAGAGGGCTGTCTTTGAGTTGATCCCACTTACTGGTAGCCGATGTCACAAAAGTTCCGTGTGTCCATGTGAAAGGACTGTGTATTTCGGACGACAGTCTGGCACTCTGTGGGTACAGTGCAGCTTGTGCCAGCGGTGTGGATGATGATAACGTATTTGGCCGGGAGGTTCATTTTAGGGCAGTGTGTCTCTCTGGCTTCCCAAGCAGATCGTTTGATGATGTTGGGACAAACTGTGGTTAGATGAAAAGCCAAGAAAATAGGAATTTGCTTTTGCTTCCCTGTGAGCAATCACTTAACTACAGGCTGGATTATTCCTCAGCTTCTCCCGGGCCTCCAGCACCCAGAGGCACATCCTAATGTAAGATTCATCATCTGTGGGATTCTGGGGAAGTCCAGATGGAGATTTTCTGGGTCAGATGGCTGCAACCAAGGGGCTGGGGCAAAAATCTACAGGCCTGATACCTATAGAAATCAGTGTACAAGCAGAAGGGGAAGGACTGTGGATTATATATATGCATGGTCATTGTCTTCGAAAGACCATGGATTGCAAACACATGTGCAGGTGTGTGTGCTTAGGTAACAGGGCCACCATGCAGAAGTCAGTGCACTCTCTGAACTGATCACATATATTTGTGGAAACAACTCGAAATCTAGAAAGAGCTGTACAAATATTAAGGAATTATCACTTTTGAAGATAGTGTCCAAAAGCAAGAAACATTTTATTTAGAGATTGGCAATATTAAAAACCTAATTTAAAAAATATCATCGATCCAAAGTAAAGGTCCACGGCAGCGAACGTGCTTATTAATTTGACTAGTTTTAGGATGCTGCTTATTTGCTTCAGAATAGTGCATCATTTTTCTTACTCAGCTTTTTCTTATATGCACTCTGATGCCAGCATCATCTGTGAATGCAAGTTCTTCTCTGAGCTGTGGCTGTGCTGGAGTTTGGCTGGTCTTTGTGTCTAGAAAGGTATATATGTTTACGTATGTTTTCATGTCCCCATACAATAAACACAAATATGTATACAAGTTCACCCCACTCCATTCCCATTCTATTTTTTTCCATAGGCTTTATGCCATCTAACATCATATGTATTTACTTGTTGTTTTGTTCATTTTTCTGTTTTTTCTCATTGAAGTGCAAGCTTCCTGAAGGTGAAGTTTCATCTGTTTTGTTCACAGCAGTATGCTCAGTACTTAGAATAGTGCCTGCCATGCAGCAAATATTTATTGATTGAGTGAAAATTCATGTACATATGTTTTTAGAAAAAGACCATGGCTATATCGTTCTGATGGCATGGAGCGGATGCCAGGAAGATACCCTCTCAGAATTTTCCAGCTCTCAAATTAGGTATGAGATGTTCTTGGTCCCAGAATCCCATGGAGTTTAACAGGGAAAAAAGCACTCCCAAACATGGCTGGGTGGCAACAAGGAGGGTGAGGTGGCATGGAGGGTCTTACCTTTCCTGGGCATCACTGGTTGTTGAGGGTCTAGGCAGATCTCTTCTTTCAGAAGAAGTGGCTGAATATACATGGGTGACAGGTGACCCTTCTGGATGGCATAGGAGACCAGACCCTCTGCAGCTGAGAAGGCAGCAGGGCTGGGACTGCTGCCTTAAGGAGGAGCACAGAACTGTCAGTAAGAAACTCCACCTGGACTAGACAGCTGAAGGGAGGATGATATGACCACTTGAGCCTGAATAACTGGATTGAAAGAGAGGAAACTGGCCCAGTTGCCAGAACAGAGGGCCTAAGAGGCAAGAAATTACCTAGATCTCTCGGCAGCCAAAGTTGACAACTTCTTCCAAGAACCAAACTAAGACTTTATCCACTCCATCTCTAGGCAAAAGAGCTGGAAGGCAGTGAAAAATACATGCAGAGGAAGGCCCACCTGACTGAGTTAGGTATGCACTAGCACAGGAGAAAAGGCAAACAGGATTTACTCACATCTCCCTTGCTCAGGTATGCAGTAGACTCTGTATATCTGTTAACTCGTAATTCTCACAGAAAACCTCTGAGAGCAACACTGTTACCCAGCCCCAGCTGTCAAATGAGGATGCTGGCAGGTGCTGGTTCCATATGTATTATCTCTCAACTCCATCCCTGTTCTGTGCTTTCCTCTGCTTTTCTAGGGGCTAGAAGCCTGCAAGTTGTAGCTCCAGATTTCCTTGCCTGCTGCCTTCTGGTCCGTTTCTGCCAATGGAAGAAACTGGAAGAAGAGATGAGCCAGGCTTCTCTGCCTCTGGCAGTCACAGCATCTGTGTCAGACAACCTCAGACTTTAGAAGTGATGGCAATAACTGTGAGCTCAAGCAATGTCCGTGCTGGTGTCAGCAGTATCACAGGAGTACAGACCCGTAAAGAGGAAGAGGACAGAGAGTATGCATGTCACAGAATCCAAAGCAGAAAAGAACTTCCAGAGAAGGGCGATCGTCAGAGAAGATAAGTATGAACGTAGGGTGAAGAGACGAGTGTGGAGCCAAGGGAGTGGAGGGGGAGAGCGTACGCAACTCTCCAGCACGGGGTCCACGGGGAGTGGCCCTTACCTCTCTTACTGCCAAAGAAGGCAATGCCCAGGGAGACGTTGTTGTAGCCCTGGGTGTGCACGCCTTGGGTGCTCCAGCCAACACCTTCGTACACCCTGCCGTCGTCCCCAACCAGGAAGCTGCCGAGAGGGAAATAAGGGGTTTACTGGCAAATGCCCACCAATGAAAACCTCTCACTGACCCTCAAAAGGGAAAGGGGTTCTGGAGGCTCATAAATAAGTACTATGTTCCAACAACATAACAATGAGAGGCCAGAATAAGCAGTTTTAAACCTCCAAGAGACATGGGAATATGTTTTAATTTTTGTTGTGACTTAGCTTATGTATGTTTTCCAGAATGTCATTTTAAAAATACTCACTTGGTTCAAAGTGGAATTTGAACGTGTGGCACTCAAGGACCTGAAAACATTAGTCCAACAGTTTTCAAGAGCTCAAGAATGAATATATCGTGCTTTTAAATGAGAGGACCAAGCACTTGACTATTCTCTAAAACAGTTAGGCAGATTCAATAGTTTCTTTTATATTGATGCTTTTCTTCAGTTTCTTTTTAGGAATTTTCTTAAGCTCTTCTTTACCATAGAAATTTGTTTAGAATGTTCCTTTTTCAGAGAGGGGAACAGCACACACAGAGGCCTGCTGGTGGGCGGGGGGGCTAGGGAAGGGATAGCAGGGGGTGGGGGGATTGGGGAGGGATAGCATTAGGAGAAATACCTAATGTAGATGGCGGGGTGATGGATGCAGCAAACCACCATGGCACCTGCGTACCTATTAACAACCCTGCACGTTCTGTACATGTACCCCAGAACTCAAAGAATAAAAAATAAAATTTTAAAAAAGTTTTAAAAAGCACATTCAGAAGAACAAAAAGAATGTTTCTTTTTAACATTTGTTTTTAAAATCAAATATATATTGTTTATTCTACTTCTTTTATTCCCGCCCTTTTATAATTTCTCTCCTCCACTTTCCAATCCGTCTTCGGAATTCATGTTTTCACAACTTTGCCACATCCAGCTTTTAATAGACCATGAGTTTCCACAGGAAACTGAACACAGAGAGAAGACCTCCCTGAGGTCAAGGGAAGACCTACACCGACGTCGGCCTGAGGAGTGGGTGGGGAGCCCCGGCGTGTTCACCCCTTCCCTGGTTTTGCTGCCGGTTCTTTCACAGGTGCCTTGCTCACTCCAGCAGCAGCCTGTGGATCGTCCACTGTGAACAGTCCCTTACAGCTACTGCCAGCTGCATTGCAAAGACTGAAGATTGTCAAGAGCGTCTCAGTGCAGAAACCTGACTTAGAGACGCAATGGCTGAAATCACTTAGGAATACAGTGACCAATCCAGGCAACACGGCAGTGACCACAGCAGGATGGTGGAGGAGCTGGTGGCAGGGGCGGCAGGTGAGTCGTGGTTGACACAGCACGCACGGTGGGCAGACAGGGAAGACCCAGCCATCCCAGGGGTGCTGCGGGCCACAACCAGGGCCTGCAGCTGCTCTTATTTGTGTTTAAAAATAAATAAATAAGAAGACATAGGTTTTCCTTTCCAAAATGGATAATTCAGAAATCATTTATGTTTGCCTTTAGAGTTTTGTCGAGGATAGCCCCATTCCCACTCTCTCTTTCCCTCTCCTTCTACATCTGTCTCCTCATTCTTGAGGCCAAGGGGGAAAATGTTCTGGGCCTCCACGGTGATCCCCAGGGCAGATACTCAATGCACAGTGCACAGCTGCTTCATGCTCTCCCTTGTTTTCGCACAGGGCTCTGCTCCCCACCATTCCCAACGCCCACCCTCCCACCCTGGGGTCCCTGGCCTCGCTGTCAGAGTGGCCCTTCAGGGAAATGAGTGGGACACTGCTTCCCAGGTATGAGTCCCTGTGAGGTGGGAGGAGCACAGGCTGCAAGTGGCAGGCACCCTGACACAGCTCTGGGTACACGCTTCCTCGCTCTAGCTGAGTTAATTCCCCTGAACCGTGGCTTTCGAACTTGTGAAATAAAGATGGGAATATTTCTCCAACCCCTTCCTCAGCGTAGCTGGGAGGCCAAATTGGGTGATGCTTGTGAAGACCTCTGTAAACTGTCAGTCTCCGTGAGTTCCAAGAGCTCAGTTGGAACTGCAGTTACCACATAACCTTCCTCGCTTTTTCACAGGAGCTCCAGAATCAAAAGCCACTTAAATAAGTGGCTTAGAGTCATCCCTCTTACAATCCCTGGAGGACTCGGATTTTATTTCATTTCCTTTTGACCATTTTTATTCATTAGACAAACAATGTAAATGAAGCCCAGAATATAAAGACACACAGAGAAGGGGAAGTGGAAGCACCCTGAGAGGGGTGACGTTGGATGCAGGCCTCGGGGACTTGGCCAGCCTCTTACTTGTATGCCACGTCGCACCAGCCTGTGGTGTAGACAGAATGGGACTGCAGCCCCCGCAGCATCTGGCTGCAAACCGTCTGCTCCTGGCACTCCATCCCGGGGAGCTGCTCCGTGATGACATAAGCCACAGGCAGGGTCAGCCGGGCACTGCAGCCAAGCGGTCTTGCCCCCCATTCCTTGCGGGGGATAATGGTGGGAGTATCTGTAGGGAAGACCACAGGATGGCACACAGCAGGCCCTGCCCATCTTCCCCCAACAGGCCGTCCATGTGCCCTGACCTCTCACGCTCAGACCCTCCCAGCCCCATGGGTGGGAGACGCCCTGGGGGAGCCCTTTACCCCCACAACCCCCTCCTCCTCTCCACTGTAGCTGAACCACTGCCCAGACACACGCTGCACTCAGCCTGGGAAGTCGTGCCACCTCGTTCCCGGACAATCTCTCCTTGTCTTTCCCCGAAGGGCAAATCCCATCCCCTACTGCCCCCTGGCCTACTTCATACTTTCCTCCTTCAGAAAGCACCCCAGCTGACCCCACCGCCCACCCTGGGGCTCTGAGCTGGAAGCCTGAGGATGCGTTTTCCTCACTGCCATTTGCCCCGATCTCAACTGTGTCTCTTGTGTTGCCCTCCCCTAAGAAGCATGACTCTCTGAAGGAAGTTCTGTCAGTCTCCTCAACGAGGGGCTCCAGAGCCCACAGGAGGCTCCATGAACACAAGGTCTGCGCCTCTCTCTTCCAGGCAAAAACTGCCTAGTGGAGGGCTGTGAGATCCCACCTGCGGCTGCAGGCTGCCTGAAGGCTCCCTTTCTCCATCCACACTGTGAGAGCCCCAGGAGTGTTCTGAGGGACAGTGGAGACATTGTCATGCTGGAGCTGGGGGGTGGAGAACATTTCTTTTCTCTTTGGGTTTTTTCTCCTTCTTTTTCTCCTCTCTCTGTGTCTTTTTTTGAGACAGAGTTTCACTCTATTGCCCAGGCTGGAGTGCAGTGGCACCATCTCAGCTCACTGCAGCCTCTGCCTCTCAGTTCAAGCAATTCTCCTGCTTTAGCCTCGCGAGTAGCTGGGACTACAGGCACGTGCCATCACACCTGGCTAATTTTTTGTATTTTTAGTAGAGATAGGGTTTCACCGTGTTAGCCGGGATGGTCTTGATCTCCTGACCTCATGATCCACCCACCTCAGCCTCCCAAAGTGCTGGGATTACAGGTGTGAGCCATTGCATCTAGCCTCCTTCTTTCTTTCTTCATCTGGGTTTCTCTTATTTTTCTCTCGTTAGGCCCAGGACCCCCCCTTTGCCTAGGACTCAGGACGATCCATGGGAGTGGTTGGAGAGAGACCTCTTGAGATTCCTCCCCACCCCATTCACTCTCAGCCCAGACATCATCAAGTCCTGAGAAACATTTCTGACCACTTAAGAAACCCCAGTCAATTTCCAAACCGCCTCACCCTTGCGACTGTTGTGAATGAGCTGTGAGATGCTGACAAACAGGTTCATAAACCCCTGCGATAAGCCTCTGGCTTCGGTCTCATTCCAGGAGAACTGTGGAAAATCCCCTGCAAGAGAGCGTTGGGGCTGGTCCTCAGAGTGCACGTGGCCAGCGTGCACAGAGGCTGGGCCAGACATCCCACTCCACAGTGCACAGCCTCTCAGCCTCCCCAGGTCACCTAATGTCCTCTGGGAAGCACACAGAGGAGAACCACAGACGTCTCTGGCCTTAGCCTGCCTCTGCCTCCCATATCCCCCCAGAGAGGCTTTCGTCTTCCCACCTCCCCCAGCCTCTCCATTCCGGGAGCACTGCAGTCTCACCCGCTGTCTTATCTGGGCTATGCCACCTTTCCCGGTTCACCTGCAGACTTACTCATCAATCCATGGGTACCCAGCAGGGTGTCACATACCAAGACAGTAGTAACATGTTGAGCTAACACACACGTCTTAAGCACCTATTGGTGCCAGACAAAGTTCTTGGAACAGAAATATATAGATCTTTTCCACTGCCTTCCAAAACTAGACGTTTTAGAGATGCTTTATTGTGGATTAGACACCGCCAGCCCGTCCTTATCCCTGCTACTCCTATTCAGTACCAGGAGTCCTGGGAGCAGTCGCCAGTGGCAGCAGTGACATTGTCACCAGCCCCACCTCCCACAGGCCAGCCCTGTGGTTACAAAGCACATCCACGGACGCTCTCGGAATTGTGGCTTGAAACAACTTCATGAGTTAAGCAAAGCTCTCAATACCGAAGGGAAACCAAGTCTCAGGGAAGTTAAGTTACTTGTCTAATATAACAGAGGTTTCACTTTGGGAGGCCGAGGCAGGTGGATCACGAGGTCAAGAGATCGAGACCATCCTGGTCAACATGGTGAAACCCCGTCTCTACTAAAAATATAAAAACAAAATTATCTGGGCATGGTGGCGCGTGCCTGTAGTCCCAGCTACTCGGGAGGCTGAGGCAGGAGAATTGCCCGAACCCAGGAGGCGGAGGTTGCGGTGAGCCGAGATCGCGCCATTGCACTCCAGCCTGGGTAACAAGAGCGAAACTCCGTCTCAAAAAAAAAAAAAGA
This sequence comes from Callithrix jacchus, assembly GCF_049354715.1. NCBI lineage: Eukaryota > Metazoa > Chordata > Mammalia > Primates > Cebidae > Callithrix > Callithrix jacchus. Next base: position 13,745,848 of record NC_133519.1, read on the forward strand.
AAGAAAGAAACAGAGGTTTAAGCGTAGATTTAGATTTCACTCGGAATCTCTGACTGCGAAGCCCTTGTTCATAACAACTGCACCCTGCAGCCTCCCCAAAGTTGTCAGATGAACTTGGGTTAATCACTGCCACAATGTGACCACTTTCTCTTCCTACAAGACAAAGCCACCGAGGTTCTCCACCGTGGTTCTGGGATTCTGTTCTTCTGTAAAATCAAGAGCAAATACATGACCAGGACACCAAGGCCAAGGTGTGCTGGATAGACTGCTGCAGACGGGAGCCCACCTCAGCAGGGAGAGGGCCTGAGCTGGGTGGTGAAGGGGACACAAAGGACTGGGGAAGGGGAGGGAGGAGACTGGAGAGGACACTTTGCAAAGGAAACCCACAGAACTGTCAGAGTAAAAGAGCGGCCTTCCCCATCAGGGCCTCCGCTTCTCCATTCATACAATGAAGGACTGAACTGTGTATTCCCTGGCCTATGAGTTTCTCCAACACTAACTCCAGGTAATCCCATTGAATTTGCTGTCAGAGTAGCAGAGGACAGAGAGAAAGCTAAATTACATTATTCCTTCAGAACAGGGTCTGTGTATGTCAGACAAACTGAAAAACAGATCATACTTAAGAATCGCCAAGCCCACTTTCATTTTAATTCAACAGCATTTGTTTATTTATTTTTTTGAGATGGAGTTTCGCTCTTGTTACCCAGGCTGGAGTGCACTGGCGTGATCTTGGCTCACTGCAATCTCTGCCTCCTAGGTTCAGGCAATTCTCCTGCCTCAGCCTCCTGAGTAGCTGGGATTACAGGCACGCGCCACCATGCCCAGCTAATTTTTTTTTAATATTTTTAGTAAAGACGGGGTTTCACCATGTTGACCAGGATGGTCTCGATCTCTTGACCTTGTGATCCACCCGCCTCAGCCTCCCAAAGTGCTGGGATTACAGGCGTGAGCCACTGCGCCCGGCCCAACAGCATTTGTTTATTGAACATTTCTGTGGGTCTACTCTTATGTATAAAACGATAAGAAATCTTCTTAATCTGGAGAAAGGGCATTGCTACTCTTTGGGAATTTGCTTTAATTTACAAGTATAGACCCAAGTGCTGGGTTTCACTGTGATTGGTAAAATAACAATGGTGATAATAATTAAATCATAGCGAAAACCCACCCAGCACTTACTACTTGAGCATTGTGCCAAATGGCACACACTTGCGATCTAATTTAATCCTCAGAAACAACCCTAAGAAATGAGCAATTATCCTTTTATCATGGGAGCAATTAAGATTCAAAGTGTGGGTGAAGGGGAGAAGAAAAGCAAAGCACACTGCCATGTGTGTACCTACGCAACTGTCTTGCATGCTCTGCTCATGTACCCCAAAACCTATAATCCAATAAAAAATTAAAAAAAAAAAAAAAAAGATTCAAAGAAATTGAATGACTTGTTGACCACCGTAACAAAGGGCAGGCAAGGATTCGAATGATCTGTCAGCTCTAGAACGGGGCTCCAAATTGCAAAGCTATCCTGCCCGCTAGCAAAGGGAAAGCACTTGGATCGGTTTCTGTTATTAAACTTGAGAACGGGTCTTCTCTTGCTCATCAGAAGCACTTCTGATACAATGAAAGAAAACTTACCCCGGGCCTGGAGACCCAGAATGGAGAAGGCAAGGAGCCACAGCAGCATCCCCACGTGGTCCCAGGACTGTGACCGCAAGAGTATGGACGGTGGCCCTGGAAGAGACTCTGACAGTTAACACAGCCGTGCTAACTCTGCAAGCGGAGCACCCGTCTATTATGTGGCACCACTGTCTGCCTCCTCTGCCATCCTGTGGCTTCCTGAGGGTCAGCACCTGGCTAGCTCCTGGTCCCTCATAGAAGCCCAGTGCCTGATCTTAGGTCTTTTGGGATAGAAAATAACACTTTCTAAAATCCTCGAGGTTGCTGTTATGGAAAAAAAACCCTGTGTATGTATTTTCACATCTAGTGGTCCAATTTCATATTTAATTCTTACAAAAGTCCTGTATGATAAGTATTCTTAACCCCATTTTTATAGATAAAAACACTGAGGCTCAGATGGAGTGAACTACAAACAGAAGCAGGGGTGGCTTCACCCCCTGCACCATTTGAGAGTCCCAGGTATGTAAAGTCATTCAATGCAGTCCTCTACTCTATTCAATCCTAAGTCCATCCACCAGCAAAGACTCCTGATGGATGCTCAACTAACCTCTTCTTGAGTCAGAATCATAATAACAACAGCTGCCACTTACTGACTGCATTCTGTGTTCCAAGGTATTTGCTGAGGACTCCACAGATATTCACTAGTCTCATAATGCCCTGAGACCCACGCTTATCATCAGAACACTGCGCCTCAGAGAGTTTGAGTCACTTTTCCTAAGTTTCCCAGTCAGAACCAGATTCATACCCAGGTCTGTCTGACTCCAGAGCCTCTGCCTGAAACTTCACAACCTGCTTGAGTTACTGATGATGAATATTGAACTGTAGATTCACTATCATCTTTTCCATCTCCAGGAATCTTTCCTGCTCTTCCAGGCAGAAGTGAATTGCTTACTCATGCTCAGTCAGACCAAAACTTCAACTCTATGAGCTACCAACCAAAACATCAACTTCCCCTCCCCGCCCAGTTTTCCTAGTGAGAAACTATAGAGTTTGAAACCGAATGGGATAGATCATTCCTCTCCAGGGTTTTTAAACTGCAATCAGGAGTCCCCAGATGGAAAATTTTTTAAACCACATCTTAAGAGTAGAACTTGTAGAAGCTTCCTGGGTCAAGACAAGCAACCACCTAGCAGATAACACCCGTAAGTCCATTGATTCAGGAAAACTGCAGTGAAGACAAAATGAGCCCATTAGAAATGAGGCCAGCACCTAATAAATATGAGGGAAAATGTTCAGCCTCCCTCGTTAGTTAAATGAGAGGTGAGGATTCACTTTCCCATGACTGAAGCCCTGTTAGGAGCTGGCCTCCCGCAAAGCTACTGGAAGCCACTATCAATTCTGGTTTGAACCCTGGTCAGTTAATCATGGTGCTTCCACTACCATGAAACATCAGTGTGGCAATTCCTGTCCCAAGCTTGTAGTATCATACATCCACAATATGAAGGCTTGAGCCCAGTCCCTGACCTTGCCAGAGACAGGACTGACAGTGTCTCCCATCTGCACCATGAATAGCAAACACTAAACTGGCAGGATAAGCTGGAGCCAAGGTTTTACCACCTTAGTTCACATTGCTGTGCATCCTGTATACTTAAAGAAATATTAGAGCAGGAGACAAGTGAGATGTAGCAGATAAGAAGTCAGGACTCTACAGAAAGGGAAGAAATTAGGTAGAGGTAACCCCAGAACACACAGCCTTTTCAAGAAACATCTAGGAGGCGTGAAGCCAAACTCACTTAGAAGAATTTAGAATAAAGAAAGTTTTCTTATTTGGAAAATGGGTTCCTAAAGGGAGAGACCAGGGGAACTTTCCCTGCCATGTACACATTTCAACTTCACAGACTTCAGTGCTGTTGCTGGAAGAGGACTTCTGAAGAAACACACTTACACTCAAACTCACAGATACGGTGGGTCCTGTGCTGTCCCAGCCCAGCAGGTCAGGGTGCAGTCGGCTCACCCCTGATTGGCCAGCAGCTCCTTCCCTTCCAGACTTGACCTCCAGGCCCTGCCCTTCTTCTCCAGCTGGTGCCTCCTCCGGCCTTCACTCTCCCTGGCCCTAAGGGCAGTCCCTCCCTGGGAATGGAACACTTGGACTCTGGCTTCTCAGAGAGAAGAGGAGAACCCAGGATCCCTAACAAAAGACTGAAGAGAAGAGGAAGGCAGAGGGCTGAGGCTCCAAGCCAGCTCCGTGTACAGCACCTGGAGAAACTAAAGTGGGAACACACTGAGAGCACCTGAGGACCCGCCCCGTGAATAAGCCCAGGCAGCTCCTCCCTGGGAAAGGGCAAGATTGCCCAACACTCCCTGAGTTCCTTCTTCATCCCCAGCCCTTATGCCTGGTAGACCTGGGGTGCTGGGGGTTCTGTCCCTGACATCTGGGAGCTTCCTTCCAATAAAGATCTATCTGCTCTACGTTACACTGGAGTCACCAGCCAGGGCAGGATGAAGGGACGGAAATTGAAAGTCACTTTCCCAGGAGGCAGCTGGCAATGTGTCATCACTGTAACTTATTCTGACCCTGTAGCTACCATGTCCATTTATCCACCACCCCACCTCAACTTCAGACTCTTCCCCTGAAACAAACCAAGTTTCTCCCCGCCTCACCCATTCCTGACAGTTGCCCTCAATCCTCTACTCTGATCTCCAAGAATCCCTGTCCCTTCTCTGAAGAGGTTGATGCATAAGACTTTTCAGTCAGGCTCTACCAGGGATACCAGAGCTGCAGCCCCTTGGAGGGGGAATGCTTAGGCCAGAGGTCCTGGAAAGCACCATGCACCCTTGAGAAGATACTTGTATATCCACTCTGTTCTATACACTGATCAGCCCAAAGCACACTTCAGGAACAAAAGCTTGGGAGACCTCTCCTAGACCCCACAGCCTCTGAGGGAGACATGCTGAGTGAGCTCCATTTCCCATAGGGTGGGGAATCTTAGGTGAGGGGCTCAGAGGTCTAGCAAGGGACCGGAAATTACGGTTGGTAACAATGACAGACACCACCTTATGAGTCTGAAACTTTTATTTATGACTTTGGATGTTTTGCCATCATGACTAGCTTAAAATGAAAATGGCTTGTAAGCTCATTATTAGAACAGCAAGTTAGGGAGAACTAAAGAGAATGTCTCACTCTGAAGACCAGACGTGGAAGAGAAGAAACTCAGATGATAAAGGGGCAGTGGCAGCCCACAAAGAGAAAGGAAAATGGGTAGGACATGGCAGTCCCCAACTAGAGATCAGAGGACACCCAGGGATTAATTGGGAGAAAGTCTGAAGCAGGACCACTGTTATCCCATATGGTATTTTTACTAAAATTAGAGAAAGTATTCCTTCCACAGGTAAAAGTTATAGCCCATATGTTAACGCTAATGAAAACAATGAGAAATTAGAATAAACAGCTACTTTGTATAAGTTATGTAAATTGAATTATTAAACAAAATAGCCCTTAAAATTTTTAATCACAATAATTAGAAACTCAAAGTCACTCAGATCTAATATGTTATGTAGTTGCCTTACTTTCTTTTCTTTCCTTTTTCTTCTTTTTAAATTTATTTTTGTTGTTGTTGTTGTTGAGATAGGGTCTTGCTCTGTTACCAGACTGGACTGCAGTGTGCAATCTTGGCTCACTGAAGCCTCAACCTTCCAGGCTTGTGTGCTCCCACCTCAGCTTCCCAAATAGCTGAGATTACAGGTGTGCCACTGTATTTTTGTAGAGAAGGGATTTTGTCATGTTGCCCAAGCTGGTCTTGAACTCCTGACCTCAAGCAATCCACCTGGCTTGGTCTCCCAGAGTGCTGGGATTACAGGTATGAGCCACATGCTGGCCTAGTTGCCTTACTTCCTAAAGAGAAATGATCCTGCTTGAAAGAATAATCTGTCATGTTGTGAGAAGGCCTATGAAGCGGGCCCCAGAGTGGATCTGAGAGAGGCCTCTGGGAGCTAAGAGTGATTCCAGGACAGCATCTAACAAGGTAACAGGGGGCCTCAGTCACACAGCCATAAAGAAATGAATGATGCCAACAAACTGAATGAGATTGGGAGCAGATTTTTTCCCCAGTCAAGCCTCCAGATGAGAATGCAGCCCTACAGACCTTAACTTAGCCCTGTAAGGACTTTAGGCAGAGGATGCACATAAGTCATGTCCAGATTTCTGACCCATGGAAACTATATAATAATAAATGTTATTTTAAGCCACTAAGTGTGTAGCCATTTGTTATGCAGCAATAGAAAACAAATACAGTATCTAAGATAATCACATAGTCTCCTGGCCCTATAGGAGCATGTCAGCAGCTTAGAATGGAATCTTCAATGTATCTTCCCCATAACCATACAAAGATACAAGGAGAATTAATATCTTAAAATCCTACACCTTCAGCAAAATTAGAACATTAAAACAATCCAGTTTTAGTTACAAAGGAAGAATGTGTCTGGGAGATCCATAGTCCCATAAGGTGGTTATAGTCAATACTAATATATTGTATACTTAAAAATTGCTGAGAGTAGATCTCAAATCTTCTCACCACAAAAAAAGTATGTATGATGATAGATAGATCAATTAGCTTCATTTAATCATTCACAATGTATACATGTTCCAAAACATCACGTAGTATGCTGTAAATATATATAATTTAAGAAGACAAAAATGTCCACAGATTTCTAGGTATATGAAAGTAAGGGTGGCGTGGGGGAGAGGAAATCAGGAAACTAATACTAGAAGCCCTAATAATGAATGGTGAGGTGGTGGAGTGGTCAGTGCTATGAGAAAAAGAGACCATTATCAGCAGAACCTGGAATCAGCAGCAAATACTCATCACCAGAATGTGAGGGACCACCTAGTGGGGCACTGCTATGGACAGCTCTAAGAATGAAAAGGGTATTGCATCAGAACTGGTGGAGGTAGACAGAAATGACTGGGAGTGCAAGGAGAACAAAGATAGTATCACAATATAGCCAATGAACTACCCATTAAGTGCAACAGATGAGGAGCCCATGAGCTGAGAAACAGGAGAGGCTGCATTAATTATGTCCCACCTCCAAACACAATGCCACTGGATACTCCTGTAGAAACTGGACCAGAAGAATACAGCTCATTCCAATGTGAACAATAAAAAGGCAAAACTTCACATCCAAAAAAAAGGTTCCATTTTAAAATATGACATAAAATTGTATTTTATTAACAAAAAAAAAAACCTCATTAAAAAAGATTACAATAGGCAGAGGGGAAAATATTTCAACATAATTTTCCTAATTGTCTAACGATAAAAGAATTCACAAAACAGAAGTAAAAGACCTCAAAGAAGAATTTAACTAGACAATAGGAGGATATGAAAGAGAAGTGACATAATGATCTCAGGAATTAAGACTAAAAGACAAGGAGTGCAAAGGGGAGCAGGTACCCCAGAAAGCACATGTCAGTGTCCTAGAGAAAAGAAATTTTAAAAGTCCATGGAAACTGAAATGAAGAAAAGACAAATAAAAAAGAATTAGAGAGTTCATACACAATATGATGTACTTATTCTCTCAGAACTGTACACTGAATAATAGTGAAGATGGTAAATTGTATGTGTATTTCACCACAATAAAAAAAATTGTGGGCCCGGGCGCAGTGGCTCACGCCTGTAATCCCAGCACTTTGGGAGGCCGAGGCGGGTGGACCACGAGGTCAAGAGATTGAGACCATCCTGGTCAACATGGTGAAACCCCGTCACTACTAAAAATACAAAAAATTAGCTGGGCATGGTGGTGTGTGCCTGTAATCCCAGCTACTCGGGAGGCTGAGGCAAGAGAATTGCCTGAACCCAGGAGGCGGAGGTTGCGGTGAGCCGAGATCACACCATTGCACTCCAGCCTGGGTAACAAGAGCGAAACTCCGTCTCAAAAAAAAAAAAATTGTGGAAAAAATAATTAAAGCAAAAATGACCAATGTGGAAGACAGGCAAAGGAGATCCAACATATATATAATTCACATACCAAAAGAAGAAAAAACAAATATAAAGGAGTAAATACTTCAAATAATAATTAAAGAAAAACATATTTTGAAATCAAAGATACGACTTTACATATCGAAGGGTCACACTTTTACCTGAGAGAATTACCTGCAATAGTAATCACTAAACCATATTATGGTACTTAAAATATGGTACTTAAACTTTTCAGTCAGTCAAGCGAAGAGACCAAATCATTTATTTATAAGAGAAAAAATTAGATTGTCATCAGGCTTCGCAACAGCAACATTCACATGCAGATTACAGAGAAGAACCTACAACACACCCATCAAAGAAAAGATAGCATGAGCCAAGGATTTTATGTCCAGCCAATCTGTTATTTAAAGTATAAAGGCTACAGAAAATAAAACTTTTGAATATGTAGTAACTAGGTAAATATTGTTGCTTCATCGAGCCCTTCTATTAGTGACCCTTGGAATCTACGTGTTGGAAATGTAATTCCCAATGTGACAGTCCTGAAAGGTGGAGCCTAATGGGAGGTGTTTAGGTAATGAGGGTTCATGACTATCTGCCTCCCACTATGTGAGGATGTAGCAAAAAGGCCCTCACCGGTTGCTTGTGCCATAGTCTCAGACTGCCCAGCCTCCAGAACTGTGAGCCAATAAATTCCTGTTTATTATAAACTACCCAGTGTCACGTATACTGTTATATCAGCACAAAATGGACTAAGGCAAACTCTTTACTCAGTAATTTGCTAGAGAATAATCTTCATCCAGTCAACAGGTTATTGGAGAAATTTTGGCAAAAAAGAAAACTAAAAACTTGCAGTGAGCAGTGTCTATGTTTAACTGTAGAACTAGGGCTCAAACATGTCTGAAGGACACAAAACTAGATCCAACAAGCAAATGGGCATTTTTAAAAAATATTATTGAAACAACTAGACAGCCATAAGGAAAGACATAAAATTTTGGTCTATACCGTACATAACACCAAAATAAACTTTAGATGAATAAAAAAAACATACAAAAATTAAAATATTGAATTACTTGAGAAAATATGAATGAATTTTATTATAATGTGGGAGTGGTAGGCCTTTCTAAATATAATTCAGAAATCATAAAAGATGATAAATTTGCAGCTTAAAATAAAAAATTCTTGCATACTCCAAAACCTTAACTATATATCATAAGCAAAGGCAATAAACAGATAGCAAGCCTGGGAAAAATATTCGTGATTAGTCTCACAAAAGAGCTGTGTTCTGTAATGTATATGTTTTTACATGAAAGCACTTAGAAGCAATATAATCATACTCCTCAGTATAGCATCTCACAACTAATTTGATAATTTACTTTACGTCTATCTCTCTGGTAGACTTTAAACTTCAGAAGGCTGTGAGTCTTTCATTAACTCGTTATCCCTGGTATTATCACCTTTCCTAGCAAAGCACACTATAAAAAGTATTTTGAAAGAATAACAGAATATATAAATAAAGTCTTCATGTAAACAATCAGCTCAAAAGCTAAAGGCTGTCTTGACTGGATAAGGCCAGGAGAAGGCAGTATAGACTCTTTGGTGACCTTAGAGTTCACATTCCCATCACTAGGAATTTCCCGAGTCTCCCAACTGTTTCAACTCTTCTCTTACCTGCATATCAGAACCATTATTCTGCACACAACGACCGTTTACTCTGTGTGAAGTTTATCATCATCCAAAAATAAGTGACGCAATAATTAGTTTACTTTCAAAGAGTTTATATAGGATGGTGTGGGACACAGGCTCTAACACCAATCAATAATCCTTACTACAAGGTCAAATATAGTAACCTGTGTGCTTTCTGTAAAGCTATATCTAAGTAAAAGGAATTATAAGGAAGCCAGGAATGGATTACTAAGGTGGGAATTGAGGGTATTTAATGGTCTGTTAAGTCATCACCCTGTGGCTTCATGCTTGGGTTCAGCAAGGAGTAAAATGGTAAAAAGAAATTTCCAGGGTTCTTAGTTCGGGAGGTGGTACAGTTCTCAGTGGTGATGAGCCTGAGCTCTGTGACTAGGAACCTCCGAGATGAAGTCAGTAGGGGAGCATCGGAGTTGAGAAGGTTGAAGGAACAAAGGTCATGGAAGTCCTTTGTATCCATGCCGAAGCAGCCTGGAGACCGAACAGGTGATCAGGTCTTGGTCTGGATTGAGCCCAGAGGGCAGGGCTATGATCTGAAGATAGCTTTGGGCCCTGAGGAGTTTGCTGAGACCTTGTAATGCACAGGAGACACCAGCGGAGTGGGTGGACGGAGAATGTATTAGAAAGTGTCAGCAAGTTTGCAGATGATAGTGCCAGATAATATTATGGTTGCAGAAAGTATCTTGGAAGATGACCTGGAATAAAAGGAGCGGGTGAGGAGGCAGTAGGTTGGAATACATTCTTGCAGTGGCTAGGCTCAGAGTTCACCTCTGAGAGTCTGTCATTCTTTCCCAGACCTCAGATCCCTCTGTGAGGGGTCAGTGTGCATGGACAGAACAGGAGCTTTCCTGCTGGTGGGGCAGCAGGGAAACCTGGATTCAGAAGAGCACCCTGTAGTCTTGTTCAGTCTACAGCAACTGAAAACTCCAGTGGGCTCTAGAAATGATCCAGACTCCTCATTTTAAAGAAAAAAAAATACTAATATCCAGAGAGGGAAAGACTTTCTCAAGACCAAAGAGCAAGTCAGGCAAAAATGCCAAATCTGGACCTCAGCTCTGGTGCCCATGGTCTAGTGGGCACTTTCAGCCAAAACTTTGAAGCTTCGGAGCTAAAAGAAGAAAACCCAGGACAACAACTCTGTGTGTCTGATGTGACAGCGCCCTATCACACCCCTTTGACTGGCAAAGGCCACTGATTACTGTCTAGAAGGAGTAAAGTTCCCAGAGGCACATCAGGATGTGGAGATGGAAAGAGGCATTGGCTCACTGGCTGTCCTGGGGGTGGGAGAGAATGCTAGTTTGATTGCATGTATATAAACCTCTGTTTTGCACTGTTTCATTTTGTGTTTAAATAACCCATTTGAAGAAACTTTAGTGGCCCCCACCCAGTGACTAAAACCCCACACCAAAAACAGTGAGGACAGTCGCCTCATTTCAGGCACTAGAAGAGTTCCTCCCTTATTGACAAATAAGACGCCTGAAGAGAAGAATTTACCTACCGCATCCCCTCATTCTTAACTGTGAGCCTTGGTTACAGTGAGGAGCTAAGTTAGGGGTGAGAGCTCCTATCGAGCTAAAGGTCGGAGCCTTGAGCCCCTGGGCCCTGCAGAGGTTGGAACAATCATCTGCCTGCCATGTGGATGAAGTGCAATTCTTCAGTGAAGACTCCTCTCTGGGTTGCCTGCAATGAATGGGGACTCTTGGCTGTCAGTCCACCCGCCCCTGCCAAACTTCTCCTGCTCCTGCTTTCTTCTCCTCTCCTGCCCTTATTTTATTTTCCACCTGAACCAGACACATTATATATGGCACATATAATATATAATAATATACAATATGTAATTATATGAAATTACATGTAATATTACATATAATTATGAATTAACATGTAATATTTATCATGTGATGATACATAATCACAGCCAGTGGCTCTGATCAAAATTACAGGGCAAATGTAAACAGACCCAGTGTTTATCTATTTGTTCATCCACCCATGCGTGGCTTTATTATTCAACATAAATTTATTTAGCATAAACAATGGGCCAGGCGCTCCCCAGCACTGTGCCAAGCACTGAGGGTAGAGCTACGAATAAGAGCCTGGCCTCAGTGAGATCATAATCTAGGGAAGACACAGAGACATGCAGGGGTAAAGCAGGGTGCTGGGCAGTTTGATTTCATAGAAGGGCACAGCGTTGAAGGAACTCCAAGGGTCTTCCGTTGATAATCCAGGTCCAGGGGCCACGCAGGTGAACAGGCCATCCATCAGAAGTGAAATCTTCTCCGAGAAGGAAAAATCTGAAATGGGCTCCGGAAATTACAACCATTTAATGAAGTCATGAACCTTTTAATGAAGTCACCTGTGCCTGGTGCTTAAAATAAAGAAACAAACAAGGCCACCAACCTCAAGGAGCTCACTGCCAAAAGAGGGAAACAGACCTGTGCACCAACAGCCCTGCAGAGCCTACGTTACAACCCGACCGCTTTGAGATAGTGTGTTGGCCCTGCATATTATTTTTAATTTTATATTTCAATTAAATCAGTGTTCTTTTAAAATCTGGAAATTTAAAATTTAAAATTGAGATTATTAATATTTTTCTCGGTTTGGGCGCCTCAACAAAATACCGTAGACTGGGTGGCTTAAACATTTATTCCTTGACAGTTCTGGAAACTGAAAGTCTGAGTTCAGGTTATCTTCATGGTCACGTTCTGGTGCCTGGCTTGCAGATGGCTGCCTTCTCACCATGTGTTCATGGCCTTTTCCTTGGGGGAGGGTGTGTGTGTGTGTGTGTGTGTGTAGACCTCCTAGTGTCTGATGAGGGCACTAATCCCATCATGAAGGTCTTACCCTCATGACTTCCTCTACTCCTACTTCCAAAGGCCCCATTTCCAAGTACCATCACACTGGGAGTAAGAGCTTCAACATATGACCTGGGGGGGACACAAGTCTGTCTATAGCAAGTGGAATATCAGGAGATCCCAAAACATAGCCCACAATCCAGAAATCAAGGGCGCTCATTCATTGATTCATACAACAAATATTTATTGAGCTAAGAGTATGTTCCAGTGGTCCTCCCACCATGGTAGGAACTGGGGATACAGCAGAGAGCAAAAGACAAGTCAACCACCACCCAGCAGTGTCCCTTCCACATGCCCCTTAAACATAATGCTGAGGAACATGGTTCAATAACTGGCTGGCATCTGACATTAACTGGAGGGCCTTATAGGTCATGAAATGCCAGAAACTTCACACTTGAAATGTGAACTAGTGCCCCATATATATATTTTTTTTACTCAAACAGATAAAGGAAAAATTAAGGACAGAATTAAATGAAACACTTGCTTAAGTAAAAAAGTGGATTGAATAAACCATATGGGCTGACTGAAAATGTTGGATACTAGTGGCAATATGTATACACACACACATTTCAGCCATTGTTCCTTCTCTCTACAGCATTATAAAACCAAATGGGCTGCATGGTAGTACTTCTCATTGTGTCATTATGTTTGTAACTGACAAATGAAAGGAAAGGTGTGTGCTTGATGAACCAGGTGCCCCTGGAGGAGGTCACTGGTGAAATCACACAAGCTACAATGAAATTGCTGGGAGCTATGATGAAGGGAAGTTGACAGTGAACCCAGAGTCAGGGGCCTGGTTCCAAGCCAGCCTGTACTCTCTCTGCCAGGTTAATTCTTGGGCACCTCTTGGTGCCTTCATCTGCAAACAGACAATATAGTACCTACTTCATGGGGTTTTATAAATGTTAGGTGGGGCAATTATGCAGTAGTACCTGGTACACATCATCTAACAAGTATGGTCTGAATTCCCTATGGGAAGAATGTTGATGAAGGATACAAGAAGGCAGAGAAGACATGCCACTCATATTTTCAGATGACACAAAAGCATCGAGTGCACAGTGAGCCCAAAGCAGATGACAAAATTGAGATTTTTGAAATATTTCATGGCTGAAAAACCATGATGCCACTAAATCAGGACACACTACACTCTTTTAAAAACTGGGTCTGATTACGCACGATGGTTGAAATGTGGATTTCTATAACTTATTTCTAGAAGGCCTGATCGTTTTCCCCATCTGCCAAATGAATGAGAGCGATCAGGAGGGCACAGAAATCAAAATAGGTCATGCACTCCTAGGCCTTATAATTATTATAACTATCAACTGAGAAGTATATCATTCACAAAGCATTTTCATATGTATCACCATATATAATTAGTATATACTGTAGTGAGAGAAATAATGGCTCCCCTGAGTTCTGCCTGAGACTGGGAACCCTTGGAGTATTCTGTTTACTTCTGGTCACGGCATTTAAGAAGGAACTTGAGATCCAAAGAAAGCTTCCCATGGTATAATTCCCAAAAGATTTTGAAGTCAGATATACCTAGATGCAAGCCCATCTTGTCACTGACACCCATAAGTTATATGACATTAGACAAACTTATTAACCTCTCTGAACCTGCTTCCTCAGCTGTCAAGCAGAAATGACAATACCTAGTCCACAGAATTGTTATGAAGGTTCATGAATCCTCATAGGCTCTGTGCACACAGAAAAGACTCAATAAACGTTGTTAAGCTCCCTCTCATGGGCTACATGTTGACTCTGTGTGTCTGCTGTAATTGGGTTTGATCCTGGATATGTTTCCTTTTGACTCTTCCATCCTCTCACTCCCGACTTCCTAGCCCCCAGCCAACAGCAGTTCCCATGATGAGGATGTGGGATCTTAGGAGACACAGATCCCATCAAGCCAACACTTTGGATCAGCTATGAAAACAATATCAGAAATTAAGGAGTATATTCCCTGGATTCTTGGGATTCAACATTCATCCACTTAGCTTATATTTAGTGAGCAACTACTACATACAGCAGCTAGATAAACAGTGGTGAAAAAGACAAGCATGGTTCCTGAGTCCACAGACCTCTCATCAGTTGGGAGCTGTGTGTGTGATGTTAACAGTCATTAATATCTAGATTTTTTATTAGGGCTTGCAAGGTGGTGATATTCCATTTCTACCATTACTTTTTCATTTATTTATTAGAGTATATCTATTAGGAGAGGTTCCCCACTATTTGATTATTCAATTGTATTCTTTGTAGAGGAAAGGCGGCATAGGTACATCCTCTTTCCCTTTTTTTTTTACAAGTTTTAAAATTAAAAAAATTGGATTCAGTGGACGTGGAAAAATTGGATTAGCAGTGACAATTCAGGTTTTCTTTTTTTGTATTATTATGAATGTGTCGATTTAAACTTAACAAGCTCAGACCCATCGCAGCTATTGCTGCTATTGATGCTCATACTGTCTCATTAGCCATTAGACATTAGAATTTTCCCATTAGACGGTAGAAATTTCCCAAGTCCTTTTGACCCGATATGAGAAATATTTGATAGCTTCATTGCTATTTGATAAGATAAAATGCTTTAACTTATATATTTCCCACCCCAACCTGAAATCAGCCATTCCTCTAAGAACTGTTGATTTCTTTTACTGGGAAATTGTATTTAAGGTCACATTGGGTGCTATGAATGCTTATTGCTGCCATGTTGATCGGTTTTCTAGGCCGATTCAGTGAGCAAAGATAAAGTTATTTGAGATTAAACACCTCATATGTTCATACATTTTTAAATTCACATCCAGGGACACAGTGCTGTACTTAGCCTCTGCTGTGTTAGTCTGTGTCTCCTTTTCCCACACCGAGAATCCTACTCTCAAAAACACTGGGATGATGGAATGAGAATATCACATAATTACTCATTTGTTTGATTCAACATCTCACACTAAACTTTCTTCCAATAACAATATCAATATTAGCATACAGTATGATTACTAAAATGGTTTTAAAAATTAATTTGCAGGGCCGGGCGCAGTGGCTCACGCCTGTAATCCAAGCACTTTGGGAGGCCGAGGCGGGTGGATCACGAGGTCAAGAGACCGAGACCATCGTGGTCAACATGGTGAAACCCCGTCTCCACTAAAAATACAAAAAATTAGCTGGGCATGGTGGCGCATGCCTGTAATCCCAGTTACTCAGGAGGCTGAGGCAGGAGAATTGCCTGAACTCAGGAGTCGGAGGTTGCGGTGAGCCGAGATCGCGCCATTGCACTCCAGCCTGGGTAACAAGAGGGAAACTCTGTCTCAAATTTAAAAAAAAAAAAATTAATTTGCAGATGCTCTCCTTATTCTCTCCCCACTGTTTTACAGTTCTACCTTATACTACATTGTCAGAGCTCATAACCTTTACATACAATACTAACTTTCTTTTTTTTTCTTTCTTTGAGATGAAGTTTCACTCTTGTTGCCCAGCTTGTAGTACAATGGCGCGACCTCCACTCACTGCAACTTCCACCCCCCGGATTCAGGGGATTCTCCTGCCTCAGCCTCTCAAGTAGTTGAAATTACAGGCACACGCCACCAAACCCAGCTAATTTTATGTATTTTTAGTAGAGACAGGGTTTCACCATTTTGGTCAGGCTGGTCTCAAACTCCTGACCCAGGTGATCCATCCGCCTCATCCTCCCAAAGTGTTCAGATTACAGACATGATGAGCCACTGTTCCCGGCAAATACTATCTTTCTAATAACCTTCATTTAGTCTTAATTCTACAAGTAAATACATATTAAATGCTTACCACCAGTCATAATTCCAGTGTCTCTCCACTTATTTTGGTCATTTTTAAAGACATTCTCTTGCAGATTCCTACAAAGGGGCTCATGGGCACAATATTTACAGAGTTCTTCCATGTTCACGAGAGTCTATCTGTGACCTTTGTACTAAAAATCAATTTAGTTGAACATAAAATCCTTGGATCACATTATCACATTTTGTCTTATTTTTAAAATGTGTTCTTATATTTTCTCCTAGCCCAAAATGTTGCTGTCAATAAGTCTAATGATATTTTTCTCTCGTTAGTAATTTGTTTTTGGTTTTTTCATGAATGCCCGAAAGATATTTTCCACTAAAGAAACAGTTCTTTAAAATCCATAGTTCAACTAGGCCATATGTTTGCATTCATCATTTTAAGTCCATCTTTTCTTGTATGAAGTGTGCCCCCTTATAAACAAAATTTCAAAACTTTTTTTTATTTCAGGAGGTGTTTCTAGAATAGTAGTTTTTAAAATTTGTTCAATTCCTCTACTTTAGTTTTGTTCTTTAGGGACTCCAATTATATGTATCTTCTTTGCCTATCATATATTTATCACTTTCTTTCTAATTCTTTTCATCTTACTTTTTAATTTCTTTTTTATTTTTAGAATTTTCCTTTATTTTATCTTATTTTTCTTTGAAGGTGTTATCCATTACGTATATCCACTTTTAACATCTTTTTTTTAAAACTGGTTATTTCCGAAATGGATGTTTCCTTTATTATTCTCTTCTGAGCTCATTACCTCATTTCTGAGTTTTTGTACTTTCCATTAATTGTTCTTTCATACTATTTTTCTAATTATTTTAGCTCAGTTTGCAATTGTAGTTTATAGTTATCACCCATAAGCATGTCTTTATGTAATGCTTTCATTTTCCTGATTCTGCTCCTGATTCTATTTTTATCTTATAACAACTTTATGCGGATTTGAACCTCAATTATTTTCTGCTGTTTATTTTATATGATATTAGCTTTCCTCAACTTTAAAGATATATGGTTTTGAATATCTTTTTTTAATTCAGTCACTCTGGATGCCTTCTATTGTTTTTTTTCAAGTAAGTGTTCAACAATATGGTGCCTTATATTCAGAGAACTTCTTGCTCCACTGCCTTTCCACGCTTTCATCTGAGCTTTTTCTTTCTTCTTTTTTTTTTAATCTCTTATGACTGGACTGAACTAGATTCTGTTTCCAGCAGTTCTCCCCTGTGGGGCTTTGTTCTAGAAGGGAACTTTGGCTGGCTGGTTTTGAGAGGCATAGGACCCAGACTGTTCCAGTTCCTGCAGATCTGATCACAGAACCCTTTGTGTTTGTACACCACTGGAGTATGCAAAAAGGTCTCTTGATTTTGGATGCTAAGTGATGAAGAAATGGGGTAAAAATATCTTGGTTATTTGAGGTTCTCACGTCCATCAGACACCCTGTTGTTTCTCTTTGCTTCCTCTTACACAGATGATGGTACCATACAGATCTCATGGCTCTTGGACTGGGAGGGAACAGAAGCACAGAAAATGCTGGTGGGATGGGGGCACTGTCCAGAGAGCCTCCTCCAAATAGGGATGATGTAGCAAATTGGCAAGGTGAACATAAATTTGGATGTCTTCATTCATTTATTCATCTGTTTATCTAGTAAACATCAGTAGAACTTATTAAATTTCAGACACTGCTGAGAAACTGAGGACATAGAGATGAATAAAAGACAGGTCCTCCCCTGTGGAGAAACTCACAACCCAGGAGCAAGAATAGAGACATCTATAAATAATGACAGCCCTTAAATGAGGGCTGCATCCAAATATATACAAGTTTATGTGTAAGCAAAGAAGGGTGGTCACATTGACCTGAATTATGGTTGAGAGGTGAGGGGTGGAGACTGGGGGCTGCCAGGCAGATACCAGGGGAAGGCTCACAAGGCAGAGGGTCATGGAGAGCAAAAGTGAGAGAGACAGTTAGAGAAAGAGAGAGAGAGAGAAATGCAACAAGAACCAGCCCATTGCCTCACCTGGCTCAGGAGTCGGGTTCCCAGGGAGAGGACGATAAGGAGAGAGGAAGTCTGACTCAGAGTCAGAGGACTGTGAATGTCCAGCTATGAGGTCTGGGGGCCCTTGGAGGGTGTTGGAAGGAGAGAACATGATCCTTCAAATCTGAAAAAGGAGGCACAGAACAGGGTGGCAGGGGTGGAGGACACAAGGTGTTGAGCCAAGGCAGATGGTGAGGACAGGAGAGACCTGACAGGGGAGGGAGCAGTCTCAGAAGGACCTGGGGCTTCTTCAGTGTTTGAAATGAGGCCAGGTGCTGACGATGTTGTACAAAGCCTGTCCAGGAGACAAGGTTCTGGCTACATCACTGTGGGCCACCAGCAGGTAGTTGGGAGTCAGGTACCCCTTGACCATGGCACACTGGATCAGGTCTTGGGCTGCCTCTAGTGCTGCAGCATTTGGTGGTGTACCTGCAAAACACAGCAGCCCATGGCTCACAGATTACAGGGTACCCTGCAAGGTAGAACATATTCCCAGAACCCACTCTCATCACCAAGCTAGTATATCCCACTGTTGGCAGCCTCCCTAGGGACAGATAAAAGAATAAGGTCAAGACTTAAAATTTCTTAGTGCCAAAGTTTTCCTGAATCAAAAGAGCCAAGCCTGGGATAATATATTCCTCTGGGCATGTATAGAGCTTTTCTCCACTGCAAGAGTTTAGCCTGATAGTTGTCTATAAGGGTGCAATTCAGCCCTCCAGGGGACATTTGGCAATGTCATGAGACGTTTTTAGTTGTGAAAACTAGGAGGCAGGGGAATGCTAGTTGGTATAAGCCAGGAATACTGCTAAACATCCTAGGACAGGACAGCCCCATGACAACGAATTATCTGAGTCAAAAAGTCAATTGCACTGAGGTTGAGAAATGTGATTTAATCACACATGTGCTGCCTGTACCCTTTACATGTCCAGCTCCAGCTCAATGCTCAGCCCAGTATCAAGGCCCTGCCCTGGTTAACCCCATCCCTGACCCAATGCCCATTTTAGTATGGGCCATGTCACTGAATCAGCCTCAGTCACATGGCCTCATCTTTTCAGAGGTTCCATGAAAGGCCGTTGAGCCTAAACAAACTGATGAAGAGCTTTGAGTTGTTCTCACTTTGGCAGGACATACATTAAAATTGGAATCCTACAGAGATTAGCATGGCCCCTGAAGTAGGATGGCATGCACACTTGTGAAGCATTCCGTATTTTTAAGGAGAAATAAAGTGTTTCCTAAACAAGCAAATGCTAAGGGAATTTGACACCACTAGGCCGGTCCTATAAGAAATGCTTTAAAAAGTTCTACACATGGAAACTAAAGGGCAATACACACTATCATAAAAACATATGAAAGTATAAAACTCACAGGACTTATAAAGCAATTACTCAATTAAAACTGCAAAGCAACTGGGTAACCATTAACATTAGGACAGGGATAAAGCCTCACATATCAATATTAACCTGAAACATAAATGAGCTAAATGCTTTACTTAAAAAATATGGGCTGACTAAATAAATAAAAACACAAAATCCAACCATATGCTGTTTACAAGAAACCCATTAACCAGTAAAAACATTTACAGGCTCAAAATCAAAGAGTGGAGAAAGATATTCCATGCAAATGGAAACCAAAAGAGGAGCAGGAGTTGCTACAGTATATCAAGTAAAACAGACTTTAAGTCAAAACAGTTAAAGAAAAAAGATAGGGAAGTTCATTACGTAATGACAAAGGGACCAATTCAATAAGAAGATATAACAATCCTAAATATATATGTATCCAACACCAGAGCACCCACATTCATAAAACAAATACTGCTAGACCTAAGAAAAGAGATGAATAGCAATACAATAATAGTGGGGAGCTTCAACACCCCACTGACAGCACTAACAGATCAGCAAGGCAGAAAATCAACAAAGAAACTCTAGACTTAAATTGGACTCTAGACCAAATAGACCTAGCAGACATTTACAGAACTTTCTGCCCAAAAATGGCAGAATATATATTCATCTCTTCTGCACACAGAACATTCTCAAAAATAGCCCATATGCTAGGCCACAAAACAAGGCTCAGTACATTTGTTTTCTTTCTTCTCCAGAGGAGACAAGAAAAAGTGCCCCGTAGACATTGTCTCATTTACTCGTTTTTGGTTTTTTTTTTTGGTTTTTTTTTTTGAGATAGAGTCTCACTATGTTGTCAGTTTGGAGTGCAGTGGCACAATCCCGGCTTACCACAACCTCTGCCTCCCAGGTTCAAGTGATTCTCCTGCCTCAGCCTCCCGAGTAGCTGGGACTACAGGTGCTCACCACCACTCCCAGCTAATTTTTTTGTATTTTTAGTAGAGACGGGGTTTCACCACATTGGCCAGGATGGTCTTGAACTCCTAACCTCATGATCTGCCTGCCTTGGCCTCCCGAAGTGCTGGGATTACAGGTGTGAGCCACTGTGCCTGGACCTTACTTTTTTTTTAAATTAAAATTATATTAAGTATCTTGTTGGACCACAGAAGAAGAAAACTAGAAATCGATATCAAGAGGAACTCTCAAAATTATACAAATACATGGAAATTAAACAACCTGTTCCTGAATGATCATTGGGTCAATGATAAAATTAAGGCCAAAATTAAGATTTTTTAAATGAATGAAAATAGAGACACAAAATACCCAAACCTCTGGGATACAACCAAAAAAACAGTGATAAGATAGAATGTTACAGCATCAAACGCCTGTATCAGAAAGATAGAAAGAGCTCAAATTAACAATGTAACATCATGCCTCAAAAAAATAGAAAAGCAAGCACCAACAAAACCCAAGGCAAGCAGAAGAAATAACAAAGATCACAGCAGAGCTAAATGGTAGAGACCAAATATAAAAACTGAAAAGGATCAATGAAATTAAAAGTTGGTTATTTGAAAAGATAACTGAACTCACAGTCCACCAGCTACACTAACGAAGGAAAAAAGACGTAAGTTTAGAATACCCACAATCAAAAATGATAAAGTAGCATTACAGTTGATTCCACAGAAATAACAAAAGATTGTCAGAGATTACTATGAGCTCTCTATGCACACGAACTAAAAAACCTAGAAAAAATGCATAAATTCCTGGAAACATACAACATACCATGATTGTACCTGGAAGAAATAGAAATCATGAATAGACCAATAACAATTAACCGAATCAGTAATTTAAAAAAGAATCTCCCAACAACAAAAAGCCCAGGACCACAGCCCAATTCTATGAGATGTAAAAGGAAGAATACCAATCCTACCAAAATTGTTCCCAAAAATTGAGGAGAAGGGAATCCTCCCTAACTCATCTACAAAGCCACACTAATACCAAAGCCAGGTAAGGACACAACAACAACAACAAAAACTACAGGCTAATATCCCTGATGAACAAAGATGCAAAAAATTCACAACAAAAAACTAGCAAACTAAATCCAACAGCACATCAAAAAGTTAATTCACAGAATCAAGTGGGCTTTCTTCCTGGGAAGCAGAGATGGTTCAACATATGCAAATAGGTAAATGTGACTCACCACATAAACAGAATTAAAACAAATCTATATAATAGTTTCAATGCAGAAAAAGCATTCAGTTAAATCCAACATTACTTTATGATAAAAAAAAAAAACCTCAACAAACTAGGCATCAAAAGAACATACCTCAGAATAATAAAGCCATATACGACAAAATCACAACCAGCATCACACTGAACGGGGAAAGGTTGAAAACATTCCCCCTAAGAACTGGAAAAAAGGCCAGGATGCCCACTTTCACCACTCCTATTCAATAGTACTGAATAAAACGATCTGGCAAAAGAGATCAATAAAAGGTACCCAAATTGAAAAAAAGAAAGTCAAATCATCTCTGTTCATTGATGATATAATCTAGTGCACAGAAAACCCTCAAAATTCTTCCAAAACACTCCAAGATTTAATAAACGACTTCAGTAAAGTTTCAGGATACAAAATTGATATACCAAAATCAGTAGTATTTCTATACACCAGTAACAATCGAGCTAAGAACAAAATCAAGGACTCCATCCCATATACAATAGCTATAAATAGATATAGATATGTACACCTATAGATACACACACCTACATATGTTTTTTATATATATAGTAAATGGCATATATATATGGCATACTAGAGTCTGTTCCAAATAATGATCTACTGTGTAAGCATCTGTAATGAAAGTAGAGAGTTCAGCTCATCAAAAACAATAGCCTCATTCTAACCTCTCTCTCGTCTTCCTTTTTTTCTCTTGTTCCTTCTTTTTTCTCTTCCCTCTCTCTTTCTCTGGATCTGTTTTCCTTGGTTGGTTTTTGCTACCTGCAACCCTTCTCACTATCCTAGGTGTGGTTCCTTTTCCTCCTAGAACCCCCACCCCATGCCTCCCAGAGGCTCCCTTTTCTGATTTATGATACCATCAGGGAGACTTGACCACCCTACTGCTCTCTTTGGTCCTTTTGCCAAAATCTGTTCATTATATTCTGTAACATACACACTGCATGCTACTCCTTATTCTCCATGTGCAATCAAATGAGACAGAGGAGAAATTATATACATATACACACCTATATATATATATATATATGTTATATATATGGGTGTGTATATGTATGTGTGTGTGTATATATATACATATATATGTTATATGTAGGTACGTGTATGTGTGTGTGTGTCTGTGTAGATATAGATATAGATAAATAGATACATTTTAGAATACATTTAACCAAGGAAGTGAAAGAGTTCTATAAGAAGAACTAAAAAATACTGATGAAATTGTAGATGACACAAACAAATGAAAGGACATCCCATGCTCATGGATTTGAAGGATCTATGTCATTAAAATGACCATACTGCCCAAAGCAATCTACAGAGTCAACACAGCTCTTGTCAAATCACCAACATCATTTTTCACAGAATTTTTAAAAACTATTCTATAATTCATATAGAACTAAGAAAGAACCCAAATAGCCAAAGCAATTGTAAGTGAAAAGAATAAAGCTGGAGGTATTATATTACCTGACTTCAAATTATACTACAAGACTATAGTAACAAATTAGCACGGCACTGGTATAAACAGAGACACATAGATGAATGGAACAGAATAGAGAACCCAGAAATAAAGTCACATAGCTACATTCAACTGATCTTTGACGAAGCTGACAAATGTATACACCAGGGAAATGACACCCTATTGAGTAAATAGTGCTGAGGAAATTGGATAGTCACATGCAGAAGAATGAAACTAGACCCACATATCTAACTGTATGCAAACATTAACTCAAGATGGACTAAAGTCTTAAATGTAAGATTTCAAACTATAAAAATCTTAGAAGACAATCTAGAAAAAAACTCTTCTGGAAATTGGCAAAGGATTTATGACTAAGTCCTCAAAAGCAAATGCAACAAAAACAAAAATAGACAAATGGGACTTAATTAAATTAAAATGTTTCCGCACAGCAAAAGAAATAATCAACAGAGTAAACAGCCTACAGAATGGAAGAAAATGTTTGCAAACTATGCATCTGACAAAGAGCTAATATCCAGGATCTACAAGGAACTCAAACAACTTAAGGAAAAAAATCAGCTCATTAAAAAGTGAGCAAAGGACATGAACAGACATTTTTCAAAAGAAGAAATACTAGCAGCCAAAAACCATGAAAAAATGTTCAAGCTTACTAATCGTCAGAGAAATGCAAATCAAAATCACAGTGAGATGCTACCTTCCTTCAGTCAGATTGACTATTATTAAAGAGTCAAAAAATAACAGATGTTGCTGAGGATGCAGAGAAAAGACAATGCTTCCACACTACTGATGAGAATGTAAATTAATCCAACCTCTGTGGAGATCTACCAAAGAACTAAAAATAAAACAGCCATGTGATCCGGGAATCCGAATACTGAGTATCTCCCCAAAGAAAAAGAAATCATTATATCAACAAGACATTTGCACTCATATGTTTATCTCAACACTATTCGCAATAACAAAAACATGGAATCAACCTCAATATCCATCAGTGGATGACTGAATAAAGTGTGTGTGTGTGTGTGTGTGTGTGTGTGTGTGTGGTGTGTGTGGTGTGTGTGTACACATTGTGGAATACTGTTCAGCCATCAAAAATGAAATCATGGCTAGGCGTGGTGGCTCACACCTGTAATCCAGCACTTGGCGAGGCCAAGGCAGGTAGATCAGGAGGCAGGAGTTCAAGACCAGCTTGGCCAACATAGTGAAACCCTGTCTCTACAGGAGTTCAAGACCAGCCTCGCCAACATAGTGAAACCCTGTCTCTACAGGAGTTCAAGACCAGCCTCGCCAACATAGTGAAACCCCCCCTCCCAAGTAGCTGGCACACCCCTGTAGTCCCAGCTCCTTGGGAGGCTGAGGCAGTAGAATCGCTTGAACCCAGGAGGCAGAGGTTGCAGTGAAACCACACCATTGCATTCCAGCCTGGGCAACAGAGCGAGACTCCATCTCAAGCAGTTTAAAAAATGAAATCATGTCTTTTACAGCAATATGAGTGGAAATAGAGGCCATTACCCTAAGTGAAATGACTCCGAAACAGAAAATGAAAAACTACACGTTCTCAATTATAAGTGAAAGCTAAACAATGGGTACACATTGGTACATAAAGTACATTAATAGACATCAGAGACTTCAAAAGGTGGGAGAGTGAGAGCAGGATTAGGGACAAGACATCATTTAATGGGTACCATGTACACTATTCAGGTGATGGGTAGACTGAAAGCCCAGACTTCACCGCTATATATCCATGTTAATGCAATGCATTTGTAGCCCCTAAATCTATAAAAATTAAAATAAAAAGTAAAATAGAGCTCTGAGTCATGACAATTCTCAAGGTAAAGACTGGGGCTTATTGTGGTTTTGGCATATAAGGCAAAATGTCTCTACCTTGTGTCATGGTAACCAAGAGAGGCTGCATCTGCTGACCAAGATGAGCTAAAAATATGCGCAAAGATCTTTTCCCCTTACTTTGCATGTTCCTTACATATTGGAAGGAAGAGATATTTGGCTGGATGTAAAGGAGGTAAATGTGAGTATTATGTCTGGGGGTCACCTCCGATCACACTGAGCTGAGTCAAATGTTGGATTGGAAGCTGGGTCAATCAAGCATATGCAGGCACTAAAATGACACTTGACACTGAGACTTTGTCTTCCATGTCAGATGCTCTCTTTCAAATACCATGCAATGACCCTACTGCCCAAAGCATCCACCTACCTGTGAATGTGCCCATGAAGGTGATGCCCAGGGCGATGTCATCATAGCCAGGGGTGGAGAAGCCTTGGACATTCCAGCCCACCCCTTCATAAATGGCGCCATCCTGGCCCACAAGGAAGCTAGAGGACCACAAGGGGAGATGGAAACCAGTGTGAAACTCTGGAATTGTTTCTCTCTTTCATGTATTAATTTATTCATGTCTTTACTCCTTCAGATTTTGATAATCTATTGGATTCTAAGCACTGGGTTACAGAAACAAGACCGAGTCCTTGCCAGTGGAGTGTCGGTAAACTCGGGGGAATGAGGGAGACAGGGTGAGGAGAGAGAATCCCAGTTTATAGCATTTACTGATTGCTGTGGTGTAAACCTCTCACTGTAGCAAATTTCAGGTGACCAGCAATTTAACAACCGGATCTGAAATTCCAGAATCTCTAACAATCAGCTCTCATGAGCTGGTACAAGCCTGTTCAGCTCCAGCACACCACTGCTGCCCCCAAGTCACTCACAGTCCATGAAGAAAGAGGAGAATGACAGCGCAATCCCTAGGCCTTTTCTCCTTCTCACTAAGAAAACGTGTTCCCCCAGGGCGACCCAGGATTTCCTTACCAACAAGTACATTAACTTCCCCGATCTTTCCTGACCTGACCTGACCTCTGTACATGTGACTCTGCCACCCCTCCTGACTTCTCGAAACATTCTCTTCCCTTAGCTTCCATCACACCACCTTCTCTTGGCTTTCTTCTCTAGCTGCTCTCCCCCCACACCTCAAAACCTGCACCCTTTCCTTAAATGTGGGGTTCCTCAGGTTGCTATCCTAAGTGAGCCCCTTTCTCCCCTTACTCGACACAGGACTCACCCATCCACTTCCTTGGCTTCAGTTGCCATCCATGAAAGTCTGCATGTTCACCACTGGCACCATCTTCTTCCTTACCTGTTCCCCTTTCTGGGATCCCCATCTTGGTGAAAAACACAGTCACCCACCCACCCACTGGCCCCAGCCAGGAATACAAGCATCAGCCCATCCACTTCATCCACTCCTTAACCCAGTTTGTCAACAGTGTCTGCCAGCTACAATCCCTGATCTGCCCTGCACCCTGATCACTAACCATTAACCTCCACTGACCTCTCAAATTCCTCCACCTCTCTCTGTGGCCTCTACGACCACCATAGGATGTCACCACTCCATCTCGCCTGGATTGCTGCACAGTCCTCAGATCTCACTGCCTCCAGTTCTACCCTTTCCCATCCAATCTATTCCTAAAGGATAGCCAGACTGGTCTTTCTAAAATACGGAACTGACTACGTCAAACCCTGTCTTCAGTCCCTGAGCACTGAGTACACACACCCCAGCTTAAGTTACAGGATCCTTCAGACATGGACCCTGTCTGCCTCGCCAGCCTCAGCTCTCCCACAACCGTCTTTGGCATTTACATTTATCCTGATGAACTTCTCTCAGCTCCCCAAAGGCACCTTTTTCAGGCTGGAATTCAGTCCTTTCCACAGAGGTCCTTTCCCTCTTCCTGAATCACTCTTCCTGCTTTTTCCTCCTACTCACCCAGCTAATCTGGAGCCCCACAGGGAGGGCTTCTTTCACTCCCACTTCCTGGCATCCTCAGCCTCCTGTCTACTCTCCATGCGTCCCCTATCATAATGTTTAAACTACCCTGCTGGAACTTATTTGCTTGAATTTAAAGCACTGGTTCCATGCAGGGAAGAACCACATTTGAGGCGTCTGATGGCATCCCCAGAGGATAGGCTTGAGCCACACAGAGTACACATTCAGTCACATGTTCAGTGAATTATAGTCTGTGAGGCAGGGATTGTGTCATCTTGACTATAGACCACCTCATGGGGAAAAAAAGTGACACCATCATGATGCTATAATAGGAGAGGATACAATAGAAGGTCCAAGTCAAGGGACAGGCAACTGCCCTCTGAGACGTGAAAGGACCTCCCCTCAGCCTCCACCTCTTTGCAGTTTTGGCTTTCCAAAATCACAGTCAATTTTCAGGTATCTACTCCCATTAAAGTCAGCAATGCTGCAAATAATCCTGTGTGGCAGGACCTAGCAAAGCGCTTGTAGGTTCTGGTACATGCTAGATGTTGGAGGAAAAGCTTTCTTCTATCTTGTAAAGGGGGCTACTAAAATGGGGACAGAGAGGGGAGAGACACTCAGCCCAGAATCATGTACCAAGCGAGGGTAAATTCATCTAAGACGGGACCACTGCACACTGCTGTGCAGACTGCATTCTGCCCAAAGGGGTCTGGCATAGGAACAGTGGAAACTGAAATTCAGCTCCACTCACTAAGCCATAAATGCCCCTAGAGTCAGGGGCTCCTTCTGTTAATGGGGATGAATATGCCAGATGGGCTAGAGTCGCTTTTCCTGAGACTTAAAATTTAGTGTGATTTCTCCTGATGGGACGTTATATGGGGTCTAACCCCAGATGTCTTATCTGCAAGCTCTGAAAACATCCTTCGAGAAACTTCTACTCATTTTGTTTGGCCATTTTTAAAATCAGAACTTTTTCATGGAAGCATCTTGATCAAAAATGTGTCTTTTTGATCAAAAATGTGTCAGAATTTTGAGACCCTTCAAAATAATTCTTAATTAGGAAAAAAATCAAATGTTTACTCTTCCACTTAGGTCAATGTGTTTCTTATTAAAGAATCACAGACCCTCTAGTCCCAGCTACTTGGGAGGCTGAGGCAGGAGAATCGCCTAAATCCAGGAGGCGGAGTTTGCGGTGAGCTGATATCACACCACTGAACTCCAGCCTGCTGGGTGACAGAGAAAGACTCCATCTCAAAAAAAAAAAAAAAAGAATCACAGACCTTAGCATTAGAGAAATCAAAAGATAGTATCCGGTCTCTCCTCTGCCTTCAGACAGGAAGTACATTCTTCCCAAGGAAGTTGGTGGTTTCTAGAGGCAGAGAAGCATTATGAGTCTAACATGAGAGGGGACCACTCCAGGCTGCGGACAAAGTGAGCAGCAGAGCCCCAGCCTCTGAGTAGCAGGCGGTGGCTACACAAACAAAACACATCTTTTGATTATCTTTTCTGCAGGTGCCGCAATCTTGCAGGCATACTGCTTCCTCCAGAGACTTTTTTGGCATCCATCATGCCAGTTTACTACCTTTAATGGGTACACCTCTTGTTTGGGCAAGTGACTGCCCCTGTGGCTGTCTCCTAAGAAAGAGCATGCAGGGTCATGTGATGAATCCATTTGGTTAGCCACACAGCGCCTCTCCTATGGCCAGTACCCAGCAAATATTACTTCCCTTTCCCCTTCCTTTCAAAGGTTCAGTATCTGTCCCCAAGGGAAGAGAAGCCCACGGTACCCAGACACACTTACTTATACCCAATGTCGCATGACTTGAGCCTGTCTATGTAGAGAGACTGGATGTCCCGGACCAGCAGGCGGCACTCTTCAGAAATGTTGCAGGTCCTGCCAGCAGTGTGGATAATGATGCCATATTTCGCTGGGAGGGTCATCCTGGGGCAGTGGGTCTCCCTGGCCCCCCATGCAGACCGTGGGACAATGCTGGGGCAAGCTGAGATGGGACAAGAAAGCACAGAGGGTTCATCTCCCCCATCCATGCCAGCCACTTCCCCACTGTAGGCTGACTCAATGCTCAGGACCCTCAATGTCCCAAACCCCCTCTGGGTCCCCCACCCTGACCCCAACAGTGGGACTTGAGAGCAGATGGTGTCCCACAACGGGACCTGGACATTTTATTCTAAGAATATGTCTTTAAGTCATTTGTAATCCACGAAACTCTCTGTCAATGTAGGTGATCATTTATATTCGCAGATGGCACTAGAGATCACATTTACTCAAGACTTTAATATAACAGATGAAATTTCCTCGCTCTTGATTAAGTCCAAGAAAAGGCTAAAGGTGCTTGTTAAATTTACTGTTTTTGGTGTTGCTGCTTGTTAAACCCAAAATACTGTCTACTTTTTATTATCTGAATGCTATTAAACTCTTTCTTTAAAGTCAGTGTAAGTGGTGGTCTAGGTTTTCTGCAACGCTTCAGTCCATTCGTGTTGCTCTGGTTTTTGTATTCAGAAATGTGTGTTAGTGTGTGTGTGGTCATGTGTAAACGTATGAATGTATAAATATGCGTATAAATGTATCCAGTCCCTTTCCATTTTTTCCTCTCTCACACTTTTCTCCATATTACATACCAAATAGTTATTTATTTGCTCATTGTCTTTCTCTGTCCTCTAGATTGAAACTTCTTGAGGGCAGGGACTTTGTGTTTCTTTCCTTGGTGTATCCTCAGGGTCTAGCAGGTGCTCAGTAAATGCTTGTCAAGTGATGGAAGAAAGGAGTGTGCATATATGACACCAGGCATAATGCTATGGCTCTTTCATATGAGCACTCTGGGGGATAAAGAGGTGGCCTGGAGCTTCCTCTCAAGATTTACCAGCCCCAAGATTTCAGAGAGTTGGGTGACCAGTTGCCTACCAGAAGGAATCGAGTGAGCCCTGCTGAAAAAAAGGTGGCTCCCAATGGTGTCTGGGAGTTACTGGGGGTGAGCCTGGGGGGGGCCTGTAGGGTTGAAGGTCTTACCTTTCTTCAGGCTCTCCTTCTGTCGAGGGGCCAGGCAGTTCTCGCCTTTCACAAGAAGTGGCTGAACGTAACTGGATGACAGGTGGCCCTTCTGGACAGCGTAGGAGATTAGATTTTCCATGGCCAACTGGGCAGCAGGGCTGGGACTATAGCCTGGAAGAGAGAAATCTGTGAGAAACCTGCACCTGGCCTGAGTTTCAGGGGGTCTTTTGTGGGAGGAGGAGATGCCCTGCCAGCCCCTGCACAGCTGATAGAGAGGAAGAAAAGGGAACAGGTTATGCCCCCAGTTGATTAGGCTGAGAATTAAGGATCTGCCTGGAAAGATCTCTCAGTGGCTCATGATGAAGTCCTTTCCCAAATACCTGCCAAGGCTTCACCCGCTCTCTCCATGAAGGAGCTCAGCAGCAGCACCAAGTTCAGCAGCACCCATCAGAAGGGGCCCCTTCATGGCCAGGCTTTCCCATCAGAAGGGGCCCCTCCAGGCATGTGCCAGGCTCTTTGCCTCCAATAACTCATTTCATCCTCAGCACAAACCTCTGAGAGATGCTATTATCAGCTGCATTATTCACGAAGAGGAACTTGAGGCTCCAAGAAGTCACATGCTCAGGATCCCAAGCTAACAACAAATGGAAATGAGTAGTTCATGAAAACAAAAGCAGAAACGAGATAAACACGGAGTCCTCTGGAATGCTGGGGAAACCACCCAGGGCTGGAGATAGAAGACACGGACCATGTTCTGATTCTTCTCCTTCTAGCTGTGTCACTTGGGGTCACTGAACTCTCTGAATCCCAGGCTGCACCGCTGTACAACGAGAGTCATGAAATCTACCTGGACTATCTCAAAGGATACTGAGAGAGGAAAATGAGAAACTAGGTATGCAAGATCTCAGTTAACAGGAAAGGGTGCACAGATTGAAAGGAATGGTCCTGGAGCACATATGTTAGGATGCATATGGCAAGGGGCCTTGGAGCAATAGTCCAGAAAGAAGTGGAAGAGAGTTAGGGGACTCAGAATTTTTTTTTAAGAACTATATAGAAAATCTAGGAGTAACAGATGGAAGGAGGAGGTGCCTGGCAGGAAATTGGAAAGCATGGCCCACAGGAGCCAGGAGCCACAGAATGGTCAGAGCTGAGAGGAAGATGTGATAGTCATTGACATAGAGGTGAGAGCTGAGCCCAGACAAGCTTGCAGAGAGACAAATGATAGCATCGCCACTGAAGAGAAGGCTGGAGGAAGACAAGCCTGTTTACAGGGGTTGAGAAGGAAGCCAGGGCAGTAGGAGGAGACCCTTCACAATGTTGTTTCCTGGAAATCAAAGAAGAGAATTCCAAGAAAGAGTGCATCTTCAGAGAAGGATGAGAAGTCAGCAGAGTAGCAGACAGCTACTTCCCATGAAGTAGCACCTGAGGCAAAGGATCAGAGAACTCTTTGGAGAAGGTCAGCTGAGATAACCATTACCTTTCTTAGTGCCGAAGAAGGCAAAGCCCAGGGAGATGTTGTTGTAGCCCTGGGTGTGCACACCTTGGATGCTCCAGCCAACACCTTCATACACCCTGCCATCGTCCCCAACCAGGAAGCTACGGAGCAAGATAACACCAGTTACATGGCTGGCACCGTAGGACATTCCTGAGAGAGGACACCATTTACCCAGTCCCAAAACGGAAAAGGGCTGAAGACATGTTCACAAAAAGGAATTTGCATGGACTCTTCCAAGACATAGGAAAGACCAAGTCATTCTTACTAGCCCTTAGAATTCAGAAGGACCCACTCTCACAGTCCCTACCTCCTTCCCTTTTCAGAGGCTGCAGTTTTACCATAAATCATTCTACATGCTCAGGAGAAGAGGTCCTCGAGGTTCCACAGTAACTAACACTGACCTGACCACACAGTGGAAGGCTCTTCTGTCTTCCACACTTCCTTAAACGTGGCTCTCCCACCTCCTCCAAAGTGTGTGCTGCCTGTCTGATCCCTGCAGAGCTGTTCATTTGATTTCTCCCTGTTAAGTAGGGAGTTATAGGACGGTTGCTACATAGACCTCCCAAGAAGTAGCTCCTGAGACTAGGATGAGGATGCAGGCCATTGATTTGCAAAGGGATCTGACAGAGCAGGAGCACTGTTATCTCAGACAAACGCCACCACTCTTAAGTTCCAGCTCCCTTTCTAGCCTCATGCGTCTCAAGGAAATCACTTCCAACAGCAAGCAGCCAGAAAGAGCAGAAGTAAGACACAGATAAGACAGCTTGGGCACAGAGGGAGGTGGGGGGAAAGTCTCTTGGGTAACTGCCAAACTTTACCCTCATACAATGGGCCCCAGTAAAACAGCAGACCTTAATAAGCACATTCCTTTCCCTTCAGGTGCACTAAGTTAAGAAAGCTAAAAGCAGACTCAGGGAATATGCCTGCAGCTGCAGAAAGATGTGTGGGAACAGACATACAATTCTCCCTCCCAGAAAGCACAACAAAGACACACAGAAGCAATCCAAGCCTCTGATAAACTCTCCCACCCTAAATCCTTAAAAACTCTTAGTCTGTAGGAGAGTGGGCTCTGACCTAACTTCATCAGAAGCCTCTCTCAGATTTGTTTTCTCTAAAACAAACTTGTCTTCGACTTTCAAGCCATGTTTCATGTTTCTTTCCTCTTTCTTTAATTCTTATAGGATCCTGGAAGCGAGTGAGGAGCCAGGAGACTGAGACAGAAGGAAGAAACCCAGCAAAGTCTGCGAAATTGGACTGGCTCACAGTGGCCATCTGGGGCTACATCCCACCCTGTGGCCTTCCCAGGAGCTGTGTACATGCACTTTAGAACTGCCCCTCAGAATGGCTGGGGTTGAGGAGGCTACACCCCAAGGCCTGTCCCCCAGGAAGGCATTCACTCCCTTTTGTCATCAAGGGCTGGGGAAATGCCTGAAATAGGAAAGCAGAGAGAGGCACTGGGCACTGGGTGAGTCAGGAAGCCATCACCACACTCAGGAACTGTCCACAGCTAGCCAAAGTCAGAGGTGGGCCAAGGGCATGTGCTGTGGGCACCAGTAGCACCTACTAGAGTGATCATTACAGCAACAGATGGACAGTTGCCTCACCGAGGCTGGAACCCATGCGTGTGGTGTGCAGGAGCACACCAGGGATAAAGAGAGCCAGTTAGGCTCCATGAGCTCACAGCTCTGTGACCTCAGATTAATCAGCCTCCCTCCCTTGGGCCCCTCTCCCAGGGCAAAGAGATGGTGACACCTGCCTACCAGTTGGGGGAGCAAAAGCCCTCAAATAAGAGGAAGTCTTTTGTAATCTGTGTTGTGCTGTACAAGCCAGGGTTGGAGGAGGGTAGAGAATACAGTTATTGCTTAACCTTCCTTGCTTCCTTCTGGGAGCTCTCAGAGACAGGAACCTCACAGAAAATTCCAACGCAGTTGGAATTTCATGGGGATTTCAAATATTTTATTCATTAGAAAACATACAAGACCACAACCCAGAAAATGAGGAAAGGGGATGATAAGGGACAGGAGAAGCATCCCGGGGAAGCAGCATTGACCACGTGCCTTGGGACCCAGGTCCAGCCTCTTACTTGTAAGCCACGTCGCACCCACTGTTATTGTGGACATGATGGGACTGCAGTTCCCGCAGTCTCTGGCTGCAGACTCTCTGGTCGTGACACTCCAGTCCAGGGACGTGGTGTATAACTAGGACATTCACTGGTGTGGTCAGCTGAGTACT
Organism: Callithrix jacchus; assembly: GCF_049354715.1. Classification (NCBI taxonomy): domain Eukaryota; kingdom Metazoa; phylum Chordata; class Mammalia; order Primates; family Cebidae; genus Callithrix; species Callithrix jacchus. The sequence continues at coordinate 13,779,333 of NC_133519.1, forward strand.
GCAGCCAACAGCTTCTGCCCCCCATGCCTTGCGAGAGACCATGGCAGAGACATCTGTGGGGAAGCCATGGGGACGTCACTCAGTGCACCTGCCCCATCTCTGCCACAGTAGCCCACCAAGCTGCACATGCAGGCATCAGCTGTGTTGGCCCCATGGTATTAGGAAAGCTGGAGGAGGAAGCCTTCAGTAGACAGGTGCACCCTGCTCTGCTCACCTCTGCATCCTCAGCTCTCCAGCACTCACCCCCAACACAGACTCTGCACCTGGCCAGGGAGCCTAATGCTTTGTTCCCCCATCTTAGAACATCCCCTACTCAGCTCCTCCCCTGTGGTTGTCCAGGTCCTACCCTTCAGGAAGCATCACCTCCTTATCCCTGGGGAAAGCCCTGAGCAGCCTGGCTTGGTGTCACCTCAGCACTCAGTGTGTGCTCTCTGGGCTCTGAATGCTCCCTGAGGGGACTGCATCTTCTCCTCCAGGCAAGGGCTGTGTCTCCCACTCAGTCTGAGGACTCCCTGAGGACAAGGTTTGGGTCTCCCTCCACAGGGGTCCCTGCCTGCAGAGGCTGTTTCCCCCCTTCCTGGGTTTCTAGCCCTCCAGTACCATCCTTCCATCCCAAGGACCTAGGACAATTCGTGCAGGTGGTTTACAGGTTCTGCTCTCAGCACCTCAACCCCGTTTGCCTCTCCCAGTTGCATGTGGCTCTGCAGACCTCAGAAACATTTCCAGTCACATGAAAAACCCCAGCTGGTCCCCAAATCCCCTTACTATCCAGATTCAGTTTACCTTTTTCAGTAAGCTGGGAGATGTTGCCAAATAGGTACTGAAGCCCCTCTGAGAGCTGTTTCTCTTGTGTTTTGTTCCAGAAGGAATCACCTACAAAGCAATAGCCCATTTTACATCAGAGAGCTCCAATACCTCCATCATGGTGGAGAGCTCCAATGCCTCCATCATGGTGGAGAGCTCCAAAAGCTCCATCATGGTGGAGAGCTCCAATGCCTCCATCATGGTGGAGAGCTCCAATGCCTCCATCATGGTGGAGAGCTCCAATGCCTCCATCATGGTGGAGAGCTCCAATGCCTCCATCATGGTGGAGAGCTCCAAAAGCTCCATCATGGTGGAGAGCTCCAATGCCTCCATCATGGTGGAGAGCTCCAATGCCTCCATCATGGTGGAGAGCTCCAATGCCTCCATCATGGTGGAGAGCTCCAATGCCTCCATCATGGTGGCACCAACTCTGGACAGAAACAGCCACCCCTCTCCACTGCCCCTCCTCAAATCCAAGAGCCCCTCTAAGAAATCCCTCTGGACTGACCAGAGGACCACTTTTAACAGCAGCAGGTGGTATAGTTTCCTCCCACACCAACTCTGGGCAATTCCCTGGGACAAGCGGGGAGTTGGAAATGTCATCCTTTTCTTGTGAGCTGTATCTACACACACAATTGGCCAAAAAACAACCTGGAAATGTATTCAGATACTTCAAAACCACAAAGTCCTCTCCTGTGTGCATTTTACCAAAGCAACGGGGAAGCGTATGTGGAGAAAGGGTTAGAATTACCTGCATGGCTCAGACCAGTTCCCCCAGAATTGATTTTGGGGCCATGTGCTATGCCCACTCCCCTGTGTGAAGGCCCATGGGGGAGGGGCAGGGTCTGTTGATTGACACCTTTGCCCACAGGGTGGCTTTCTCTTATTGACAAGCACAAACCCAGGCCATAGGTTGGACTCTGATTGACGTCATGATAATACAAATGTCATCCTTGCTCCTGTTTATTTGCTTTTACTGCCCAATTGCTCTACTTTCAGGTGCATTATCTCATTTAGCCCTCACAGAGAAGTCATCACTCTCTCAGTTTCCAGGTGGGAAAATGAAGGCTTGTAGAGCTGAATCGCTTGTTTAAAATCATTCCTAGAGGCAGAGAAAGAACCTGAGTCCAGGTCTATAGGCTCCACGTACAATCTATTCTTTCTCCTTAAGACAGAGTAGGTTGTATGTTGCTTGTTTTTTGTTTTTTTTATTTTTTGGTTTTTGTTTTGTTTTTGTTTGATTGTTTTGTTTTTGAGACAGAGTCTCTGTCACCAGGCTGGAGTGCAGTGACGCAATCTCGGCTCACTGCAACCTCCACCTCCCGGGTTCAAGCGATTCTCCCGCCTCAGCCTCCTGAGTAGCTGGGACTACAGGTGTGTGCCACCACCTCTAATTTTTGTATTTTTAGTATAGATGGGGTTTCACCATGTCGGCCAGGATCACAGGTCAATCTCCTGACCTTGTGATCCGCCCGCCCTGGCCTCCCAAAGTGCTGGGATTACAGGCGCGAGCCACCGCACCGGAACAAGAGAGAGCAGATTTTTGTTGTTTTGTTTTGTTGTGTTGTTTTGTTTCTTGGAGACAAGTTCTCAATCTGTCGCCCAGTCTGGAGGGCAGTGGCATGATCTTGGCTCACTGCAGCCTTGAACTCCTCAGGCTCAGATGGAAAGTAGCTACTTTTTAAATTCTATTATGAGCCTTTAGGATGATCCTTCCCAGTTGCTCTTCTGTCCAGGAAAACAAAACTTACCCCAGGCCTGGAGACCCAGAGCAGAGAAGACAAGAAGCCACGGCATCATCCCCATGTGGTCCCAGGACACCAAGCTGGAGGGTGTGGACAGCAGCCTAAGAGAGAGAGACGCTGACAGTCGTGAACACTACCATGCTCAATCTGCAAAGCATCCCCCACCCCGACTGCAGTGGGCGCCGTCTGCCTCCTCCACCATCCTGTGGCCTCCTGAGGGCCAGCACCTGGCTCAGGCTTCTCAGGGCCCCCGGCACAGAGCAGGTGCTCGGCATCCCTGTCCTATCGTTACCCAGGCAACTCAACTTCATCACGCGCCCACTGTGTGCAAGGCCTGGGTACACACTGCACATGCAGTCTCACTCAATTAGTCCTCACACTGTAGTGTGAGACTGTTAACCCCCACTTTTACAGACAAAGGAAGTAAGATCCAAGAATAGTACAGCCAAGAAATCCAGACTCATGTGGATGGGTCCGATGCAGAGAACTCCTTCTCTGTTGGGAATATGCCAGGTGAGGGGATATAGGAGCAGGAGGGGTTCCTAGTTCTAGGGCAGAGGAAATGCAGTCCTAACACTCTCTCTGGTGGATTCCAGTCCCCTTGCTGGAAGAGGGCTTCTGAAGAAGAAACACACACTCAACTCACAGATACGGTGGGTCCTGTGCTGTCCCAGCCCAGCAGGTCAGGGTGCAGTCGGCTCACCCCTGATTGGCCAGCAGCTCCTTCCCTTCCAGGCCCTGCCCTCCTTCTCCAGCTGGTGCCTCTTCCGGCCTTCACTCTCCCTGGCCCTAAGGGCAGTCCCTCCCTGGGAATGGAACACTTGGGCTCTGGCTTCTCAGAGAGAAGAGGAGAGCCCAGGATCCCTAACAAAAGATGGAAGAGAAGAGGAAGGCAGAGGGCTGAGGCTCCAAGCCAGCTCCGTGTACAGCACCTGGAGAAACTAAAGTGGGAACACACTGAGAGCACCTGGGGACCCGCCCCGTGAATAAGCCCAGGCAGCTCCTCCCTGGGAAAGGGCAAGATTGCCCAACACTCCAGAGAGCTCATCCTTGGCCCCAACCTGGGAAAGCCTGAAGGGCCTGAGGGTTGTGTCTGCAACATCTAGAAACTTCCTGTCTGAGAAGATCTGGTCCAGGAGTCTGAAGATCGGATTGAAGTCACTCGACAACACTCCCTTTTACCGGGGTCACCAGCAGGGTCAGGATGCACAGAGAGAAAATGAGAGGTACAATCTCAGGAAGCAGCTCCCTGTAGCCTACATGTTTGTCCATCATCCTCCCGCCTGCCATGCCCCACTGTTGGCATCAAGCTGCCACCCACCAGAGAAAGCCTTCCACAGACCGAGAATCTCCAGCTCCTCGCCATGTTCAGTTGTCACCTAATCTCATTCCACAGTCTGCAACCTGGGCTTCCAGCCGTTGAGTCTTCACAGAGGAAACTCCGTGTGACACTTCTTTTCCAAGAACGCGGAAGGGTGCAGGCTCCGCGGGGACCTGCAGAGCCTCTCCTGTCCCAGGGGGTGGGGCAGCCTCCCTAGACACTGTGGAAGTGCCCTGAATCCAGGACAGTTGCTCTCAGTGAACTGCAGCCCCACTCTCAGCCCGGGCTCCCCAAGAGCACTCTCTGGGAGGGGCCCCTTGAGTGTGCACCAGGTCTACCTGTCATTCACCCCAGTCATGCACCCAGACCCAGGCTGGAACTGTGTGATGAGCAGAGGCTGCTGAGCTCTGTCCTGGGTGGAGGGTGAACGTGGGACAGAGCCAGAGACAGAGGTGAAGGAGACCAAGAACTGGAGCCTGGGACCAGCACTGCAGGGACCCTGGCAGTTCCCCAGCTTGGCAGTGTGCTATTTCTCCATGCCTCCAGCTGGCCGCCCATCCTGACTGAGTAGAATGGCTCTCAAAATGAGAAGGTTTCTGGGCCTGGGTCTGGGGCACCAAGGACTTGAGAAGATTCGATTCCCTTTTTTGGAGAGGCTTGGGGATGGGAAGCCTAAGGAAAGATTGGGTGGTGGCTGCCTAAGGGGACCGCAGATTCTCTGTCCCATCCAGGGTCTTGAGGACTAACAGGCTGAGGGCGTTCTGGGCAAGGGCATCAGGAGGGAGGAAGAGCAGTGTGGGTTGTCCCTCTCTGGTTCTGTGAACTCAGAATCCCAAGAGGACCTCCCAGTTCTGAGTGATCTGGCCCCCAGCCCCATCTCACTCCACGCTACCATGGCAGGCTCCCAGTGCTCTGTGCCTCCACTTCCACCATCCCAGGACCTTCCCCAGTGCCCAGCCTCACTCCCCACCTGCGCCCAGAGGCTCCACTTCAGCCTGGCATCTTTGAAAAGGGCTCCATGACTAGTCGGGGCCGGTAGAGCTTCAGAGTCTCTCTTCTCGATTCTAGCACCCATATTAATTGTAATTATAACCTCTTCAAGATCAGTTCCTAGTCTGTCTCTTTACCTGCCTTTAATAAGTGTCATTGTTTATATTTAGATTTTTTTTTTTTTGTCTTCTGTCTTAAACTCCCCGCTCCCCCCACAGCTGTGAACTTCACAGAGGGGTAAATTATACTTTATTCTGTAGTCTTGGGGTTTAGCATAGTGTCTGGTATAGTGCTGACACATGTTAGAAACTCAATAAATATTTGCCAGAAGAAGGAAGGAAGGAGGGAGAGAGGGAGGGAAGGAAGCAGGGAGGGAGGGAGGGAGGGGAAAGAAAAGAAAAGAAAAATGAAGGAAGGAAGGAAGGAAGGAAGGAAAAAAGAAAGAAAGAAAGAAAGAAAGAAAGAAAGAAAGAAAGAAAGAAAGAAAGAAAGAAAGAAAGAAAGAAAGAAGGAAGGAAGGAAAGACTTAAAAAGGACCCACTTTTAAAAGGTATCAAAAGAAAAACCAAAAAGGAAAAGCAGGCAGGCACACAGACCTGCTTCAAATAATGCATACCTTCAAGCATCTAAGCCAGTGGTTCTCAAAGAGTGGCCCAGGGAAAGCTGGGAGACCCCAGGACCCCTCGGGAGTTTCATAAGATCAAAACCAATTCCAGAGCAATATTCCCTGAACTGCCCACCACAGGAAGCTGCCCACAAACCAAGACTCCCGGCTCCTCACTCTCCCCGCTGTGCTGATATTTGCACTGATGACACAAAAACAACAGTAGGTGAAACTGTTGCAGGCGTGAGCCTAGGTGTCGCGTCAGACCGCACCAGCAGCCAGCACATTCTTCACAGTGTATTCCTTCCAGAAAAGGAGGCCCGCTTAAGAATGTTCCTGATGAAGCCGTGAGAATTGCTCGTTTTGTTAAATCTCAACCTGATACTCTCAAGGAATAGCATTTGCGTGCTCGAGCTGGGGGCTGAACCAACTGCTTTTTTCATGGAATGCCACAAACAAATAACATAAAACCAACGACAGCCAAGCTCTGGATGCTCGTCTATGGTCTGTGGCATATATTTTCTTGAAAATTAACAGAGGGAGCCTTTCACTTCTAAGAAAACAACTAGAATTTGTTAGCATAATAAAATTGGAGCTTTCAGGCAAAAATCCAAATTTTGGAAAATTTGTGTCTGCCACGATGATGAGTTCAACTGCTTCCCGGTACTTGGAGACTCTCCTGATGAGATCAGTGGTGATATTAACAAATGTGGTTTATTTATATGTGTGTGATACATATAAATATGTATGTATATTGAGTAATAAATGATGTCAGCATTTACATGGAGTACATAACTCAGTTAACCAATATTTTAAGACAGACCAATTGATTCCAATGTAACAGAGACCGATGATATGGTCTCAGACTCCACGTTGCAACTATCCTTTGAGAAACCTCCACATGTTGGGTTTTGATGTCCTATCAAAAAAGAACATCCACAATTGTACATTTAAAGGCTATTAGTGTATTCATCACCTTCGCAACTACTTACCTGTGGGAGATTGGATTTTCTTCAAATCTTCAACCAAAGCAGCTTACAGCAGCACCCTGTACGCAGAACTAACTGTGAGAATCCAGCTGTCTTCCCTGAAGACATACAGTAAATAGGTCTTCAAAAATGTTTAAAAAATAATAACACTCTTCCACTAGCTTTTAAATATATATAATTATTTTTAATTTTTTTAAAAGGTGGTAATATGTAATGTGTTTATTAATGGTACTTTGAGTGAGTTAATAAATCATTTTTAATTTTTCAAACTTTTAATGTAGCAAATGTTGATGCATATAATCCACAAAAGCTCTTTGGGATACTCAATGACTTCTAGGAGTACATATAAAAGGGCCGGGAGGGCAGAAAGATTGAAAACCAGAGGAATCCCACAGCCTGTCCTTATGCACGGAGGCCACAAGGTGGCAGCATGCGCCCTCTGATAACTCCGGAGCCAGCTTTCACTCACTAGGAGTCTCTGAGCAACTTCTTTCTCCATCACTCCCCTCCACTTCCTGTCTTACCTTCATGCTTCTGTGTTGCACACCTTTTTTTTTTACTAGCTTTATCCACCAACAGTTTCTTGATTACAGGAAATAGCAATCTCCTAAGCATACGTTCTGGCCAAACCAAGCCAGGCATTCATTTCAGTGGGCAAACATTTGTCAGGTGTCGCTCATATGCAAAGCTTATCATCCAGGATGAGTAAACTGAGAACACTGATAATCTAGTGTGGGAGACAGATCCCAAGGCCAGTGATTATAAAGCCTGCTGAATGTGAAAACGCTTTATTCTTTACAAAGGGCTGCGGACTTCAAAGGGAGTCCTGAGAGTGGAGGATGCCAACAGCCAGATGCTGAGATGCCCACCAAGAATTCCTGCAGGGATCTGGAACCTAGGGACACAGGGAGACCAAAAGCCAGGTTCCCAAGAGATCAGGGAGGAGAAAGGACTGAAACAACAGAAGCCAGGGGACAGAAAAGGGAATGACAGCTTTCTCAATTTTGAAGGTGGCATGTCTGAGAAATTAGAAGGATGATGAGCAGAGGCAGCCAAGGTGAAGATCGGGGAAGGATTCAGCCTTGGGGAAGCTTAGGTCGAGGGTATAAGAAGCCAGATCACTGGAGGGGCCTCACTTCGGATGCTGGAGCAGCCTCACAGGGGTCAGGAGTAGGGCTGCCATCAGCAGGGGGTCTCAGAGACCTTAGGATGGCCAATGGAGGCCTCGAGGATGCCAGGGGTGGCCAAAACTTGGAGTGGACTGAGTCCAAACATAGTTGGACAATGGTCTGAAGCTACCTGTGGATAACTTCTCTAAGTCATCCTAATGCACTAGGATCTAGAATGAGCATTGGGGAAAAGGGGGAGGTCAGGGGGCTTGTGGTTAGGAGACCCATATCCAGAGATCTCCATGGAAGAGTACCTGGGACTCCCAGCAAGGAGGAAGGGAGGGAGTGAAGGAACAGGCAGCAGGCTGGGCACAGCCTGGGAGGGGCTGGGTCTCAGGCAGAGAGTCCCAAGGAGGAGAAGGACCTGACTTCACCTGCAGGTGGAGCAAGTAAGCCAGGAGAGAGCGCCTGGGAGCCACGAGGCTCACGGTGGTCAGGGAGCCCACCAAGGGTCCATCAAAACCTGGAATCTGTGCTAGAAATGACCAAAGGGCCAGCTGTCCCAATCTCCTCATGTAATGGACAAGAAAATGGAGGCCCACACATGGAGAATGATTCTAAAGAGCACCAGCAAGTCTGGGAAAGCTAGGACTGCAACCCAGCTCAGTCCCACTGTGTGCCGCTGTAACACCCCCATTACAACACAGGAGGGGCAAGGCTCCCTGAGAGGCCACGGCAGGGTGGCAGGGGCTGCGGGAAAGGGATAGACAGACCCACAGTGGGTCCAGTCCCAGGCATCGGGGAAAGAGCACAGTGATTTGATGGTAGCTGCAGGACCCTCTGCCTGCTTGTTTACTTATCTGTTTTTGTTTGCTTGTTTGTTTTTGAGAAGGAGGCTCACCCTGTCCCCCAGGCTGAAGCGCAATGGCGAGATCTCAGCTCACTGCAACCTTCGCTTCCTGGGTTCAAGTAATTCTCCTGCCTCTGCCTCCTGAGTAGCTGGAATTACAGGTACACGCCACCACGCCTGGCTAATTTTTTGTATCTTTAGTAGAGACGGGTTTTCACCATGTTGGCCAGAATGGTCTCGAACTCCTGACCTCGTGATCCACCCTCCTCAGCCTCCCGGAGTGCTAGGGTTACAGGCATGAGCCACCATGCCCAGACGCTTATTTGTTTTTTAACCCAAAAAAATGCCCTTTTCTCCCAGCGAAAACCTCAAGTCGTTGTACAGAGCCAGGAAAATTGGCCCACCCACTTCACGCCCTAGCAGGAGGCTCTGACTCTCCCTGGAAAATGAGTCCCCAGAGGGGAAGACCCCCAGCCCACCATCCCTCAGTCCAACCTGTGGCCTCGCCTGGCAGTGAGGAGGCAGGTGGGGGTCAAGCACCTACTGATCACACCAGGAACTTTCTGCTTTGCTCACAACCAGAATGACTCAGCCCTGGCCATACCTGGTCCCGGGCTAGCCTGGAACCTGGGGGCCTGCAGTGGCCTTCTAAGATGGGGGCCCACTGTTAGCATCGGACCCCCCAAGTATGTTTTGAAACCCTGACTGGCTGCTCACTCCCACCCACTGCTGAGCCTTCTCTCTCCCCTCCCCCTATTTTACTTTCACTCTGAACCATCCGTAAATGACGACAGTCAGTGGCTCTGCAGAAGGTCACAGAGCAGAGGGCGACAGACCAATGTTCGTGTCACATTCACTCACTTCATCATTGATTCATGCACTCCTGCATTTATGCAATCAACCAGCGTTCATCCAGTGCCTTCCGAGCTAGCCCTTGCCCAGTGCTAAGACTCCAGAGGTGAGCAGGCAGCATCGCTGCTCAGAGGAGCCACAGTGGCGTGGAGGAGTCAGAAAGTCGACCCGAAGTCAAGAGCTCCATGGCAAAGCAGAGGTGCCTGAGGGCCGCACGCCAGCAGTCAGGATTGTTCAGCACACACCCTGCTTCATTGCCATGCTTTTTTCATTTTTATTTTAAAGTCATAGACAAGTTGTATTCAACAGGAGATTTCACATAAAGACTCAGATGTCCTGGGCCTTCAGGAGGTCCAAGAACATCCGGTCCACTTTCCCATATGGCAGCCCTGGCCTGAGACTGGCTGTCGCTTCAGGTTAGGAATGTTGTCATTCCCCATAGTCGCCACCACTGCCCAGTGTCCCCAACCCTGAGGCCCCATATGAGTGGCCACAAGTTGCCCTACTGCTGCTGTTGATGTTCTCATGCCCCGCCAGCTTCAAGTCTGGTTCCTGCAAGGCTGAGTCGGAGATCTTTGGTCCAGGGTGAAAAGTGCTTTGACAGAGGCAGCAGAGGGCGCTATGGGAGCACACAGGAAGGGCACCTGGGGCACTGCAGGGACTGCAGAACAGGCTTCGTGGGCACACGCAGCTGCGGGCTGCTGGCTGGGCTTCCTCCATTAGCTTAAACAATGGAAGGCGGACTTGAACAGGGAATGTGCCTCATGCATTCCTGAGCTGCGTGTGCACCGTTTATTCATTCCTCGGTGACTCATGCATGCAAGCACTCATTTGTTTATTTATTAACAACTTGCTGTGTGCTTGGCACTGTGCCAGGCCCTGTCCTTAGCCACCAAGAGTTTGCAATGTGATTTGGAAGACAGGATACAAGATTATGTCTCCCCTGTGTATTGCGACTCATTCATCAAGTTCTCCCAGCGTCTAGCATTAGTATCTGCCACTCGGTAGGTGCTCAACAAATACTTGTTGCACAAATGAATGAAAAGATTATTAGTAACAATACCTCTTATTTACTGTCCTCTTCCCAACTCTCCACGTATGGTCGCAATCCTCAAGATAGGTCCCGTTATTATCCTATTTTATTGATAAGAAAAGCAGGGCACAGAGAAGTTAAGTGAATAGCCTAAGGTCACACAGCCAGTCTGAACTCCATGGACATATCAGCAGTGCAAGGCAGGTCACACTCAGGGCCAATGCTTAGCACACACAAAGACTGCATCAGGCTATCAGGGGACAAAGCAGTCAGGAGGGGCTGGGGCAGTAAAGGAAGGCTCCACGGAGACAGAACGAAAGGACCAGTGGAGGCAGAAGAAGAGAACCATCTTTCCTGATGGGGGGGAGCAAGCAAGAGGGAGGCCCAGGGTGGGTCCTCCATACTGCCCTCCAGGGCTGAGGGGAAAGGATGCGGGCAAGGACATCAGCAAGGATCATTCAGCAAATCCAAGGGTGTCCCTGGTGCTGTGTGCCTAGGAGAACACGAACATGAATGAGAACAGCCAATTGTTGGACAGAGGCAAAATATGTAAACAATTTTACTCCAGGAAAGCAAGTGTTGAGAGCCAGATGTGGTGAGAGAATCATTGTCAGGAAAACAGAGACTGTTTCCAAAGGGGACTCACAGAGCAATCTCCTTGGAAGAGAGCACATTGGAACTGAGCCGTGGGGGTGGGCAGAATGTCACTGTGGAGTGGGGGAAGGGCACTCCTGCGGTGCAAGGTGGGAAGTGGGAGGTGGGCCCTGCGTGCCCACAGTGGGCAGGGAAGTAGTGAAGGGGAAGCTGGCCAGCCAGGCAGGGCCATTCCCAGAGGGCTCTGTGTGCAGGGCTAAGGCAGAGGCAATGGGGAGCCGCTGGAGGTTTGCAGCAGGGGAAGGACATGTCTTGCCCACCAAGAGGCTACGGAAAAACAGTTGTCTCCCAAGTTATAAGTTCCTGAAACCTGATTTAGGAAAATGATGCTGAGAGATGCTAGAAACATATTCTCCCTGAGGCTCTCTCACTCAGAATGCAAAAGGGAGGTGTCATCAAAATCACCCGTAACCAGGAACCAGAACGGCTGGGTCCAGATCCTGCCAAGTCAGCAACCAGCTATGTGACCTTGCTCAGGTCCATCTCTGGGTGTCGGTTTTCTCATCTACAATGCAAAAGAGTTGCCCACCTCTGAGAATCCTTCTAACCCCAACTCCCACCCTATGAATCTAAGAATCCCACACCAACCCCTCACCCTCCTAAGTACCACAGAGCCAGGCAAGCATGGGGAGGGCTCGGTTCATCCTTGTTACACTAAAATGAAGGGGCAGACTGCCCACGGAGGGGGGGGGCGCCGAGAGGGTCAGGCTCCCATAGGTCCTCAGCCCACTGCAACCTCAAGGGGGATGGGGTGCTGAGGGGTGCCAGAGAAGCAGCAGGCTCACTCAGGGAGAACAGGGGATTAGGACAGAAGGGAAATCAACTAAACAACCAGCTTCCTCCAAAACCAGTTCCAGGCCAGGGCTGGGAATTTCACAAAAAGGCAAAAGGCGCTCTGTGAACACATCCTGCTCCGCCCCAGCCCCCTTCCTGGCAGCGTTGCCACACGGCTCACCTGTGAGGCAATCTTCCGGAGACAGGGCCAGAGGGCCAAGCGTGCCAGCCAGGAGCTGCTATAAATGCGGAGCCTGCACAGCTCTGGCAAACTCTGTGTGGCTCCTCGGCTTTGGTAAGTGAGCTGCCAGCTTCCCCAGGCAGGAGCCTGCCCACCAGTTCCTTCTTTCCTTCCCTGACCCAACTTCCTTCCAAATCCTCCTCCTGGAAGCCCTCCTTGGTTGGCCCTGCTCACTTAAAGCTGCTTTCACATTTTCTCAGGTTGTGTTCTGCTGAGGCCTCCTGCCCTCAAATGCTTTGCTTTTTGGCACTCTCTAGATATTCTAAAAATCATTTTGTACATGTGTGTAACAGGTAATCTCCCAGCTAAGTTGCGGTCTGTGCTTTCTTTTCATTTTGCGCTTCCCCCACTGTTTCTGTGAGTGCTTGGTAGGAAGTGCCAAAGAAGCTTGACGGCCTTTTCTTCTAAGCGCCCCAACCCTTACTTCTCCATTATGCAGACAGAGTGTAAGACAGCTTTCGAAATGTCTCAGCTGGAAAGCAGCATAGAAACCATCATCAACACCTTCCACCATTACTCTGTGAGGCTGGGGCACCCAGATGCCCTGAACCAGAAGGAATTCAAAGACCTGGTGCAAAAAGAGCTGCAAAACTTTCTCAAGGTAGGACTGGACTCTGGCAGGTCTGAGCCAGCCTCACGGCAGTTTGGGTTGAGAAGGGAAGATGGGGGTGTGGTCTACAGCAATCAAGGGGAAGACGTGAGCCCCTTGAACTGGACCCCCAGACTTAGTAGGCATCCTAGTACACAGGGCAGGTGCTCCTGTTACACAGGACGACAGGGCCAAGAAATTGCTCAGTTGAACACCTGCTGTGTAGGGTCCTGTTCTGGGCAGAGGGATGCAGTGATGAATGGGGAGCTCACTATTCCAGTGGGGTGGATACCCAATAAAGTTGTCGACCAGTACAGAGCACAGAACAAGCCAAATGCCGATAGGTGCCTGGAAGAAAGTGGGATAGAGTGCTGTGGGCAATGTGGGCTGGGTGGGAGGGAGGTGACCTGTTAGGGTACGTGACAAAGGCCACTTTGAGGAGGCGACATTTGAGCTGAGCCCTTAATGTTGGCAAGGGAAACCCCTGAGGATGACCCTTGGCACAAAGCTGAGGAGACCCTAAGCCTCAGGCGGGAACTTGGGGTGGAAGACTTGGAAGGCTTTTGTAGTCCTGAGGGTCTGCGGGAGAAAGCCAATGCATAAGCAGCACGTGAAGAGCACCTGGCACAGCACTCAGGGAACTGGGAGGCTTTTCCCCTGTTCCAGAAGCGATCAGGCAGTTCTAAGGAAAAGGCTGAGCACTTCCAACAGGCTTTTTGTTTCCAAATTTGGGGAAAGTGGGGAAACAGAGACCCGCATTAAAAAGGGTGGAACACATGGGTCTCAGTCTCAGTTCCATTTCCCGAGCCAGACATTCTGGCGTAGGTCCCCACTCCTCCCAGGGCCCCTCCCTCCACCTTGGTAAGGTGGAGAATTGCAGCCTTCAGAGGTATTAGGGATCCTGACAGTTCCCCATAGGTGGAGGCCTTGGGCAGACAGGATGCTGGGTGGGGTAGACATGAGAGTGCCCAGTGGAGAGGCTGCATGGCGAAGCTCTCCTCTGTGTGACCCCCTATGCCCGCTCCACCCCACACCTGACTCCACCCCACACCTGACTCCCCGCTCCAGAAGCAAAGCGATGCTGTGGGAAAGGAAGCAGAGCCTCGTGGAAGGGCTGCGCAGGAGAGTGCTCGCATTGGCTGGCTGCCCCGCAGGCCCTGGGAGGGGACTTAGTGAGGTGACCCAACCAGAGGGTGGCAGAGCTGGAACCAGCCCGTGCTCTCTTGTGCCCCGCCTGGGTCTTCCACCTCCCCTGATGTATCCCCTTCTATACTTTATCACACCCTTGAAGGTCAACGGAGCACATACTCTGCTCTCTCTCCCTCCATCTCCCCTGCCCACACCTAGTTTTTCCAGGTGCTTCCCCCTCGCTGTGTTTCGTGAAATGAGTTTCACTAATTGGTAACCTACAGAGGGAAGGGAAGGAAGGGCAGGGGAGGGATGGGAGTGGAACTGGCCTCTTAAGTCAGATCTGAATTTGCATGCCCTGAGCAGTCAAGCTGGGAAAACTAATGGCCCTCTCTAGGTCGTCGGTTTCAAGTCTTCCCCCAGGAAGCTATCACACCTAGCTGTCAAAGTTGTTATGAGGACCAAATGAGGTGACATTTCCAGGCTTACTCATGCCGTGACCCGGGGAAGGTACCTGGAACTCAGCTTCCTCTTCTATAAATAGAAAACCAGGCCGGGTGCGGTGGCTCACGCCTGTAATCCCAGCACTTTGGGAGGCCAAGGCAGATGGATCACGAGGTTAGGAGATCGAGACCATCCCGGTCATCATGGTGAAACCCCATCTCTACTAAAAATACAAAAATTAGCTGGGTGTGGTGGCGCGCACCTGTAGTCCCAGCTACTTGGAGGCTGAGGCAGGATAATTGCTTGAACCCGGAAGGCGGAGGTTACGGTGAGCTGAGATGGCGCCTTGCACTCCAGCCTGGGTAACAAGAGCAAAACTCTGTCAAAAAAAAAAGAAAAGAAAACCAGCACCCAAGTTGCAGGCCCATGCAGGGAATAAACCGGAGGGTGTTTGGTGCATGCTCAGCGTCTGCTCCATCATGAGCACTCAGCCCACGGCCATTCTTAATTTTTTAATTGAGTCCCAGGGCAAGACTTCCCTGTATATTTGCCAGCAAATGTGCTATGCTCCTGGTCCCCCCACCCCTGGCCACACCCAGCCCTCACAGTCTTCTCTCCCCACCCACAGAAGGAGAAGAGGAACGAACAGGACATAAACCACATCCTGGAGGACCTGGACACAAACGCAGACAAGCAGCTGACCTTCGAGGAGTTCATCATGCTCATGGGAAGACTAACCTGGGCCTCCCACGAGCATATGCACAAGAATGACCACGGCCCCGGCCACTGCCATGGGCCAGGCCTCGGGGAGGGAAAAGGCCATGGCCACTGCCACTAACCAGGAGGCCAGGCCACCCTGCCACTGCCCAACCTGGGCCCCTGCCTGACACTCATCTTCCTGTTATGCCAAACTGTCTTGGCTGTGAGGCTAGGGGCTAAGGGCAAATAAAGTCTTCCTCCAAGTCAGTGCTCTGTGTGCTTCTTCCATGTCCTCTCCAGCCCTTCCTTCCTAGGGCTCTGGACATTCAATGGCCCTGTCTTTATCTGTGGCTCAGCCCCCTCATTCAGTAAAACAAAATGAGAGGCAGCAAAACTTGGATCTGTGCTGAGCCCATGGGCTCACCTCCCTGAGCATGTCCTCACCTCTGACTTTAGGCACCCTGCCCCGTCTCAGACACTCCATCCAGCCTGTCAAATGGCCCTTGTCACTGTACACTCTAGGAAGCAAAAGGGCATATCCTTTCCCCTTGATGTGCCAGTTACCTCCCCAACCAGCCAACCCTGTCTTCACCCACTGCAGTCTACACAGCCCTCTCTCTCCTAATGGAATTCTGTTCTCAAAGTATAGCGCCACGTCGGGGGAGGAATGCTGGCACTCAGGTAGTGGAAACAAGGACAGATCTGGTGTGTTTGCCCTCAGACTCTTTCTGGATCCAAGAGAGAAACTGTGTCTCTCTTAACAGAGCTGCCACCCTAATTGACAGGGTGCTCACATAAGTGGGAATCTGGGAGCTTAGCCCTATGCTCACCCTAGTCTCAACAGGATGACAGAGTGAAGAAATGAGCTTCACTCCTCGCTCTGCAGCTAAAAGACTCAGTGCCTACCATAAAGAGTCTGTGCTTTGGGCCCGGAGAGCCTGGGGATCTGAAGACTCTGATTTGAAGTTTTGAGGGCCAGCTGTCCTTTCTGGGGGTTAGCTGAGAGCTGGAGCCAGCACAAGTATCCACTTCTCTATGCAAATCTTACTCCCAGGACTGGCCCTAGCTGCCCAGGGCTGCTGCTCTTCTTCACGCTGCCCCGGACCAAGCGCTCGCTTCAGGGACTCTTCTGCCATCTTCCTGCGCTTTGGCTCTAAAGTCCCTTTCCTAGGTTATAACCAGCGGAGGTGGGCCTTCCAAAAACCAGGGTCCAGATCAAGGTCCTCTGACCCCTGTCCCTCAGCAGAAAGAAGATTCGCAGAATTAGGATCTAGGGGAGCTGGAAAATGACTAGTGGTCGTCTACTCTCCCTTTTCATAAGCCAAAAGAACCAAGGTGTATCATGGAGAGAGACTAGTCCAAAGTCACACCAGTGACAGAGTTGTTTGAAACAGTTCAGTACGAAAAGTAGCTTGAGTCACATCTGCTCCAGGGGCCGCACCTCCCCAGCTCCTTCCCCAGGGAAGAGCAGGAAGATACAGAGCTGCCAGGGGTGGTTTTCAGCCCTCCCCTCACAGCGTGGCTATGGTTGTGCCCCCAACCTGCCTGTTGCAGATTCCTGCTCTAAGACCCTCGGGGCTCTGCTCTGGGTGCAGGCTTTTAAGGGCTCCCAATTGAGGGTATGAAGATGTTTCCAGGAACTGTCTCTGGTTGAGAGCTTAGGCATCAGAGTCTAGAAGCCCTCACCAGTCCCTTCTGTATGTGACTTAAGGACCTGACAGCTGGGGACACTCATCTTCTGACAGCCTTCTGATCCCGTGCTCACATCCAGGGAGGAGTCACTGTCTTCATCCCCTTCTGAACACAGCTTGGTACCGGGGAGAGAGAAGCATCCTGGGGATTGGAGGGCCTGAGACCAGATGCTTCCAGTAGGGGGGTAAGTGCTCCCCCTAGGCCCTCTGCCCACCATTACTTGTCACAATGTGCCTACATATGTTTATGACTCTGCCTATTCTAAACTGATAACTCCAAGAGAGAAATGTCCATGGAATCTGTCTTTTTTCTGCTTTATTCCCAGCATCTAGAGTAGTGGCTGCTATATAAAAGGTTCTCAACAAATGTTGTCTATTTAATGTTCTAAAATTTCTCATGTGTTCCATGCTCTCTTCTCAAGGGATGGTATCAGGGAAAAAAAAAGGCAAGAGGAGATCAAAACTTGCAAATGGAAGGCTTCTATATTAGCATTATAGAATCTCAAACCTGAAGGTAAGGAGGAGCAAGTTGAGGGAATCTGAGGGCACCTCCAACCCTCTGTTCAATCAGACCAATTTGATGTGAAGAAAGAGATTTGTCTTGAAAAAACAGTGAAAACTATTGATTTAATCCAATCTGTCCCACCCACACCCTAGAGTGATTCTCGCCAACATCCCTGCCAAGTGGTTGACCCAACCTTGCCTGAATTCCTCCAGGAAAGGAGAGTGTCCTCTTTTGGGAGTGACACTTGGAATGTCCCTCATTACACTGAGACAAAATCCATCTCCTCATGCCCACCCAGCATTGGTCCTATTTTCCCTCCTTTGAGGACACAAAATAAATCCAACCCCTCATCATCTGTCCTCCCATCCATGTGTCCATTCCACCACTTCTTCAAAACAGCCTACCTCAGTTACATCCATGCTTTCTCCAGCCTCTTCACCTTTGCACCAGAAACACTGTGCTCCATCCTGGTGTTTCTTATAAGTCTTAGGGTCCATCAAGCCTCAGAGCCAGTGCTACTGCCTCCTCGCCATCCACCCTTCTCAAGAATATAGGGCCTTCCTCCTCCAGGCCCACAGAACTCTCTGATAATTCCACCATTGCACTTCAAATACTGAGTTGTAACCTCTCATTTGCCAAGACTATGAGCCCCCAAAAGCAGGGACTGTGGTTGATTTTCCCCATATTCCAGATCCCAGCATGGACCAAGCTCTCAGTGAGCATTTGTGGATGAACAAGTGAAGATAGGATGGTTCTAGAGCAGAACTGGGTGCTTTGCTTGAATGTGGATGTGAGGTGGGGGTGGCTCCCAGGAACTAGGGTTGGGGGATGCCAGCTGTCTGGAGACCTGAGGCTGGCAGAGAGCAGAGCAGCTGAGCAGCAGGATGATTTGAGACCTCCTCAGGTACCAAGGGCTCTTCCATTTGCCTTGTCTCTAGTAATTCAGCATGTAGGTGATTGTTTCAGACCATGGGGGAAGATCTGACAGCAAGCTACTTTCACCCTGTGAAATTTTCTTTAAACATAGTTGAACAGAGCTCATCAAGTAACTTAAACTCTTCCTTCCCATTAGCGTATTTCATTTAAAAAAAAAAAAAAAAAACCTGGTTGGTTGAGTAGAGTGGAGTGGGCTTCTTTGCTCAGATAGAGAGAGCAAGCAGGCTGGGGGCGGTGGCTCACACCTTAATCCCAAGACTTTGGGAGGCAAAGGTGGATGGATCACGAGGTCAGGGGATGGAAACCATCCTGGCCAACATAGTGAAACCCCGTCTCTACTAAAAATACAAAAATTAACTGGGCCTGGTGGTGTGTGCCTGTAATCCCAGGTACTCGGGAGTCTGAGGCAGAAGAATCGCTTGAGCCAGGGAGTTGGAGGTTGCAGTAAGCCGAGATTGTACCACTGCACTCCAGCCTGGCAACAGAAAGAGACTCTGTGTCAAAAAAGAAAAAGAGAGAGAGAGCAAGAATGTCCATGTCAAGGTTAAGATTCCCAATCCGAGTGAGAATCAGTAGCTCTTTCTGTGATTAATGAGTCTTTTGGGGAAACATGACCCTTGAGGACTTTCCCAGCATCGTGGTGACTAAAGAACCAGAGACAACCTGTCATCAGATTGTCAACCATTCCTGCAACAATGAGTTTCCCTCCAGTCTGGGGTTAGCAGTGGAACCTGAAGTGCTGGATGCCTTCCTGGGAGGGATGAGGAAGGACCAGCCGTGGTCTGAGCTGCTGAACTCTACCCAGATACTTGACAGTGCTCTGAATGTGGTCCAGGGCCTGGGTGGTGGTGGCATGGCCCCAGAACTTGGGGGAGAAATGAATTCACTTGTCCATTCACTTGTGTGTCCTCTCATTCACTCAACAGCCATTAACTGCAGACTTACTGTGTGTCAGGCACGGTATCATGCTCTAAGGGGCCTTCGTGATAAACAAGCCTTGTCCATGTTGTCAAGGAGCTCTCAGGCCTGCGGGGAGACAAGACAGCTCCTCCAGTGATTCTGATGTGGGAAATGAGAGGCCAGGAAGGTGCGAAGTTCGGTGGGACTTTGAGGTAGGAAGGACGCCCTTCCCTAGAGCCATCTCCATGGAGGGACGAGTATCAGTGTGACATCAAGGCTGGCACCTATAGTCATCCCAGGATAAACATGAAGGTGCTTCAGGAGCATATTCCCACTCAAACCCCACACCTGCCTGTTTCTACAGGCAGGTGTGGGGTTTGAGTGGGAATGAGGAGCACTGGGGGCGTGATGGGGACAGGTGAGAGACACAGCGGAGAACAGCGTAGGTACCAGGCCAAGGAGCTCACGTTCCATCCAGCAGAATGGGGGCAGAGCCCTGAAGGCTTCAGGGAGGACAACGATGTAATCACATTTGCATTTCATAGAAGTTTCTTTATTGTGTTTTATGGGATGCATTTGGGATAGGAGTGAGGCTCCAGGCACACGGTCTGTGGGGAGTCTGCTGAAATAGCACAGGTGAGCACTTAGGAGAGCCCAAGGGTGCTTCTCAGAAACAGTAAAGTTAGAGCCTCAAGCTACCCCAAGCTTCACCTTAGTTTGGCAAGGGGTGACTGCAACATGATAAATAACATTATTTCATGCTGTTTGCCAAGACCCTTCCAGGAAGGAAGATCTCCGCTTTCACCAGCACAGTGAGGCAAGCTTACCCAACCCTGATGCAGCCCTGCTCTGAAGCAAGCTCATAATCCAACCCCAACACGCTGCCCCCTTCCAGCAGTTGCTTAAAATGTCTATTTTAGAAAGCCTCGTGTCATGGATTTTGACACTCCACTTACCAAAGTGACAGCAGGACTGAAAGAACTGGTTACTCAAGTCCTGTTGCGTCTTGGGGCTCTGGTCTGACACCATTTTTCTCTCCCAAGACAACAATCAGTCCCCTGATGATTGGACCCCCACTCCCTGTCTTCAGAGAGCCGCCCCCAGACACAGGAAACAGGGAAGGGGAGCCCCCGTGGGAGAACCAGCTGGCCTCCTTCCTGAGTGTCCACGGAATGCGGAGTCCCAACTAAACGCAGAGCACCGCCATTGGTGCCGGGTCAAAACGACTACCTCTAGGTTTTCCTTTTCTCCGTGAGTTCTCCCACTCTTGCCCGCACACCCAAAATTGCCACAGGCAGACTGTACGGTGAGGAAGGGGTTTGTTGCCAAGACTGAGGTGAAGACGGAAGAGGAGGGCACCCCCGGTGTGTGCAGCAGGGGTGGCAGGGTTCCAGCATGCAGCCTGCACCTGCAGCACACCCCGTCTTGGCTTGGAGTCTGTTCCTCCCTCCTCTCCTCTGCCTCTTCCCCAACGTTTTCCCTCTTGACTTTCCCCCTCTCTTCCTCTCCCTACCTTTTCTCCATCTTCTCTCCGAGTTTTCTCTCACTGCTGCCTTCTGCCCTCCTGTTCTCTGTGGTAAGATGCAGTTCTATGTGGCTGGTGCTTTCAGGGAGGGGAATCCTTTTGGGAAGGAACTAGGGGTCGTATCTAACCAGGAATGGCTCCTTCAAAACATACGATGTCCCACTTTCCAGTCTACTCCTAATAACAAAAGGAGACAATCACAGGGGACAGTTGGTGAAGGTCTTGGGGAATTGAATCTGGATAGGTAAGCATGAGAGCCATGACAACTGCCTTCAAATATCGCCGAGGTCCAGAGAGAGGAGCGCACCCCGGGTTAGGCCTCCAAAGCCCGCTGTGGCATGGCTCATTTGCTGCCAGGTCCTCCACCTCTCCCAGCACTGCGGCAAGCATCACCCTCGCATTCTACTCTGGGTGTTCATTCCCTCCAGTAGAAAACAGCTCCATGCAGGCCGGGCGCGGTGGCTCACACGTATAATCCCAGCACTTTGGGAGGCCGAGGCGGGTGGATCACAAGGTCAAGAGATCAACACCATCCTGGTCAACATGGTGAAACCCCGTCTCTACTAAAAATACAAAAAATTAGCTGGGCATGGTGGCATGTGCCTGTAATCCCAGCTACTCGGGAGGCTGAGGCAGGAGAATTGCCTGAACCCAGGAGGTGGAGGTTGCGGTGAGCCAAGATCGCGCCATTGCACTCCAGCCTGGATAACAAGAGCGAAACTCCATCTCAAAAAAAAAAAAGAAAGAAAACAGCTCCATGCAAAGAAACTAACACTCATCAGTTACTCATCCAGTCTGCAAATCTTCACTGAGCAGCAGCTAAATGCAGAGCACTGTTATAGGTGCTGGGTCAACAAAACTGCATCTAGGGGAGAGTCAGACAAGAGGCAAGTGAAGAAATAGCCCAGATCATTTCAGACGGCGATGAGTTCCACAGAGAAAATAAAAGACACGTGCTAACCGGACTGCTCTGTGAGCCGGCAGCCGGGCAAGGAAGCAACACTGGAAATGAGGCCCGGATGACAAGAAGCCATCTCCACAAAGGCTTCACGCCAAACACATCGGGGAGCCTTTGGAGGAGTTTTAATCAGGCAGGTGATGTGATATGAAGTCTGGAGGAGATCATTCAGGTGGCTGTGTGGAAGGTAGACTGCGGAACCCCAGAGTAGAAGCATGAGGACCGGTTAGGAGGCTGCTGAGCCTGGTTTTAGGTGGAATATTGTGCCAGATTTCCTGCCCTCATGAAGCCCTCAGTCCAGTGGGGGCACAAGTGCCAAACAGATCTTTTCTGTACAATGCAACATTGTGGGCAAAAGACAAGCAGAGGCAGATGAGAAGCAAGAGAAGCCCTGAGAGTAGAGAGGAGGCACTTTTTGCTTGTCTTCTTGGCTCAGGGTGGGGCAGGGGTAGGGGAAGGAGGGAGAGGGAAAGCTTGCTTGTTCTAATGCCCAAGCTGAGTTTTGAAAGGGCAAGAGTTGCACTTCCATGTGCCCAGTGCTATGTTAGGCAATGAGAGAAATCAGAGAAACACAGGAAGTGGGGGCTCTTGCCCTCCAGATTTTTAGTTTGCTTTGTCTTAACTCGAAAGGCTTCCTTTCCTGGCCAAGTTAAAATGACGGAACCTCATCGTTCTCACATCAGGGGCTTCTGATAGCCATTTTGTTGAGCCCAGATCCTTCTCCTGAGCTCCAAGGGCCTGATGCACAGGCTGGCATGGCTTGGCTGGTGGTGCACCGGAAGCCTGCCCAAAATGTCCTCCTGAGGGCAAAGTGTTGCACGTATAACAGCTAAAGAATAGCACTGGTGTCCTTTATCGCCCAGTAATGCCTTTGCCCAGATGGCTCTGTCAGACTCATCATTCCAGCAGGAGCCTGAGAGCAGAAGAAGGAGGTCAGCCCCAAATCGGAAGGGACCTAAGCTCTACTCTCTGTGGAAACACGTGGGAAGATATGAACAGGTGAGCTCCCTGGAGGATGTGACAGTTGAGTCAGGCCATAGTGTATAACCAGGTGTTCTAGAGCCAGAGAAGGGCCCAGATAGCCTAGTGCCTGTGACAGAGCAGACACACACACAAAAGTCTGTGAATGAAGGGAAGAAAAGGCATTTCAGACAAAGAGAACAAGAGGACTGCAGGAGCAAAACTCATGAAGCTTGAACGCCATGGATAAGCTGGAGACTGCTCTGGCGTGGCTGGAGGACAGGGCTTCTGGGTGTGGACAGAGGGTAACTGAGACAGGCCTCCAGAAACAGCAGCGCCAATCTCAGCTCTGTGATCTAACAGCGCTTGTGTTCATTCACTTGTTCAATGACACCAGCCATAGTCACAGGGTCTAGTCTCTTTGTCTTCATGAAGGGAGTGGAGATCACTTGTGCAAACAGCACTCTTTAATGGATGAAGAAACTGAGGTTCAGAGAAGGGAAGCCACTCGTCCAAACTCACAGAGCCAAGCAGTTGAGCTGGGAGTCTAACCAAGCTCATTTGAGTCCAAGTCAAGGGCCCTAGTCATTGCCCTTAGGTGCCACTGACTGATGGATTTTGACCAAGGTTAGCAGCCCTTAAAATCTTCCTAGCCATGATTTAAGTTCAATTTGTGGTTCAGGGGGCTACTTTGAAGCTGGTAAATGTATCCACAACAGTGAATATGCTGGGCTTTTTTTCTCATCAGTTAGTTGCTGGGTTTTTTTTAACAGATTCTAATACTGCTGTGTTTATCAGAAGTGGTCCCAAACCAAGGTGAGTGCATCAAGGGAGTGGCCCAGTTTGCAGAACAGCTTCGTCTAGTTCAAAGGCCTTTATAGAAATATATTTCTATGTTGGGATTCACTCAGGGTGGTGGCAGAAATAGTAAGGCAGATATATTAGGGAAATATCAGGGAAAATTTTAGGGGATAGTTTTAAACCTTTTGGGAGGCCAAAAGGTTTTCATAACTTGTAATAATGGAACAGGCTGAAGGTGGCTGGCTCTTACCTTAGAGCATTATGTCACAGGGTAAATATTCGGGACAACCAAAGCTTCCCCAGTTAAGTCTGTTTACCCCACATTCTTTTGTCTCTATACTAACTAGTTTGTTTACCCATTAACCTTCGAGCTGATGGGCCTCTCAGGGAGGTCAACCAGGGAGATTACCCCTTAATGGTGTTTGCTCTAGGCGTCAGTACCTGAGCTTTAATCATTTGTAGAACTACTCTCTTACCCCTGTTAGTTATCCATGAGTGTGTTTATTCAAGCATTTGTTATTAAATCTATACTGAATAAAAGCAAGGAAGGACAACTAGTAGGTGTTGCATAGCTGCCATTGCTTTCTCTGTGAGCAGCTTATGACCCTCTAGCGCACTGGTGCCCTGGAATTTCATGAGTGTATTTGTTCATCCATCACTGAGCCAGGGTCTGCAGGACAGACCCCCACAGGGTAGTGACCCCGACATGACCAATGTCACATTGCATAACGTCCCTTGGTTCCTTATCTTACACTGGTCAATTTTAAGTCACCAAGCCACCCCTAAATATAAACCTCAATCTTTGCTTTGGTTTAAAATAATCTATTCCTATTGTGCTGTGGCAGAGGCTGGATCAACTACAGCTGTTATCTCCTGTCTAAATTATTATCTGACTGTTGTACTAATGTTTGTCGAGTGCTCACTCTGCATCGGATGCTGTACCAAGTGCTTTCCATGTGCTACGAGATGATCTAATCCTCTCACTAACTTCGGGAGAAGGGTGATATGTTTATCTCCATTTTACTGATGGGGAAATTGAGGTTTAAAGATTCTAAGTAACTTGTTCAAGGTCTCACAATTAGTAAGTGCCAATGCTAGGATTTGAACACAGAAGCATAACTTCTGGCCTCAAATTCTCGACTGTTACTCTTCAGCACCGAGGAACGGCCTCCTTCCTCCCCCCTCACTAAGTGATGTTCTCCTTCTAGACCCTACACAAAGTTCCCCTCCATCCAACTGAAGTATCCCAGAGCACTACAACAGGGTGACACCTGAGTATTCTCCTAGTCTAAAACTTTCTTAAATAAATTTTTTAAATTCCTTTGAATTCTTCAAAAATAAAGAAAACAAAGACCCAGAAAGGCAAAGTGATTTGCCCAAGGTCAAGCAGTGAGGAAGGGCTTCCCCCAAATGCTCCCACATTCTCATCCGCATTTGGTGATGGAGGCCTTTCAGGCTTGGGCCGCTCCAGGACTCCCTTCCCTGAGTCCCACACTCCTTCCTCGTCTGCCAACCCTACTTCACTCCCATCTTCAGCCTCTCCCTTCAACACCATCCATAGGCTCCTACTTTCTTATGCACTTTCCACAGTTCCTTCCTGCCTTAGCTTTTCTCAACTCAGACCCGCATCTCACGGATGCAGATGCAGTTCTTTCCTCCGGTGGCAGGTGGTGGTCAGCAAACCTCCACCCCAGGCCTGTGTGACCAGGACTCATCATTTCTCACTTGTCCTGAATCCCAGCTTCCCATACACTGTCTCTGCATGGCTTTGTGGTAAATAAGACAAAAGCCCTTCCCACTTTTCCTCACATCTGTCCTGCCTGACCTCCCACAGGGTATCTGATCTTTCTAAAATTATTTATTGAATTCTGCTGCCTGGCCTGCCCCCACTACTGAAGAAGATCCAGAGGGAGCAGCCATGGGAGGGTCTACCAGAGCCCAAGGCTGTGCCCCTGCCGCTGCTTCTGTGGGTATCTTGACAGTCTCACTGATCAGGGCCTGGGGCTGACTTCTGATTTCATGCTCCCATCAGTGCCAGATCTGACTTAGTGGTTGGTTGGAGGAGTCAGGAGTTTGAGGACAGGAAGATTCCCAGTGACTTCCACTAATCAGATTGAATTTCATTTCTTACCAGGGCCTGTACACCTGTCCCTGAGGCCATGCTGCTTCTTATTTTCCCTGGGCCAGTTACAGAGAGCCAAGCCTACAGTCTTATTACTCTCCACACATTTATTCATTTGAGAAATGTTTATCAAACATTGTCTTAGTGTGGTCATGCCACTATCACAAAATACCACAGAATGGATAATTTATAAACAATAAACATTTATTTCCCACAGTTCTGGGGGCTGGGAAGTCCAAGATCAAAGCACTGGCAGGTTCAGGTGCCTCATGAGGGCTGCTCACTGCTTCCCAGATGGTGCCTTGTTGCTGCTTCCTCTGGAGGGGAGGAACGCTGTGTCCTCATATGGTGGAAGGTTTAGAAGGGTCAAACTTGCCCCCCCAAGCCCTTTCATAAGGCACCAACCCATTCAAAAGGGTGGAATCCTCATGGCCTAATTGCCTCCTAAACCCCAACCTCATAATACTTGCATTGGTGATGAAGTTTCAACATGAATCTCAGAGGGGACACAAACATTCAATCTATAGCAAACACCCACCTCTTGCCAGGCACTGCGCTCACGCTAGTGACGCACGGTGATTCGGCATCCGCTATTTAACAACCAAGTCCACCAGAGAAGATGGGTGGTAAACAAATAGTCATGGCCACAGATCCAGAATCACAAAAGAAAAGAAGAGCACCAAAGGAGAGCAGCATGATCCCAGGGGAGTGTTGGCCACAGAACCTGGCCTGGACCGGCGTGGAGAGTCTGGTCGGGGAAGTCTTCCCTGACTGTTGCACAGGGCATAATACTCCTCTCCCTGGTGCCTTGCTCCTTGTTCTTCCCAACTCATTTCCCGCCCTTTCCTTCTTTAAGAAAACCAAAGAGAGCGTTCTTTACTATCCCATGCCCACAGACATGCAAATTCTACATCATTTCCCTCCTTTCAAAGTTCTGCCCCAAGTTTTATGACCATGTGTCCACTCTTTCAGGTAGCCTAACTGGCCCCAGCCCACCCCCAAAGCTGGGTCGCTCTCTATTCTCCCACAACATCCTGTGCTTACTTCTGCCAACACATATACGACATGATGTGGGTCTTCCCCCACCAGAGATGAGCATCTAAGGTGAGGACTTGTTCTTTCACCTCTGTATCCCTAGCATTCACCTGAGTGTCTTAGGGGAAAACCTTTGGAGTAATCCTTGATTTTTCCGTTTCCACCTTCAAAATGTATCCATGATCTGACCACCCCTTGTCATCACCATTACCACTGCCCTAGTCCAGCCCCACTCCATCTCCGAAACGATACAGGGCTTCAGGTTCCAATATGGTTGCCATGAGCATCTGAGCATCTGAATCATGGCCATATGTATGAGGTGTACTAGAACTGTAGTACATGGATTTCAAAGGCTTACCATGAAATAAAAGAATGTCAACTATCTCAACAATAATTTTATATAGCTGAAGTGATCATATTTTGGTTCTATTAGGCTAACAAAATATGTTATTAAATTTTATTTTCCCTTTATTTTTACTTTTTTAAATATGGTTACTAGTAAAGTGTAGGTTACACACACTATATTTCTCTTGGATAATGTTGCCCTGGGGAATTTCTCCTTAGCTGATCTCTTAGCCTCCACGCTTGCCTGAGCCCTAAACTGTTCTCCACAAAAGCAGCCAAAGTCATCCTTCAAAGCATAAATGGAATCATCTCGCTCCCCTGCTCAAAGCCCCCCAATGGCTCCTTAGCACATTTAGAATAAAGTCCAAGGTCCTCCCCATGGTCTACAAGCTTCTTGGGAAGCTGCTGTTATCTGCTTCCTGATACATATAGGCCCATATTCCCCACCACTCCCCGTTTCAGTCACTTTACTCCAGGCACACTGGCTTCTGTGCTACTCTTTGAGCAGGTCAGGCATGTGCCCACCAAGAGCCTTGGCTACTCACTGCCAGGAACTCTTGGCCCCTAGATATCTGCAAATCACTCATCCTCATTTATTTCCTATTTCTGCTCAAATCTATACCCTGACCATCCCATCTAAACCAACATCACCTTCCTTCCCCTTCCACCCCAACTCTACTTCTCTACTTTATTTTTCTTCATATGACTTATCATTAACTACTATTCTATCATATAATCTGATCATATCACATATATATATATGTTTAAGGACAGAAGGATCTTGCTATATCCCATGCTGAAATGCAGTCGCTATTCACAAGTGCAATCGCAGCACACGATCGCCTCAAACTCTTGGACTCCAGCAGTCCTCTTGCCCCAGCCTCCTGAGTATTGGAGCTACAGGCACAAGCCATGAATATTTTTATTTGCTTGTTTATTCACTTATTTTCTATCCCCTCCCCAATAATATGCAAGCTCTAAGAGGACAAGAAGTTTGGGTCTTCAGTCTCTGATGCTCAGTGAACATTAGTTGAATGAATGAATACATGAATTAATAATAGTGGGCATTCAAACATGAAATAATTGTTGATCAAATGAACAAATGGAGCAAGAGTTCTAAGGGGTCTAAATTAGGCTGCCGGAAGAGCAGGGGTAAGGTGTGGTCAAGTTTGGGAACCACAGGCATGGAAAGAAAAAAAGGGCACAGACACCAGTCAGAACTTTTCATGAGTATATTTATTAACTCTCACTCCCCTCAGGCAAGGCTGGGTTTTGGTGAGGGAAAGGAAAGACCCTCGTTGGGGACACTGCTGGGTAAAAGGTCTTCAGAGAGCTTCCTACTCTTTGTGGATATTTTCATGGGAAGCCTTCAGCACAACGGCCAACAGGGATATGAATTCCTGGAAGTTGACCTGATTATCTTGATTAGCATCCAGATCTTGGAATGTTTTGTCAACAGTAGCTTTATCTTTGGCATTCTAGGAGGAAAGGATAACAGAGACCTTGAGCTCGGAACCTCTACACAAGACCCTTTCATAGGCCTCGTACCCCTCAGAGCTCAGGTTAGGGAGACCCAGGCACATTAACTCGTTAGCCAACACTGTGTTGGAGAATCCAATGTAACAAAACAGAAGACACCATGGTCAGGAATTACCCTGGATTTAGCAAGGCTTGACCTGGAAGGGACTCTTCAGCTCACTCATTCAGCCCCTCCCATGCCCTGCCTCTCTCCATTTTACATGGGAGGAAACAAACCCAGAGAGAGGGAAAACTGAATAGAGCCTTAAGTGAGTTATTGAGAGAGGGAAAGACCCACTCCCACAGCAGCAGGGAGAGCACCCTTGGGCACTCAAACCTGGGCCAACCCCACCCTAGTCCTTGTCTCACCATCCTCCCCCAGGCCTTGCCACTCCCCTCAGTGCACGGGGGTGGGAGAGTTTAAATTGAGAGGGGCATCACCTACCTTGATGAGGTTTACAAGCTCCTTTGCCATCAGCTGCTTCAGCTCACCCTTAGAGAGGGTGTCAAAATTCCCCGTCCGAACTGAGTATTGGTGGAAGATATTGACGATTCCCTCCAGGTGCTCCTCAAGTTTAGTCATCTTCCCAGCCTCACGTTAACCTTCAAGGAAACAAGGGAGGTCTAGCAGCAGTTTCTCCCCCACCCCTCAAGATCCACTCTCCCCTCTCTTTCTGAATCAAGGGCCTAAAGAAAGAATAATAACCTCCATATCTACTTTGTGGTCTCTCTGCTCTGCTTGATCCATGGTGAACTTCTCATGTGTAGATAGGATGAGGAAGAGAAAACATATAATACTGTCTAACGTCTGAAAGAATCAGCCTCAGTTGGCCATGTTGCATACCACCTCATCCACCAGGGAGCATAACGTGGAGGGTATTGCTTACTCAAGCTCCCTTGGGAAGGGTTCTGTGATTGGCCAGGCTGTTTGCTTCCCTCAGGTGATGGCACTATGACACCCATGCTTAGCCATTCTTAAGTCATGGGGCTGAGTGTACCTAGCACAACAACAGCTGGCTTACTTGGGTCCAAAATGCAATGTCACCGCAGAGGTGCTCACGCAAGTAGAGGGCTGTGGCTTCCAACACCTTGGGATTTCCAAATGGCCACCTGCAGTCACTACCCTGTGGACACCTAAGAACCCATCCAAGAAAAGGGCACTTACCCCTCACTGCACAGGAATGTAGAGCTACAGCAAGAAGCTGGTGGTAGTGAGGGGTACTGACCAAAGGAAGCTTTTATAGTCAGTCCAGGCTTCATCTTCACCCTCGGGTGAAGAAATTACTCTGATTCATCTTGCAATTTATGTAAAGTACTCTGTTGCTCAAGAGAAGCTTCAAACCTGTGGCTTTGGCTGCCACAAAAGCAGCTCAGACTGTACCCAGCCCAAATCTTACCCTCCTGCTCAACCCAAAACAAAATCCCCCCACCCCACCCACCCAAACATGGGTGCCCTGCACATTTTTTAGCTCTGAGCCAGGGCCCAGCCTTCAGGTTTAGCTCTACTTCCCTGCTCCCTAATAAAAGACTAGGAGAACAAATTTTACTTCCTGGGTGTCTTGTCTTAACAGATGGGGCTCCTCAGTTTTGGCAAATGGAATATCAATTTAAAGATCTTTACGCAGCTGAGAAGACAGAAAGGGAGACCTCCTCCTAAGTCATCCTGGGATGCAAAGCGTATCACTGGAGTAGAGGATACATTTTCAAAAAAGATTCCAAGGTTTTCAAAAAGGGAGAGAGCAACACTGCTCTGCCTTCCCTTCGCTTTCCCATCGCATTTTCTAACTTGGCTGTTACAAAGACCTAGAAAGCTGGAGTAGGATAATCACTGTGTGTGAAGCAAGTTCACTGCACCTAGGTTACTTACCAAGTTCGTGAGTTGGGTAAGATAGAACACTCAAGCAAGTTTTAGCAAAGCCACTTTATTACTCACAGAGAGGCAGCAAGGGGCAACCGCTGCCCAGGATTCAGGGAGACGTGGTCCTTCAAGACTCAGAAATCTGCCCAGGATGGATGAAGTCTCATCTGTACATTCCCCATGTCACACCAAAGCTGGGGGACATCCAAAAGCGCTCTGCCTTTGGTTTATGCCCCGAGGTTAGTAAGATTGCTGGGCAGCCAAGGCCAAGCCAAAGCCTGTACTGCCATCCACCCCACAACCCAGATCTCCCCCTTAGCAAAGCTAGTTCATTTCACGTGCCCAATGACCTCCCTGGATCTGGAGGCCAAAGTTTGTCTCCAGATCAACATTGTTGAGCCACTGACAGTATTAGTTTCACTAGGCCCAGGAGGACACCATCACAGCAGGATGATCAGGCCTGTGTACATCAACGAAAATGACCAAGGCGAGTCTCAATCATTTTAGGAGGTTCATTTGGGCAAAGCCAAGGATGCGTGCCCATGAGGTAGGTATACGTCCTTCTCCAAAGATGATTTTTGAGGGCTTCAATATTTGAAGGAGAAAGGGTGGATATTGGGGAAAGAGGAAGAAATATTTTTTAAATGTGTCAGTAGATAAGAGACAGGTGATTGCATCCTTTTGAGTCTTTGATCAATCTTTCACTGAATACACAATTTTCATGTAGGAGGGGAGTAGAAAAAATAGTCACTTATGCCTTCGTCTGGCTCAGTGAGTCTGCATTTTTACTTAAGAAAACAAAAATAGGGCAGAGGAAGTGAGCAGATATGGATTTATCTCGGGTAAGCAGCAGGATGAGTGTATGTTCTGTCCTCTGTTCCACACCTGTAAGGACAAGCTATCAGACACTGCCAGGGTGAAATTCAGCAGAACTGTTTCAGGGTAAGGGTCTTGAGACTCACAAGGAATTTCCTTGTGGGCAAATTGTGAGGGTGGCATGTGGCTTTTTATGTTTGCAGCTATCTTATTTAGAAAGCAAACTGGGGGCAGGTTTGCACATCCCAGTTCCCAGCTTGACTTTTCCCTCTGGCTTAGTAAGTTTGGGGTCTGCAGATTTATTTTATTTTTTTACATCTACCTGGAGAAGGGACTAGCCCAGGGTCCCAGCCATCCAGGAAAGAGGTTGCTGAAGAAATTAAAGAAGCAGGGACACAGCCTCACATACAAATATTAACTTCCGATGCAAATGGCCTAAACACTGTGCTTAAAACACACACAGTGGCAAATTGGATGTAAAAACAAGAGCCATCTTTCTACTGTCTTCAAGACACCTGTCTCACATGTAGTGACCCTGTAGGTTCAAGGTAAAGGGATGGAGAAAGAGCTAGCAAACAAATGGAAAACAAAAAGGAACAGAGGTGGCTATTCTTGAATCAGATCCAATAGACTTTAAGCCAAGAAAGTAAAAAAGGGTAAATAAGGGCATTACATAGTGTTTAAGGGTTCAATTTAACAGGAAAATGTATCCTCAGTGAATACACACCCAACAGTGGTGCACCCAGATTTATAAAACAAGTACTTCTGGATCTAAGAAAAGATTTTGACAGCCATACAATAATAGCAGGGGACAACACCCCACTGACATCAGTAGACAGATGGACTTAAATTTGACACTTGACCAATTAAACCTAATAGACATCTGTAGAACAATGCACCCAACGACCACAGAATATGTATTATTTTCATCTGTACACGGAACATACTCTAAGATCAACCACAGGCCCAGTCATAAGGCAAATCTCAATAAATTCAAAAAAATCAAACTCATACCAAAAATCTTGGACCACAGTGGAATAAAAACAGAAATCAATACCAAGAGGAAATCTCAAAACCACACAATAAATGGAAACTAAACAACTTGCTCCTGACTTTTTGGATAAACAACAAAATTAAGGCAGAAGTAAAAAAAAATCTTTGAAACAAACAAAAATAGAGATACAACATATCAAAACATCTGGAATGTACCAAAAGGGGTGTGAGGAGGGAAATCTTTTTTCATCTTGGATGTGGGCAGATCTCATTTTATTTGCAAAAGACTTCATTACAGCATGTTCAATAATGAAGCAGCAGGAGAGTCACTATCTTTTGAACATATGAATATATCAAAGTCTCTTGCAATCCAGGTAGTCAAGAGAATACATGCAGAAAGGGCAGCAATCCTCATTTTTCTGAAAACTTCTGCATTTTAAAAGGTGACTAGGCATACTTGGAAGTGCAAAGCAGCAGGATGTGCCTTGCAGGGAAAGAAGGAGGAAAACCCTTTACCATGTTGTTAGGCAAATATATCACAAATATATCCCAATTCCACTTGATAAAGTCAGTGGGACGACCCCCGTGAACCAGGCTAGGGCAGAACACTTAGTAAAAGTGGGCCCTGGGTGAGGATGTGGATCTAAAAGAGGAGCACCAGATCCCATGCAGTGCCAAACACATCCGGCCCACCCTCTAACACAGACAAGGCATGTCGCCCCCTGTCCCTGGACATGGGATGCACAAGAACAGTCATCAGATGGTTACTGCTCCCGGTGCCTGGAGCTCTCTAATGGTCTTAATTCAGGCCATGGAGAAAATCCTTTACCACCAAATGCAAACTGTCATGGAACTTAAGTCATAGAGGACGTTATGGTGGAAATTCTTGTAACACATATATAAGGCCTTCTATTTACTTAATTAGAACGATGATCACAGAATTGACGTTCCTGTTTTTATAAGGTTTTGTTCTCTACGTTGGAATGGTTTAAGAAAACGTTGTCTATTTTTGGTTTTATGTCTCACTTTCAAAAGAGAGGGAACTGAGAGAAAATGTGTGACGGACTGCCCAACTTTGGGCCCCTGCAAGTACGAAGGCAGACTTCACTGACTCTAGATCCATCTAGATTTGGGGGAAGTTTCAATACCTAGGGAAGGTTAGTGAAGTCCATTACTCCCTCAATCCTACAGAAAGAATTCTACGGGCCAGGCGCAGTGGCTCACGCCTGTAATCCCAGCACTTTGGGAGGCCGAGGCGGGTGGATCACCAGGTCAAGAGATCAAGACAATCCTGGTCAACATGGTGAAACCCCATCTCTACTAAAATATACAAAAAATTAGCTGGGCATGGTGGCCCGTGCCTGTAATCCCAGCTACTCAGGAGGCTGAAGCAGGAGAATTGCCTGAACCCAGGAGGTGGAGGTTGCGGTGAGCCGAGATTGCACCATTGCACTCCAGCCTGGGTAACAAGAGCGAAACTCCATCTCAAAAAAAAAAAAAAAAAAAGAATTCTACAGCGAATCTATCACAGTGCTCTAGCAAAGCATATGCTGAAAACTGCAGCTTTCAACCTAACGTCTAAATTTTAAAAAGTAGATTTCAGCAACAAACAAGCTCAGGGAGCTCAGCTCAAAAGTGAAATAACAGAACTATTCCTCAGATGTCTGAAAAGTCAGCCTGCTGCTCTCAGCCCCGCCCACTCGAAGGCTTAGGCAGAGCGTAGGGTGGCGGAGGTTCCTTGGCAGCGCCATTGGCAGTGGCATCATCATACGGGGGTAGCAGCACTGTAGTGTCATTGCTGGTGACATAAACCAGGACATCTGAGGAGTTCCTGCCATTGATGTAAAGGTAGCAGTTCCAAACACAGCTAACCAAGTAACCCTTAAAAGTCAGGATAATGCTAATAAATAGAAGAATAATGAAGACCAAACAGGTAGGATTCACTGACGTGACATCATCTCTGCAGGGAAAATTAGCACGCAGTTGTCCTATGTATTCCTGAATGGAGTTTGGATAAACAAGCACAGCGATTGCAGCCAAGGAGTTCACAGCAAAATCAAAGATCTTGTAACAGAGGAATGGGACGATCCGGGCTGCGTGTTGCTTGTATGCTCCGTAATTAGTCATAGCACATATCAGGATCATGAGGAGAGAAATCGCAATGGCAATGCACATGGTGGCATCATCCGTGAACTCAAAGTCACCTCCCACTTCAGAACTCGGAAAGTGATCCTGATCCGGATCAGCCGGGGCACTCAGTAAAAGCAACAGTACCATAGTATTGATGATCGCGTACCAGACACCGAGCTGGGTGGTGCCAAAGCAGACACGGCAGCACAGGCAGCAGCTTTTGGAGTAGAACCGCGTCCAGGGCGCGACCATCATCACTCTGGGCCCAGTGGCGCGAGCGCGCACGGGTTTCCAGGAGCGCCGACCGCCTCGCCCCGCCAGCTGCGCCTCTGCTGCGGTGTCCTCGGCCTCTGCGGCTCCGGGCCCGCTCGCCAGGGCGCCTGCAGACCTCGCCCTCTGATTCCCCCAAGAGGGAATTTTATAACGCCAAATGCCTATATCAAGAAGATATTAATAGAAAGATCTCAAATTAACAACCTAGCCTCACAGCTAGGAATTAAAAAAAAAAAACAAGAACAAACTAAACCCAAAGCTAGCAGAAAAGAAGTAACTAAAATAAAAGCAGAACTAAATGAATTGAGAAAAAAAGCCATACTGGCCGGGCACGGTGGTTCAAGCCTGTAATCCCAGCACTTTGGGAGGCCAAGGCGGGTGGATCACGAGGTCAAGAGATCGAGACCATCCTGGTCAACGTGGTGAAACCCCGTCTCTACTAAAATATACAAAAAATTAGCTGGGCATGGTGGTGCGCGCCTGTAATTCCAGCTACTCAGGAGGCTGAGGCAGGAGAATTGCCTGAACCCAGGAGGCGGAGGTTGTGGTGAGCCGAGATCTCGCCATTGCACTCCAGCCTGGGTAACAAGAGCGAAACTCCGTCTCAAAAAAAAAAAAAAAAAAAAAAAAAGCCATACAAAGGATCAGAGAAAGGAAAACGTGCTTTTTTGAAAGGATAAACGAGATCCATAGACCATTAGCAAGAGATCAAAATAAGCACAATCAGAAATGATAACGGTGACATTACCACTGATTCCACAGAATTACAAGAGATCCTCAGAGATATGAACATCTGCATGCATACAAACTAGAAAATCTAGAGGAAATGAATACATTCCTGGGAACACACAACCTCCCAAGATTGAGTCAAGAAGAAATAGAATAACAAGTAATGAAATTGAATCAGTAATAAAACTCCTAATGACAACATCAACAAAAAACAACCCTGTGTCAGATGGATTCACAGCCAAATTCTACTAGATCTACAAAGAAGAGCTGGTGTCACTCCTAAAGAAATTATTGCGAAAAATTGAGAAGGAACTCCTCCCTAACTCATTCTATGAAACCAGTATCATCATGACACCAAAATTTGGCAAAGGCCCAACAAAAAAAGAGAAAACTACAGACCAATATCCCTGATGGACATAGACATAAAAATCTTCGACAAAATACTAGAAAATCAAATACAGCAGCATGTCCAAAAGTTAATTTCCCAATTAAGTGGGCTTCATTCCTGGGATGCAAGGATGGTTCAACATATGCAAATAAATCCATGTAATTCACCACAAAAACAGAATTAAAAACAAAAACAATATGATCATCTCAATTGATGCAAAAAAAGGCATTCCATAAAAATTGAACATTTCTTTTTTTTTTTTTTTTTTTTTTGAGACGGAGGAAATGAATACATTCCTGAAAACACAACCTCTTATTACCCAGGCTGGAGTGTAATGGTGTGACCTCGGCTCACCGCAACCTCCACCTCCTGAGTTCAGGCAATTCTCCTGCCTCAGCCTCCCGAGTAACTGGGATTACAGGCACATGCCACCATGCCCAGCTAATTTTTGTATTTTTAGTAGAGACGGGGTTTCACCTTGTTGAACAGGATGGTCTCGATCTCTCGACCTTGTGATCCACCCGTCTCAGCCTCCCAAAGTGCTGGGATTACAGGCTTGAGCCACCGTGCACGGCCGAAAATTGAACATTTCTTCATGATAAAAGCTCTCAATAAACGAGGCATCAAAGGAACATACCTCAAAATAATAAGAGCCATCTGTGACAAACCCAGAGTCGACATCATACTGAATAAGCCTAAGTTGAGTGCATTCTGCCTGAACTGGAACAAGACAAGGATATCTACTCTCACTATTCCTATTCAACATAGTTCTAAAGTCCTAGCCATGAGAAAGAGATAAAATGCACCCAAACTGGAAAAGAGGAAGTCGAATGACCTCTCTTCACTGACAATATGATTCTATGTCCAGAAAACTCTAAGGATTCTGCCAAGACTCCTAGACCTGATAAACAACTTCAGCAAAGTCTCAGAAAACAAAATAAACCTACAAAAATCAGTAGCATTTCTATATGCCAATAATATTCAAGCTGAGAACCAAATCAAAGATGCAATTTCATTCACAATAGCCACAAAAAAATAAAAAAAAAAACCTAAGAAAACATCTAACCAGTGAGGTGAAAGGCCTCTGCAAGGAGAACTACAAAATTACAGAAACCGGCCAAAACACCCTAGTCTTCATCAACATGGTGAAACCCCGCCTCTACAAAAAAAAAAACTATAGAAACCACTGAAATAAAGCCACATACCTACAACCAACTGATCTTGAACAAAGTTGGTAAAAATAAACAATAGGGAAAGGGAACCCTATTCAATAAATGGTGCTGGGGAAACTGACTAACCATATGCAGAAGAATGAAAAAACTGGAACCCTGCTTCTCACCACATATAAAAATTTACGCAAGATGGATTAAAGACTTCAATGTAAGACTTTAAACTACTAAAATCTTGGAAAAAACCTTGGAACTACTCTTCTAGACAGGTTCTAGGCGAAAGATTTATGATTAAGTTCTCAAAAGCAATACAACACAAATGAAAGTTGATATGGGACCTAATTAAACTAAAAAGCTTCCACACAGTGAAAGAAACTAATAACAGGGTAAACAGACAATCTACAGAACGGGAGAAGATATTCACAAACTATGCATCTGACAAAGGGCTAATATCCAGAATCTACAGGAAATGCCAACAACTTAACAAAAATACATAAATAAATAACCCCTTTAAAAAGAGGGCAAAAGACATGAACAGACATTTCTCAAAAAAAGAAACAGAAGTAGCCAACAAACATATGAAAAAACTAATCATCAGGGCCGGGCGCGGTGGCTCAAGCCTGTAATCCCAGCACTTTGGGAGGCCGAGGCGGGTGGATCACAAGGTCAGGAGATCGAGACCATCCTGGTCAACATGGTGAAACCCCGTCTCTACTAAAAAATATACAAAAAATTAGCTGGACATGGTGGCGCGTGCCTGTAATCCCAGCTACTCAGGAGGCTGAGGCAGGAGAATTGCCTGAACCCAGAAGGTGGAGCTTGCAGTGAGCCGAGATCGCGCCATTGCACTCCAGCCTGGGTAACAAGCGCAAAACTCGAGATTGATCCAAGATGGCCGACCACTAACCGCTCAGGATTGTAGCTCCCAGTGAAAGCCCAGAGAACGAGATGACGCCACACTTTTGGACGAATTTTCGTCACTCACCGATCAGCCGATTACCAGTGGAGGAGCCCCACGGGTCACCAGCGCGACTCTTGTGGCCGCCGCAGCGGTTTGGCCGGCGTCTAGGTGCAGCAGCTCTTCATGCAGAGCCAACGGGACCGCTTCCCCTACTGACCGGAGTTTGGAGCTCCGGGAAGTCAGAGCCGCTTGTTGCGGACTCAAGAGGGAAGCCAGACCAGAGATTCCCGGGCAGAAGAGCACCATCAGTCTTACCGCTGCTATTTAGGCTGCCACAGTGGGT
Organism: Callithrix jacchus; assembly: GCF_049354715.1. Classification (NCBI taxonomy): domain Eukaryota; kingdom Metazoa; phylum Chordata; class Mammalia; order Primates; family Cebidae; genus Callithrix; species Callithrix jacchus. Next base: position 13,817,055 of record NC_133519.1, read on the forward strand.
TGCTCGGATCCCAACACTGGGAATCAATAAGTCGGACGTCGACTCAGAAAACTAATTAGAAAGGCGGTTCATCTACAATGAAGGGAAAAAAACAGCCTAAGAAGGCCGTGTATACTCAAAATCAGAACCCATCAGCAACGGAACAAGCCCTGATGGAAAAGGACTCATCAGCAACCGAACAAGCCCTGATGGAAAAGGACTCATCAGTAACGGAACAAGCCCTGATGGAAAAGGACTGTGTTGCATTATCTGAAGTAGGCTTTAAAAGGTGGATGATAAGAAACTTCTGGGAGTTAAAGGAACTTGTTCTAACCCAATGTAAAGAAACTAAGAACTTGGAAAAAAAGGTTAGATGAAATGTTGAAAAGAATAGACAATATAGAGAGGAATACAAATGAACTTATGGAGTTGAAAAATACAACATGAGAACTTAGTGAAATATGTACAAGCTTAAACAGCCGAATGGATCAAGCAGAAGAAAGGGTATCAGAGGTCGAAGATCAACTTAATGAAACAAAACAACAAGACAAGAATAGAGAAAAAAGGATAAAAAGGAATGAGCAAATTCTCCAAGCAATATGGGATTATGTGAAAAGAACTAATATACGCTTGATTGGTGTACCTGAATGTGACGGAGAGAATGAATTCAAGCTGGAAAATACTCTCCAGGACATTATCCAGGAAAATTTTCCTAATTTAGCAAAGCAGGACACTATTGAACCCCAGGCAATACAGAGAACACCACAAAGATATTCCTCAAGAAGACCAACCCCAAGGCACATAATCGTTAGATTCACCAAGATCGAAATGAAGGAGAAAATATTAAGGGCAGCCAGAGAGAAAGATCAAGTTACCCATAAAGGTAAGCCTATTAGGCTTACAGCAGATCTCTCAACGGAAACCCTACAAGCTAGAAGAGAGTGGGGGCCAATATTCAATATACTTAATCAACAGAACTTTCAGCCCAGAATTTCATATCCTGCCAATTTAAGCTTTACATTTGAAGGAAAAATAAAATTTTTTAGGAACAAGCAAGTACTCAGAGATTTTATTACCACCAGGCCTGCTTTACAAGAACTTCTAAAAGAAGCACTATACACAGAAAGGAACAACCAGTATGACCCTTTCTAAAAATACACCAAAAAGTAAAGAGCATTAACATAAAGAAGAATTTTTATCAACAAAAGGACAAAATAGCCAGTTAATATCAAACGGCAGCAACCCTAAATTTAAATCGACCAAATCTCCCAATCAAAAGATACAGACAAAATCTAACAGTATATCCAAAGATATACATAGACTCAAAATAAAGGGTTGGAAAAAAAAACGTACCAACCAAATGGAGAGCAAAAATAAATAAATAAAAAGCAGGAGTTGCAATTTTCACATTTGACAAAATAGATTTCAAAGCTACAAGGATACAAGGATAAAAGGATTAATGTAATAATAAGAGATCTTAACACCCAGATACATAAGACCCATAATGAGATTTAGATTCAACGAGACAGAAAATTGATAACGATATCCAGGACTGGAACTAAGATCCAGAACAAATAAACTCAATAGAGCTCTCCATTTTAAACACACAAAATATACATTATCCACAAAATCTAACGATATATCTAAAGATATACAAAGATTCAAAACAAGGGGATGGAAAAAAACTCACTAACCAAATGGAGAGCAAAAATAAATAAATAAAAAGCAGGAGTTGCAATTCTCACACTTAATAAAATAGATTTCAAAGCTACAAGGATGCAAGGGTAAAAGGATTAATGCAACAATAAGAGATCTTAACACCCAGATACATAAGACACATAATGAGATTTAGATTCAACGAGACAACAAATTGATAATGATATCCAGGACTTGAACTCAGAGCCAGAACAAATAAACACAATAGAGGTCACCATTTTAAACACATAAAATATGCACTAACCACTTTAAACACTCAAAATATTGATCGGCCATTATTGAAACCCATTTTAGGAATGAAGTAATATTCCTTTTTCCCTCTTTTTCTTTTTTTCCCCTTCTTCTTCTCTTTTTCCCTCAAAAAAAAAAAAAGGATCAATGCAACAATAAGAGATCTTAATACCCAGATACATAAGACCCATAACGAGATTTAGACTCAGTGAGACAGAAAATTAATAAGGATATCCAGGACTTAAAAAAAAAAAAAAGAGAACCAGCCATACATTTCACATGGAAGCATAAGACAGTTTTAACTAAATAAGTGAAAGCTTTTCTTTAAAAAAATTAAAAAAAAAAAAAAAAACAAGCGCAAAACTCTGTCTCAAAAAAAAGAAAAAACTAATCATCAGAGAGATGTGAATCAAAACCACAATCAAATATCATCCCACACCAGTCAGGATGACTATTATTTAAAAGTTAGAAAATAACAGATGTTGGCAAGGTTGTAGAGAAAAGGGAATGATTATACACTGTTTGTAGAAATGCAAATTAGTTTAGCAGTTTGGAGATTTCTCAAAGAACTAAAAATAGAATTGCCATTCAACCCATCAATCCCATTACTGAGTATATACACAAAGGAAAAGACATCTGCACTCATGTTTATCAAAGCACTATTCACAACGGCAAAGACATGGAATCTACCCAGGTACCTATCAATGGTGGATTGGATAAAGAAAATGTAGTACATATATGTCATATATGTCAATACCACACAGCTATAAAAAAGAACACAATTATGTCCTTTGCAGCAATATTAATGCAGCTGGAGGCCATTATGCTAAGTGAATTAATGTAGAAACAGCAAACCAAATAGCAGAAGTTCTCACTTATAAATGACAGCTAAACCCTGAGTAGACACAGACGTAAAGATGGGAACGGGCCGGGTGCGGTGGCTCAAGTCTGTAATCCCAGCACTTTGGGAGGCCAAGGCGGGTGGATCACAAGGTCAAGAGATCGAGACCATCCTGGTCAACATGGTGAAACCCCGTCTCTACTAAAATTACAAACAATTAGCTGGGCATGGTGGCGCGCACCTGTAATCCCAGCTACTCAGGAGGCTGAGGCAGGAAAATTGCCTGAACCCACGAGGCAGAGGTTGCGGTGAGCCGAGATCGCACCATTGCACTCTAGCCTGGGTAACAAGAGCGAAACTCTGTCTCAAAAAACAAAAAACAAAAACAAAAAAAGATGGGAGTGGTAGACACAGCAGATTCCAAAAGGAGGAAGGGCAGAAAGGGCACCAAGGTTGAAAAGCTACCTAACAGGTTCCATGTTCACTATTAGGCCAATGAGATCATTAGCAGCCCAAGCCGCATCATCATGCAATGTACCCATATAACAAACCTGCACATGTATACCCTGAATCTAAAATTTAAAAATTTTTTTACAATGAGGCCAAAGAAGGATCCTTCAGATGGTCTCACTGTTTGAAACCAATGTGCTGGGTCTGCCTCTGGATCCCTTCCCCTGTGTCTGTACAATACCTGAGGAGTTTACTTGGGTACAGCAGGAGGTGTTGGCAACAACCAAAGGCCACTCTGCTCTGCCAACAGGTGATCTGGGCTGTTCAGGTGTTCACCACCAGCTCAGCTAACAAGTTCAGTGAGTCTCATTGGTCCTAAATAGCCCAGGTGGTAGCATTACTTATCACTGACATAGTCAGCGACAAGTTGGGTACCATTTTTCCCAGGGCATGTACACCTATGCCAGGTAGGAGGACACAGGCAGCAAAATGGAATCAGCTGTCAGAATGCCTTCCTGGCAGAGTATCTCAGGCAACCCTGCAACGTCGGAAGCCCTTCCAGCTCAGTGTCCTTTTGCACAAACACTTGAGGACCCCAAATTCCAAAACAGCATGCTCTATCTGATGATAACAGGTATTCTACAGTATACCCACCAAAGAAATATATTAGCCAAGGGAGCACTTCAAAGAAATATATCAGCCAAGCAAGCACTTCAAAGAAATATATCAGCCAAGGGAGCACTTCAAAGAAATATATCAGCCAAGGGAGCACTTCAAAGAAATATATCAGCCAAGGGAGCACTTCAAAGAAATATATCAGCCAAGGGAGCACTTCAAAGAAATATATCAGCCAAGGGAGCACTTCAAAGAAATATATCAGCCAAGGGAGCACTTCAAAGAAATATATCAGCCAAGCGAGCACTTCAAAGAAATATATCAGCCAAGGGAGCACTTCAAAGAAATATATCAGCCAAGGGAGCACTTCAAAGAAATATATCAGCCAAGGGAGTAACTTCAGTCGGGGAGCTGTCGTGAAAGTCTCCAGTTCAAATGTTCGAAGCCCATGTCTGATGTAGCCGTGAGTTAGGTGGCAGAGTACATTGCATGATGTGCCTACTTTCCCATGCCACTGATGATGTTTAAAATCTGTCTGATTGTGTGTCTATTTTCTAGGTAACCTGCACCAAGGCCATCACTCTCCAATCAGAACTACCAATGGCTGTTGGGACCCCAGTCAAACTGGCGATAGGCCACAGATGAACTATTCCAGAATGGAAATGCTCTGAGTACATGGGTGGCTGATTCAGCAACATTTTAGATCACAGGGGAATTTACAACTCTCCTAATACTGGAAGGAAAGCTCCTCCACCCCATGAAGAAGACGAAATTGTTACTGGGACAACCCCTAAGAGCTTAGGACAATCAAAACGTCAATCCTCTTCTTCTATATGTGGGCAAATTATCCTTCCCAGATGATTGCTCACACCAGGAAAGAACTACCAGTCCTTCAGGCCCTGAGGCGTGCCAGGTACAGTCCTGGGCAGGGCAGAGTGGCCCCAGAGAGAAGCTCATCTGGTACCTGCTCTCCCTACTTCTCCCTCTGGACAGCAGAGACCCTACAGAGGCTGAGGAAAAAGAGCCCAAGCAGGCAGGCCAGGAACGGCTGGCCCATCCACACCCAGGGTGGAAAACGGCTAAAAGAAGCACCTTCGTGTTTTAATCAGGGTCTCTTGCCTGGAGACAGCAGAGATCTGATTCTACCTCTGCCACTTGCCAGACTCATAAGCTTTGTCAGGTTTCTGAGTCTACTCATCTACAAACTGGAAATAGTAATTACTTCTCTCATAGGGTTATGAGGAATAAGTTACCACTATGTCTTGAGCTAAAAAGCAAAATCATTAACAAAAAATCATGGGCCTGTGTCAAAATTTTTGTGTCAATTCATTAAAAAGAGAACCAGCAGGGGAGACTTTTGAACTGGTTTGAAGGATATTAAGAATATAAAAGACTGTTAGAAAGTAACGCCTCGGATTCTTAATTTAGACACAAGACTAGATACAAGTCTTTTGACTTTTCATAGGGTGACAAAAACCCTAAGAGCTTTGGGTTTATCCTTTTGACCAGCCTCTAGAGCCACACTGACCTCTCTAGCAGAGGCAAACTGTCCTTCATCTGCCATGAATCGCTACCAGACTTACTTTGCTGTCACTTTTCTCCTACGTGTCCGATGAGGACTAATAGTGAGGACCTGCTTTTATCCAACAGACTCTAGCATGAGGTCGAAATATAAGCCGTCGCCATTTTGCCTTTCTCCAGGTTTGAGATGATTTATTTTTCTTTCACACTGACACATAGCTGGAGCCCGGTATGTGTTGGCAGCTTTCCCTCCCCTCTTCAGCCCAGTGGAATTTACACTGAATTCCCGCAGGCAGGAGGGCAGAAATGGGCTGTGTTCAGGACCCAGTCAAAAGTGTTCTGGTTCCCAAGTGGAGGGATCAACAGGAAAATCTTTCCCATTGGAATAAGGTCTTTTGCTCAGCCATTGTAGACTGATTGCCCAAGTCCAGATCCTCTCCATGTCCTTCAAGACTTTTGTCACAACCACTAGGAACACAGGTCCCTCGGGCGAAGAACTTGGAAGGAGAAGCAAGATTTCAGACAGGTCATCCTTACAGGACCCAGAAATCATAGTGGCCGGATCTGCTTCAATTGGTGAGCCCAGCTCTCCTTTGTGGGCTCAAATGTTGCATGAGATTTCCTGCTAAACTACATATTTCTAAACTTCCCACTCCCTTGTTCTTCTTTTGTAGCTGGGGAAACAGGAAACAAAATCCCCTTGCTCTGTCAGTGGTTTCAGTAATGGGCAGAGTCTTGTTTGTAAATCATCATCTCCAAGCCTGCGTCCTCTGCGAAGCTTCCAAGGCCTGCCTCTCTCACTTTTCCTCTTCTCCAGATGGCCAGTGCCAGCTGGGTCATCTACCCTGCCCAGCTGTGCAACTGTTGACCCAATTCTTCACAACCAGTGCCCATCACTTACGGTGAAACTCCAAAGGGCTGAGCCACCTCCCCCTTCTGCTGAGCTCAGAGGAAGCAGACTTATTGGACTCCCAAGCAAAGGCAGGCAACTGAGAATAGTAACTCTCCCCAAAAGAAGGCACTGACAGCAAGTCCAACAGTGCACTTTCAAGAGGAATCAAAGGCACTGGGATAGGTTGCCCCCCACCACCTTGACACACACACACATATCACCACCACCACCATCAGTGTGGATAGCCGAGAGGCAGAAACGGGGTGCTCACTCCTTTTACATGCTCCTATTACTATCTTTTCTCCCATGAGATCCCCTAAATGTTGAGTTGACCTGAAATGTGGATTGGTAAACCCTGGAACGTTTCCCACCTTTTTTTGCCTAGGCCACATTTGGTCCAGCTACTCACCTTTCAACCACGTGTTGGAGAAAATCACACATACATCCCCGTGGTGCCTCTCAGAGCTGCATAATCTCCGTTTCTGCAGTGTGGAGTATATTCCACACTCCTGACTTGAGTAGAAGCACTGGCTTGAAGGGATGGATAGATATCCTTCAGCAAAACTGAAAAGAAAGCAATTCAATGCCTAGGCCTTCCTCCCTGCCCCGCAGAAGCCCATCTCCATATTCTGCTGACTAGATTTTCCCAACCCGTGTTAGGTCCCAGTCTTAACGTTCAGCTGACCGCCAACCATTTTCACTAATATGTGAGCTAATAGCAAATAAAACTGGTCGGTAGTTAAAACGTTGGTGAGTAAGGGCTTAAACTGTTACCCCTCCCTGTTCATCTGCGCTTTATACGATTAAGGTCTACTACAGGAAAAAGCCCAGTGACCTGAAGTGTGTAATCTTCGGCACTGGAAGTCAGTTAATCGAGTGGCATTTTGCTAGAGGGTGGGAAAAGGGTTTTCTCCTCCTGAAATCCTAGGAGATTGGTCACCTCCTCTTCTCCTCTTAGGCATGAAGCATGTCTAGCTTCTCCAAATAACCCCTCCTCTCCACTACCCCAGAGTTGGCTTCCTCTCTTCAGCCCAAGATCCTGGGGTTCCAGGCACAACAATTATCCCAGCGAGGGTGGAGGTCTCCGTGCTGTATTTAGTAACTCTCCTCACAAAGAAGCAATTGACAGCAACTCCAACAGTGCACTTCCAAGGGGAATCAAAAGCACTGTGATAGGTTGCACTCCCACCCTGACACGTGCACACACACACACGCACACGCACACACACATATGCACAGACACACACGCACACACACGCACAACCCACCATACGCCACCATACGTGTTGGTAGTTTTTTCTCCCCTCTAAAGCCCATTTGTATTTAGACTGAATGCCCCAGGCAGGAGGGCAGAAAATGGGCTGAGTTCTGGACCCAACCAAATTGTTCTGGTTCCCAAGTGGTGAAATAAACAGGAAAATCTTTTCCATTGAAAGACAGTCTTTTGTTCAGCCACTGTAGACTGTGTTTAGGTAATGGCTGGGGCCCTTGTGCAGTGCAGAGGGACACCAAGCAGCCTCCATCCTCCATGCCAGGGCGTATCCCCAGCTTCACAGAGCAGGAGGGCTGTGGAGAAGTGTGGGCAGTAGGATAGAAATTGATTTAGCCCTTAGCAACAACGTATGTCCCCAAAAAGCATCCACCCAGCCACCCAAAACAACAATAGCCATAAAAATCTTCCACCTTTTGGCCAGATGTGGCATGGATCACAGCTGTAATCTCAGCACTTTGGGAGGCCAAGGCAGGAGGATCACTTGAGTCCAGGAGTTTGAGACTAGCCTGGGTAACATAGCAAGTCCCAATCTCTACCAAAAAAAAAAAAAAAATTAAAAGTTAGCCAAGTGCACTGTCTTATGCCTATAGTCCCAGGTACTAAAGAGGCTGAGGTGGGAGTACTGCTTGAGCCCAGTTATTAGAGGCTGCAGTGAGCCATGATCACGCCATGGTACTGTAGTCCAGGTGACAGAGCAAGACCCAGTGTTAAAAGAGAGAGAGAGAGAAATACTTAGCCTTTTGTTACTAAAAACCAGTAAACAGGACAAGTGTTCTTAACCTTTTTGAGGTGTCTGGGCCTTTTTGAGATTCTGATAGACACCGTGAAGGAATGTTCTCACTTAGTACGTGCCCTCAAAATGACGCGATCAACTTCAATCCAATTTCAGAGATGTGTAGACAGACAGGTTAAGAACCCTGGTTTAGTGATTCTGGTGACAGCTTCCTACCTTCTTAAGCATCACTAACACCATTGCCCCAGCACCTAAGTGAGGACAACAGAAAATTCCCCACAGTACAGCATGAAAGTCCAGTTTGGGGTTATGTTCCTGTCAAAAGGTGCCCCTTCATTTTCTTCTTTCTTTTTTTTTGAGACAGAGTTTCGCTCTTGTTACCCAGGCTGGAGTGCAATGGCGCGATCTTGGCTCACCACAGCCTCTGCCTCCTGGGTTCAGGCAATTCTCCTGCCTCAGCCTCCTGAGTAGCTGGCACATGCCACTATGCCCAGGTAATTTTTTTGTATTTTTAGTAGAGACGGGGTTTCACCATGTTGACCAGGATGGTCTCAATCTCTTGACTCGTGATCCACCCACCTCGGCCTCCCAAAGCTCTTCTTTCTTTTAACCCCCATCTCAGAGAAGAACCATTCATCTTCTGGCCTTCCCTTTCTACCAGGCCCTTGGAAAGTTTTTTTAAAGATAATTCTCTGGTCACCAAAGCATAGAATCCCACAGGGCAACATTTGAATAACCTATTCTTTGACTTAAGTTTTACTAATTTATTTTCCTATTTGTCCATTCCTTTATTATTTAAATGAGTTGGGAGGTTGGGAGTAGAGAGGGAGGAAAAATTTTCAGAATCCCCAAGGACAAACTATAGAGGTGGGGCCAGGTGTGGGAACTATCCTATTAATGTAGAACTCTGAACGTTGTCCACCTACATCACACCACACACAGAATCAGCCACACACACACACATACACACACACACACACTTCTATGTAGCTATCACCCTAATTTTCCAAGAGCCACATCTAAGACATTTAGTTGGAAACTAAAATTTAGCTTAGAGAACAGTATGAGTTTTTCTTACACCACCCTGATCCCAAATCCCTATTTCAGAACTACTAGTAAAATCATCAGCTACAGTGTCATGGACTTTTAGAATCCTCAAGCCTCAAATCCATGGCTCAAGAGAGTGGGGCTGGAAGGGAGTGTGGGACAGAAGCCAGATGAGGGGTAAAGCGGGAAAGGCTTGTTGAGGGGAGGCAGATAACATAGGTTTACTTTTCTTCCTTTGAGTTTTCCAACCCTCCCTCCACCCTGAGGGACCTCATCCCACAAAAGCATGAGCAAGAGAGGCTTGAGGTATTGATGACTTTATTATTCTGCAGGTACATGTCCAGGGGCCCAGCCCCTGGGCCCAGTAACTCAGCTACTCTTTGTGGCTGTCTTTGTGGGCTTGCACGCCCACCTTTATCACCAGGATGAGGAACTCCTGGAAGTTAATTGCATTGTCGCTGTTGATATCCAACTCGTTGAACCAGGCTTCTGCAGTCTTTTTCTGTCAGGATGGAGGAGGAAGAAGCCAGAGTTTAAAGATCTCAGGGAGAGCCAACGCAGGGCCATCTACGCAGGGCAGCAGGGAGGACCAGTGGCCCAGGGCACCCCCAGGACCAGGCAGAGATCCCCCACCACACCCAGCCCCTCCTCACTTTTGTGTACTCAGGACACTCGGTCTCTAGCAATTTCTTCAGGTCGTCCCTGTAGATGGCGTGGTAATTCCCCTTTATCAGGGAGTACTTGTGGTAAACCTCGATGAGGGAGTTCAAGGCTTTCTCCAGATCGGTCAGCATGGTGCCCACGGACTTGCCTCACCTGAAAGACAGAACCCTCTGGGGAATCCCATGGCAGGGAGTGTGCCTCTGCCCAGAGCAGAACTCAGAGGGTTCATGCCCCAAGCGATGGCCTTGTCCTGGGCCTGCACTCTCCAAATAACCCAACGAGCAGATGGCTATGGCTGTGATGGGAACGGTGGATAACAGACATGAAGGGTGGAAAGGGGAAGGGTCTGTTCACACAGAGCCATGTGCACACACACAGGCCTTTCCCCACCACCCCACCCTCTGCCCAACAAAGCTCCAGCCTAGGAGACATGCGCCCTTGCCCACTGGAAGGTGCTGGGGGACACTCTTCTTCCTTATCCCTGCCTCACTCCCCACCACCGGGAGTATCTTTGCTCCAGACCTCCCTGAGCTTTCTCTCTCCTCTCTCTGAAAGGCTGCTCCACTTCCCTGACCCTCCCCAAGAGAAGCCCAAAGTGTGGGGCCAACCCACACAGCCCCACTTACCAGGTCTTCTGAAAGACAGCTGACAACAGACATGCAGGGCTGAGCTGCAGCTTCCTTTTATAGCGGTGAGGCTGGCCAGCGCCCACAGCTTCAGGCCATCAGAGACAGCTGCTCCCTGCCAGCGTTGCTACAGTCTCTGGTTTCTCAACCAGGTGAATGTGGCAATCACTGTGCAGAATGAAAATTTGGGGTGGGGAGGTAGGAGAAGTGTAAGGAGGAAGGCATTTATTTGCTGGGCAATTGTGTCCACAAGGAAAAGGCAGGAAGGGGGGCTCTTTTTCTGGGAAACTCCTATGCCCTCTCCACTCGGGATTGCTAATCCCCTGCATTAATGGTCAGGCCATACATCCCTGAAATTGAATTGAAATTGAATGCATCATTTTGAGTGCATGCACTCAATGAGAACATTCTTCCATGGCTTCTATCAGAATTTGAAAGGGTCCAAAGACAGCAAAAGGGTTGAGAACACTTGCCCTGGCTGCTGGATTTTAGTACTGAAGACTATTGTTCCCATTATTAAAAACCAAGGGTGGGGCGCGGTGGCTCACGCCTGTAATCCCAGCACTTTGGGAGGCTGAGGTGGGTGGATCACGAGGTCAAGAGATTGGGACCATCCTGGTCAACATGGTGAAACCCCGTCTCTACTAAAAATACAAAAAAATTAGCTGGGCGTGGTCGGGCACGCCTGTAGTCCCAGCTACTCAGGAGGCTGAGGCAGGAGAATTGCTTGAACCCAGGAGGCAGAGGTTGCGGTGAGCCGAGATCACGCCATTGCGCTCCAGCCTGGGTAACAAGAGCGAAACTCCGTCTCAAAAAATAAATAAATAAATAAATAATAAAAACCAAAACCGTTGTCGTTGTTGTTTTGGTTGCGGGGGAGGTGGATGCTTTGTGGGAACATGTGTTGTTGCCAAGGGCTATATATCCATTCCTACCCTGCTGCCCACACTCCTCCACAGCTCTCCTGTTCCGTGAAGCTGGGGATGCACCGTGCCCTGGGAGGTGCAAGCTGCCTGGGGTCCCTCCACATCGCACAAGGGCCTGAGCCATTGCATGAACACAGCAGGGAGCCTTTCACCCTCCAACATGAATGCAGCTCTCTCTGGATGTGAACACTTGGGGACCCAGCACAGTGCCCAGCACACACAATAACAGCAGCCACAATCACTGATCAGAACAAATCATGGCAAAATACTAGTTAACACTCACTGGGTATTTCCCATGTGCCGGGAACTACTCTAAGTGCTTTATTTGCATTGCTCCATTTAATTATCACACTAATCCGATGATGTATGTACTATTATAATGCCCATTGTACAGATGAGGAAACTGAGCCCCACAGAAAGACGTAGTAATTCCGTGCATTAAATGATTGAGTGACTCATGATGTGATGTGACAGCATTTACTTCCTGTTCCTGCCTGTAATGCCTTTTGTCCCCGTAATGTCCTCCTGATCCTTCCTCACCCAGCTCAGGACCACCAGCTGCTCTAAGTCCATCCCTGATCCCCCTGACCTCACGCCATCGATTCGGAGTTCATTCTTCTCTCCTCCATGCTAGCCAAATCCTTATCCGTCACAGCACTGGCCCTGCTATGTTACGAGTCATTTGTCTATTGTCTGTCTTTTCTTTGGGACTAGGAGACCATTCAGAAAAGAAATCACATTTCTTTTCACAACCCTAGGGCCTGGCACCTACTAAGTGTTCAATTAATACTTATTGAGGGGATAAATGAATACAAAATTGAGTTTGGCCTTTCCCTCATTCAAGGCAGAAATTCTCTTTATCATACTCAGCCATTTTAAATCATTTCTAGAAGAAGGCAGGGTATAAATGCATCAACCAAATGCAGTCTAACTTCCTTGACAAAAGGTGAATCAAACTCTGTCTGGGAAAACAATGTCATTTCGGACATGACAAGTTTTCAACCCAGGACCCGCCCTTAGTACCCATCATTCACCACGTACTGTCCTAGGTGACCTGGCGTACCAGCACCTGCCTCAAAGCAGCACACCGTATTTGCAAAGCGTTTTGCATCCACTGACTCATTTGATATTCCCAGCAACCACGTGATGTGAACGTTACAAGAATAATTATCCTTATTTGGCAGATGGGAAAACTGAGGTGCAGGGAGTGACCCCAGGTCCTTCCCTAGGTCCAGTGAGAAAATCCTGAGTGGTAACCTCCTCCCCACACCGTGTGCAGGCTGACCAGCAAGATTGTGAAATGTCACCCCGTCCCCAGAAACAGCACCCCTGGACACACAGCCTTGGGTGTTTTGGGGACAGCAGGAGACAGACCTTGCAGCAAAAACGTATCAGGACTTGGGTAAGCACATGGGGGGAAAGACAGAGGCTGTAAGCAGCCTGGCGGACGTGGGGCAACCCAGAGGGAACGGAACCAGCTCGTGTTTACAGGAAAGGGCTCATTCCCTACGTGTGTCCCAACAGACCTGACAGGCCCATCCCTGAGGCCAAGGAAATGAGGACAGAGCAGACAGAGCTGGTGAAGAAACCCCCAGAAGGGGGCAGGAGAGGGGCAGGGAGGGCTCAGCTGAGTGCCCCTGCTTCACACTCGATGCCGGTAGACCGCAGCCCTTCTTGGCTGTGACTGGTGTTCCTCCCCTGGGCCTGGAGGAAGAGGGGCCTGAGTAACCCAGGCGATGGTCTTCATGCCCCTAGACAGTCACCGCCCTGCGGGAAGGAGCACAGATCTAGGTTGTCCATTCCAGCCCCACAGGCCCCAGTCCTGAATTCATTCCTTCCCCAAACACCTGCTGAGCGTTTATGGGGACACTGAGGTCCTGTCTCTGTGGTGAGTGCAAAACCAACGCAGCACTGCAGAAGCTGCCCCTCCGCAGGAGAGAATGCAGAGGGGAATTGTTGCGCCCGAGCGAGTCAAGGAACGAGCCACACTGAGATTGAATTATGAGTCCTTTATTATGCCGGCGACCGAGAGGTGGCTAACACCCAAAATTCTCTCAGCCCCTAAGAAAAAGTTAGGTGGTCTTTTACACCCTAGTTTTGAAGGGGAGGGGGAACCTAGCTGAAGCCAACTTTTCACAAAAGCAGAGTAAGCAAAAAGTTAAAAGATAAACTGGTACATGAGAAATAAAACAGTGCCAGGTGCCAGGAGTAAAGTGTCACAAAAGACATACAACTTATGTAATGGGGGCTCTGGGCAATGGACAGCACCTGCCCGCATTCCCAGGCTCTGACGGTACCACTTAACTCGGCCCCTTATCCACAAATGCATTCCTGGAGGTGCCCAGCGTCAGCCCACCCCAGCTACATGCCACAGTTACATACTTAATGGTGGGAAAATAACTAATACGAAGAAGCTAAGATGGAGTCTGTCCGGCTCAGGAAGCTAACATAAAGCCTGAACAGCTTTTGGTCTGAGGAAGAGAGAGTCAGCTGTAGCTGGCAAAAAGCAGGTTATCGCAGAATGGGATGCAGACGTCTCCAGAGGAGGGGAGGGCCCAGCTGGGTCTGGAAAGGCAAGCTAAGCTGATGGCAAGTGTGGGAGGGACAGCAGGCCAGGCCCGGAGAAGCGAGGGCCAATCCTGCCCCAGAGCCGGACTGATGATAAAAGGGTCTCCGGCTCAGCTCCAGGGGCCACCCACCATGTTTGGCGCAAAGGCCCAGGTGGAGAGTAAAACAGACCGAGTTTCTTAAGTTACCCTGAAGTCCTGTGCACAGGTGATGGGTCACCTCCTATCACTCTCAAAATCCATGGTTTCTGTCTCAGTAAGCTCAGGACACTGGTTCCCAAACCAACTCTCAGAAAACACAGCCCACTAAAGTGGGCTCTGGCAGATCCTGAAGGCAGAGGAGACCCTCCTCAAGGGCTTCTGCATTAGATTCCTGGGGTCCCAGGGAGAGGAGGAGGAAAAAGAAACAGAGCAAGGGCAGGGGCAGGTCTCAGGTGGGTGGGATCAGCGACACGGGGGACTCAGATCGGGGGTCATGAATAGCCCTGAGTCAGAGTAACTCACATCCACCATCATGTTGTAGGAAAAAACCAGACCCAACCCTTCTCTCCTCCAGAAAGCCTTCCTGGTTGACGGTCACCCAGGCTCCACTCATTGTTCTTCCCGTGACAGGTGTCTCTGGTTCTGCCAGGCTGAATTGTTAGCTCGGCTCCTGTCAGCGTCTGACTCAGCATGCATAAACCCAGCACACAGCCTTCCCTGCAGACTGACTCCCACCCCAACACCGAGGTCCCATGCCGGTCGCCAGCCCCCAGAACCTCCACCTCCTTCCGGATGCTCCTCTCCCGAAGTCTGCCTTTGACGTTCTGCCTGTTCTGATGCCTGCTCCCTCCCTTCTGTCCCATGCAGCTGTTTATCGGCTCTCCAGAGCCTCTGGCCAGGCTGTGCAGGTCCCACTGTCTCCCTCCACCCAAACCGCCAGCACCAGCTTCCTAAAACACGGAGCTGGTCCCAGGGCCCTCGCCCCTTTCCCACGCTTAACCACTCAGGATCCCTTACTGAAAGGATGAAGTCCAAATTCCAGTGCTCAGTGCTCAGGGCTCAGTGCTCAGGGACTTCCAGACTCCTAACGCACCCATTCAAGCTGACTTCCTACTGTTTTCTTCAGGAACGCTCATTTCCAAGCAGACTTTCTGTTGCTCCCAGATATACCTTATACATTTCTACTGCTGTTCCCTCTGCTAGGAATGCACCTGCCTCCTGATCCTGATCTCTTCCCAGGCTCAGCCCCTGCCTTGCTCACTGATTCGTGGGGCTCTCTTTCAGAGCAGGGATGCCATCGGGTGGGCACGTTAGTTCACCCCTACCCCTGTGCTACCACTGTGTGGTGGGGGAGTGAGTGACCACGGGCCAGGCCTCACTATCTCTACAAGAGAGACTCTTTCTTCTCAGACAGAGCACTGCAGGTAGGGACCGTCTCCCCCATCAGAGATAAACTCCCTAGAGGAATAAGCTGTGTCTCCCCCTCAGACAGGGGCTTCCTGGAGATAGGAGCTGTGTCTCCCCTCTCAGACAGGGGCTCCCTGGAGATAGGAGCTGTGTCTCCCCCCTCAGACAGGGGCTTCCTGGAGATAAAAGCTGTGTCTCCCCTCTCAGACTGGGGCTTCCTGGAGATAGGAGCTGTGTCTCCCCCTCAGACAGGTCTTTCCTGGAGACAGGAGCTGTGTCTCCCCTCAGACAGGGGCACCCTGAAGGCAAGGGCTGTTTCATCCATCTAAAACAGATCTTTCCCAGGTTTGGACCAAACCTTCTTTTTCCGAACTGTAGGTGAAGCCTAGAACCAAATGCTGACACGTCCTTGGAAATATGTGTGAAATTGCTTTATTCTCTCTCACACTGTGTCCTTTCCACAGTCATGTACCCACATGTGCACACACAGAGAGACGCACACAGACACACAGAGCTGGGCTCTCCAGCCAGGTCACGCCTCCTCCCGGGTCAGGCTCCATGGGCAGGAGGCTGCCTGAGCCCGTCTAGTAGAGGCTGTGTTGGGCGCAGTGGCGGGCGCACAGCTGCCGGTGGTACTGCAGGTGGTAGTCCTTTACCAGTTTGCCCAAGACGTAGAGGAACTCGTCGAAGCAGAGCTGGTCGTCCTTGTTCTTGTCTGCTGCCCGGAACAGCTCTGTGATGTAGTACGGCTCCTTCCGGCCCTGAGGAGTGGGCAGAGGGTCAACCACCCACCCCAGCACGCAGACCACCTGCCAGGCTCCCCACGGTCCGCTGGGAGGGGATGGGGTCACTGTGGCCTGGCCTGGCCTGCAAGGGCTTACAGGAAATGACTCCTCACCCCAGTAGTCAGTGACTAGGACACCGAATGCTGCAGTCAGGACAAGAGACAGGGGCATGGCCGGTGCCCCCGTAACAGAGCCTGGAGCTAGCTGCATGTGTGCAGACAAATGAGGTAAACTGGGCACCGTTGATGACTAACTGCCTGCAGTCCCCAGGCAGCACTGGCACCCCAGACGCACTTCGCATCCACCGTCAGCGGCTGTTTACCCCTCTCTTCACTCTGCAGACTCCTCTGGAGGAACGACCCAGCCAGGGCTTCCTCAAGGCAGGGCAGTGCCTTCCTCCACACCAGGAGCTCTCCAAGAGCAGAGTCGACCTGGCCCTTGAGTCTGCATCCCCAGCACTGCTGCAGGGCTGTGCCCAGGGGGACGGAGGTTTGCATGCCTGTTCATCTGCTCGTGCATCTGCCCGAATCAGAAGCAATTCCCAGGCAGATGCACAGCATGCAAACCTCTGAGCCCCTGGGCGCTGGGCCCCCATAGAGCGCAGAACGAGGGAAAGGACAGAGCCAGGAGCCTGGGAGTTGTCCAGGTTGTTCCGAGGCAGGTGGCCCAGCGGTGGCCCTGAGGGCTGAGAAGTGGGGATGGTAGAGGAGAGGAAAGAGGCATTTGAGGCAGAAGGAAGAGCATGAGGAAAGTCAGGGCCAGAGCACAGCAGGGGACAGAGCAGGAAGAGACAAGGCGGGCATCGTGAGCACTGGGCAGGGCGGGTGAGGCAGCTTTCAGCAAGATTTGGCTGGTGGGCATGAGGACCCCAGTGTGAAACCTTAGAAAGCACTTGGGGGAAGCAGCTGCCGGGCAGCTTTGCAGCCTCTCTCTCCCCTCAGGGCCCACCCCTGCCACCTGTTCCCGTGATCTTAACTGCTCCACAAAACTGATTACCCAGAGAGGAGCTGGAGGCTTCCTGCCTGGGGCAGGCTCTCCAGGATTCCCTCACCTCAGCCCACCTTCCCCAGGGCTGCCTTCTGTGCCCAGGTTCTGTCCCCAAGGATTCCGTGCCCCCGGTGGGGCTGTGAGCCCCACGAGGTCAGGGTCCAGGCCGTTCTGGCACGGTTTGCCCTAGAAAGGACTAGGTTTTCTGGAAACAGGACCACCCACAATCACCGCCCCCTCACTCCATCCCTCTCTAGATGCAAGGCTGTCCCCTCAGGTGCTTCCCAACATTAGGCAGGGGAGATGGGAAGTGACCGAAGGAGTCTTCCCGGAAGGAGTGGCCTTGAGTCAGGATGGACCAGAAGTCCTCTGGAGATGACAGTCCCGAGCCCCCGGGGCATGGATAAAGAGCAGCACCCCACAGACACCTTTGCAGGCCTTGTAGTCCCCAAGGAGCCCAGTAAGCATGGGTCTGGGTCTGATGACAAAGAAGATGGGCAGGGCCTGAGGAGCTGTCTAAGCCTGGATTTGGGTCCTGGGCCTGTCCAGGTCTGAGAAGCTCTGGGGACAGGAGGTAGAAGGGGAGGTCATGTTTCCTACCCCCACCCCACCCTATTCCACCCTGGTTAAGGAGGCCACCACAGCCCCCGCCATCCTCCCTCCAGGCATGGGGGCAGGAGGGCCAGGCTTGTGCAGCCCAGGAGAAGGGGCTGAGCTCAAAGGGCTGGACAGGTGGCATGGGTGAGGGGCAGAGGCATCCACAGGTTTGTGGTTAGGACTGAGTTTTAGGAATCCACTAAGTTTGGGCTGGAGTGAGGCTAGGCAGAGAGCTCGGGGACAGGGAAGGACAAGAAACACAGCTGTGTTGGGAACACCCCTCTGTGGCCACAGATCCCACCATCTCCTGAATTAAAGATTCTCAGGGCCAGGCACAGTGGCTCACACCTGTAATCCCAGCACTTTGGGAGGCCGAGGGGGACTGCTTGGGGCCAGGAGTTGGAGACCAGCCTGGCCAACATGGTAAAACCCCATCTCTACTAAAAATACAGAAATTAGCCAGGTGTGATGGTGGGCACCTGTAATCCCAGCTACTCGGGAGGCTGAGGCACGAGAATCACTTGAACTTGGGAAGCCGAGGTTCAGATTCTGTCACACACACAAAAAAATCTCATAGGAGACAGTGCCCAGTGTAATACCCTCACTATTCGCTTTCGACACTCACTTGCCACCCCAGAACCCACCCTGTACCGGTGCCCTGGCCCCACTTGAACCCCCACCCTGATCCCAGACCCTGCGCACCAAGCTGTCCATGAAACGGGGCACACTGTCCATGAGCAGGGCCTGCAGCTCCTGCAGGGACAAGGTCTCCACGTCGCCTTGCCGGGCCGCGTACTGGTGGAAGCAGTGGATGATCTGGAAGAGAGATTCCTCCACTGGGGTGTCTGTCATGACGGCTGGGCCCTGGCCCCAGGCAGGGGGCAGAACTGGAGATGTGGGGGTGCAGCCACAGGGGACAGTGGAGAGTCTGAGAAGAGAGAGCAGTACCTGGTCCCAGCTGGTCCACAGCAGATGGTGCTTCCTCCAAGACCCTTCCTCCCTCTTGTACCTGCCCACATTCCCGCACCCGGTCTCAGGCCGCCGGGGTTCCTATACTCCATCTGACCCCTTGAAAACGTGACTCAAAGTCACTGCCGTGCAAGAAGCTTTCCTGGAAAGTCTCAGGACAGGGCTCCATCCATCCTCTGGGACTGAGGGCCTCCTGGGCACAGGAGCTGCCTCCTCCTCCCTCCAGCCTACCCCAGTTCAGCAGTGGCCTGCAGTCCAGAATGAGGAGAAACTTAAGGACTCAGGCAAGACAGGGTTTGGGCTGTTTTCCAATAGAAATATTTTTAATATTTTTAAACCCTTGAAAAGGCAGAATCCGCGCTATCATAAACTGTCTTGTGCAGCAAACAGAATATTAGAATCACTGCCCTATGCAGAAAAGCCCGCCCTGCCCTTGAGCCGCTGTCCTGCTTCCCAGCTGAATCCATAGACAGCACACGGATCCTGCCTTTGCTCCTGCCGCCACCGCACTGTGCCACCCTCTCCAGAGGAAGTCCCCATGCCATCAGCACCATCCCTTCAGCCCTCACATCCAATGGCCCTCCTGGAGCCTCTGCGCAGCCTCTCTGGGTTCTCTGATGCCTGTGACCCCCCACTCCTCGCCTCCTATGGAGATCCTGATGAGATCCCCCTGTCAGGTCACCTGAGCTCCCTGGACTCTCCAGATAGGAGTCAGGACAATGCTGCTTCCGCTGCCATGGTGCCAGCCAGGGACCCGGTGAGCACTTTATGCAAATCATCCCATATCCCACATAACCCCCACAAGGGTCACAGGAGGCAGGCACCATTACCCCCATTTTCCTAAGGGGGAAATGAAACCCAGAGAGGATAAATAATTTCCCCAAGATCACACAACTGACCCACCTGGAGCTGCGTTCAAACCCACGTCTTAGTAACAAGCCCAAAGGCGTGCTTTCAGCTCCGGTCCTAACCCCCCGTCTCGGGCCACAGTTGTGCTGTTAAGATGCCCATCCACGCTGTGCGTGTTCTCCAAAACAGGGAAGCTGCCCACCTCTGCTTTTCAGAACCTGCACAGACCCCACACAGAACCCACTCCCACAACTCTCTTGGAAGAGGCACTGACCTGTCAGTGTTGGGACGAGGTTCCGAATCCATAAATCCAGCCTGTAGCTGATCCCAGAGATACCCGACAGCGCTCAGGCAAGAGGCAGCTGTGGGAGCTGGGAACCCATCACCAAGCCCCACACCCCATCCACCCTCAGCACCTCCAATTCTGGCAGCCTGTGTTTGTCGCTTCACATGTCCTTCTGCAGCAGGATGGAGCCTTATAATTGCATTCCTGAGATGACATCACAACACTTAACTTCCTAAGATTAAGGTTCTAGGGGCCCACTTCCCTGGGATCGGGATCTGAAGCATCTAAGAATCACAAAAGGTCCCATTATCTGTCTCCTTCCCTCAGAGCTCATCCTCCCAGCTCCAGGGCTTGGGTGGGGTCAGACACACACTTAACTACATCTCCCTGGGATGTCCTCCCTCAATTAGCGAACCCCCAAATTCCACTGTCATGAAGCACATTCATTCCTTCATTCATTCAGTAAATACTCTTGAGTACTTACGGTGTGACAGACCTTCTTCTAGGCAATACGCATGAGATGCAGGGCCAGCTCACAGGGTGGGGATGTGCGAGGGGACAGTCACACACTGTCACAAGGCACATGCAAGCCAACTGAGTGACACAGACAGGTGCTTGGGACACACAGGAAGGAACACCTTCCGCCTGGGGAGTTGAGGGAGACTTCCTTAGGGAGGTGATATTTCAGCTGGGACTTGAAGAGACATTTTGAGTTGCAAGGAGGACTGGAGGGCCAGGAGGTCCAGACAGAGGACATGGCACAGGCAAAGGCCTGGGGGTGGAAAGAGCATGACCTGCTCAGGGGATGGAGTCCCCAGGGTGCACATGAGAAGTTGGAAGGAACAAGGCTGGAGAGGCAGGAGGGAGACAAGATCCGAAGACCCCATGCCAAGCTACAGTTTCAACTTTGTCCCATCCAGCTCATAGTCTGCAGGTGGAGACAGACATCTAGCCAAAACTCCAAGCTACTATACTTAGAAAAGCACCGCAAACTTGGTGCTAAGCATGCATCCCCCACCTCACAACCCCTACCACCGGGGCCAGGGTAAGACTGCCATACACAAACAAGGAAGGAAGCTAATAGAGGAATTTTTAAATGATTTGGGTGATGGATGGAGGTGAAAGAACAGGGGTAGAACCAAACTGTTCATCAGCAAATCACCGACTGCAATGTAGAAGTGACCCTACTCTGAGGGGGCCAGGCCTGTAGGCTCCACATCCCTACAGATGGTACCTGGGCCCTTGAGTGACAGGTGGGTCCTGTCTGCCACCTCATCCCAACACAAAACTTCTCCCAGCCGGCCCCTTCTCCTTGGTCCCATTTCACCCCACACAGCTCCCTTGGGAGGGCCTGCACAGGCTGATGACTGAGTCTTCCAGAAGGGGGCACCAAACGATAGGCCACTAAACCAGATCTCCATCTACCCATCCCCGAAGGTTGGAGAGAAAATCATAGGTAGATACTGAAGCCAACACCTTTTCCAGTTTGCTGGGTGAGACTTCATTGACTTTACATAATGCCTTCCCCAGCAAACAAGTGGTTTATCAACACACTTTAATGTTTCTAAACTAAAAACATGGCTTGAATTTATCAGCCTTGCCAAGCTAGAGCCACAAAAACACTGTATTGAATTCTTTGGTTCAGCCGTCGTTCCCCTGGCAATTTATCCCAAAACAATTAATTAAGCAGAAGTTAGAAAAAAATTATCAGGAAAATGTCCACCACTGCAGTATCTATAACCAAGGAACAAACAGAGCCGTGTAATGAACAGACTTGGTATATTCATATGGTTCACCCTTGGACAATTGCTGGATAGTAGCTTGTTGTTCGGAAGAAACTTCATTTCTGACCTATGGCTGGGAATGGTGGGGCAGACTGCACTCTTCTTCACCCTAGCTTTTGTTCACTCTGGGACAAAACGTCCCCCTACACCATGCCAATACCCAGGGGTGCACAGCTGTGCTGTAGCTGCACGTTTGACTCAATGTTATGCTGTGGACAGCTCACATGCTTCATGAATGCTAGCCTGATTGTGAGTACGTAGCGATCATCTGTTCGCATGTATCAAAATTTGTCTTATGAATCCATTATTGTTAGACATTAAATTTTATTTATACATTTTAATGTCAACTCTTCCTTGATGTTTATCAGAATTTTGCCATGGGTTAGGTGCTAGGTGCGCCTCTGCTAGGTGCTGTGGGAGAAAGGGGACAGACATGAATTGAATAACATTCTGCCTTCCAGCAACTCATAGTCTGTAGGTGGAGACAGACATCTAGCCAAAACTTCAGGTACTGTACTTAGAAAAGAACCACCAACTTGGTGCCAAACATGCATCTCCTATGTCCCAACCTCACCACCTGTGGCCAGGGCAAGACTGTGATCTTGACAAGCACAGCCTTCGTGTCTTTCCGGTGTGTAGACCAGTCACTGAAAGCAATGCCCTGTGACATACAGAAGCCACTACAGCAGCAGAGTAGCACTTTCTGGTGAAATTGAGAAAGGAGGTTACCCGAAATTGGCCCTGAAGCACTCCCACCCACGCTCCTGCCCACACGCAGGATTTTAGACACCTCAAGGATTGGAAAGACCTCAAGAAGGATAATATTCAATTTCTGACTAAGAGAGCAGTGGGGCAGCATGGAGCTCCCAGGCCCACTCCGGGTGCCCACCCTCCCCGCACCCCACGCTCACCCACCCGACAGCGCTCTGGGCCCTGTCGTTTAGGGTTTCTGTGGCAGTCGCGTTATTTGGGCATGGCTGATCAAATAATTGGCCACTGGGAATTGAAGCCCTCCCGCAGCTGCAGCCGTTTTCTGGAGGCCCAGCGTGGGGCTGAAAGCTCAGTCCTCTAATCACATGGTTGGTTCCTCTGGTAACCAGCCCCATCCTGCAGCTATCTAGGGGTCCACCAAGAGTCACCTCATTAGCACAAACTCAGTGTGGCTGGAGGAGCTTGTTATGAATAGCAAGGAGCTCCCTCATCCCTATCATTCAGGAAATTCCAAGGGTTTCAGAGCTCAGTGTCAGGAACAGGGACAAAGACCAAATGTCCATTTCGAGTCATCACAGGGATTCCATGTGTATATGAATCAGGATTCACTTAATTCCCCATGACTAAAAGGTAATTGTTTTAATTTGTTCCTGTTTCTACCAACTCCATTAACAATTTCATCCCCAATATACGATTTTGTGCAGTGCTCTCTGGTAGGCCTTGGAGAGAGAGAAGAATGCAAATGAAATAAGAAAAGACTCTGCCTTTCAGAAGCTTTTGGTGAAGATCTCTTTTTCAAAAAGCTATAAGATTGCTGCCCGACGTGGGACACACAGCCTAAAGAAGGGCGGGAACCGGCAAGGACGGCCCAGCCACGTGGAACCCTCTCCCGCAAGTCGAGGGCCAGATGTGTGCGCGGTAGCGCCACCGTGTGGAAGCTTGGGGAACAGAAAAACAATTCTCTGCGCTCAGGGCCAGTTTCACCTGAGTTTCTGACTGAATGATCATTGCCAACTTGAAATCTGGCTGAACAGGTAAATTTCTCAGGGTACTCATGGGTCACTTCCCAGCACTGTCTGTGTATGTGGCCTCTGAGAAAGCAACCCCCTTTATCAAAATAACGGAATTGACAGTAAATCCTTCTAGCAAACCCATTCTAGACGGGATATGGTGGGTGTTAGCCCAAACCTCATCATTTTACAAGCCCCCTGCCATTTCACAGACCTTGGTTACGGCAAAACATTCCATGGAGACTCTGGCCCTGAGAAACATCCCTAACCTCCTGACTGCAAGGCACAGGAAAATCCTTGCCATACCTGCTGGGTAAAGGTCCAAGAAACAGCCTATCACATCCCACCATAAAAAGGTCCAAACCACCTGATCACATAAACAGCTTATCAATATCCTCCCAGGCAGCAAGCCATCCTGCCCAGACCCCCACCCAGGCCTAGAAATTACCCCAGCCTGTAAGCGGCAGGGGGCTCTGGCATCAAGCTGGTCCCCCACCTCCTCAGGTCTTGTGCTGGACATAACACCTGCGTTGCTGTAGAGCCTCCGGTTCTCTCTGCATCTTTCTTTAACCTTTGCCTTCCCTTGGACCACAGGCTCTAGGCTGCAGCTGGGTGTTCTCATCCTCCAGTGTGGATGACTGACAGCAGAACTGAGTCCTAATAACCTCTTGTGAATGCTGTGGAACTCTCTCTCTCTGTCTCTCTGTCCCCCTCCCCCAACTGCCGCTTGAGTCCAGGGGTGCAGCCAGCCAACGCCTCCCAGAAGGGCCCCAAACAGAAGAGCTGGCTGTCTCGGAACATTCCTGTGGCTCTCTCTGACCTCCCCTCTGCTCCTGGCAGTGCTCCACGTCCTATTGAAAGGACGCCCTGACAAAGCTTCCCCTGGTTCCCCCACCTGAAAAGTGATTTCTCCTCTTCCGAATTCCCACACACTTGATCTGAACCTTTCTGAAGACACCTGCCTCACTTGCTAGTTCAGCCAACGTTTACGGAGTTCTCTGCACTGGAGGCTGGTGGCACATGGCCAAGGGCGGGTAGAAACAAACATGGCACATGTGCGGCCAGGGCTGTCACCAAGACATGCAGGGACGTGGGGATGGTGGCTCTGCCTGGAGAAGGCTTCACAGAGAAAGTGGCCACCGAACTGCCTGGGGAGCTGGGGGCTCCCGGGCTCTGTCCACCCCACTCTGTCACCACACAGTGGCTTAGTGGAGCTGTCTCCTGGGGCCGGAGCATGGCTCAAGGCACCGTCCACATCCACTCCATCTCCCTGACACCCCCACCACCCGCTCACCAGGAACACAGTCAGCACTCAAAACACAAATGAATGGATAAAATACAGCAAAGAGAACGAATGGCTTTCTGTCCTCTTCCCCAGCACCTTGAGATTTTCTAGAGACCCAGGAGTGAGTTGCCTCTACCTCAGACTGGGGAGAGGGGAGCTCCCCCAAAACATGGAGGAGATGAACATATCAACCAGCCAGATTCCTGTTCATGGCCAGCCTGTTGTGAGCTCTCCCTGGTGATCAGCAGTGGCTGGGAGGCTGGATGTGTGATGAGGTGGGGTGGGTTTATGGAGGGGTTGTTCCAGACATGACACAGGGGAAGGGCTCACGGGGGTCACCGTGATCCGCAGGTGCAAAAGATAAGACCCCCGTTAAAGCAAATTTGCCAAGATTTTGATTTTGGCAAGAACAAATGATCAGTTTTTTGGATGTCTCAAATACGTTTGAAATGTATGTATATTCTCTATGGTTGAGCACAAATTCATCAATGCATGTGTGTTTAAATAAACTCAAGTGTGTCCTTCAAATATTTTATATCAGGAATCAGCAAATTATGGTCTTCAAGCCAAATCCAGCCACCGTTTCTGCAGATCAGGGTTTACTGGACACAGCCATCGTCACCCACGGTGCCCTTATGTATGGGACTGCTTTGGGGCTGTGGCAGCATCTGCCCGCCCTGCTCTGAATCCTTCCTGGTGTTTTGTTATCTGACTACCCTATTGAGTCCTGGGCAGATTCTGCCAAAACCTGACAAGTGATCATAAGTTTGTCAGTTTCCATGTATGTCTTTCAATGTTTGCTTTATATAATTCAAAATTATGTTATTGTGTGTATAAGGGTAAGACTATTCCCAGTGCAGTGGTTCACACCTGTAATCCCAGCACTTTGGGAGGCCGAGGTAGGTGTATCACCTGAGATCAGGAGATCAAGACCAGCCTGGCCAACATGGTGAAACCCCATCTCTACTAAAAATACCAAAAAAAGGTGGCATGTGCCTGTAATCCCAGCTATTTGAGAGGCTGAGGGAGAATAGCTTGAACTCATGAGGAGGAGGTTGCAGTGAGCCGAGATGATGCCATTGCACTCTAGCCTGGGCAACAAGAGCAAAACTCTGTGTCAAAAAAAGAAAAAAGAAACAAAGAAAGAAAACAAAAAAAAGTATAAGACTATTGCCTCTTGGGGACTTGGACACTAATCAATAAGAACTATTCTTCTTTTCCATTTAATTCCTTTTCTTAGAATTCTTTCTTGTCTTGTATTAATATTGTTGTCCCTGATTCCTTTTGTATCACTATTCTTCTGTTCCTCTTTTTCCTATGTGGTGATGATACATAACCCAGAATGAATCACAGACCTAAATGCAAAACACAGTGTTACAAAACTCCTCGATGGTAGCGTAAGAGGAAACTTGATCATCTTGGTTTTGGTGATGACTTTTTAGATGCAACACCAAGGCAGAGTCCATGAAAGAAAGAATTCATAGGCTGCACTTCTTTAAAATTAAACATTTCTGCTTTGTGAAAAATATCATCAAGAGGATGAAAAGACAAGCCACAGACTGGGAGAAAATGCTTACAAAGACATGTCAGACAAAGGAGTGTCATCCAAAACGTACAAAGGACTCTTTAAACTTCACAACAAGACACAAATCAACCAATGAGAAAATGGGCCAAAGAACTTAACAGACCTCTCATCAGAGAGGATACGGCAGGTGGCAAATCAGCATATCAGAAGATGCTCCACATCATATGTCCTCAAGGAAATGCAAATTAAAACAACAATGAGATGCCAGTACACACTTATGAGAATGGCCAAAATGTGGAACACTGACAACGCAAAACGCTGAAGAGGGATGTGGAGCAACAGGAACTCCCATTCATTACCAGCAGGAACACAGAATAGGAAGACAGTTTGGTGCTTTCTTAAAAAGCTAAACGTACTCTTACCATAGGATCCAGAAACCACACTCCTCAGGATTTACTCAAAGGAATTGAAAACTTATGTCTTTACAAAAACCCATATACAAATGTACATAAATAGATTTCACAGTGGTGAAGTCTGAGCTTTTAATGTAGCCCATCCTAAATAGCGTGCATTATACCACTAAAAATGTCTCATCCTTCACCCACCTCCTGACTGCCCGCCCTTCACAGTCTCCAGTGGCTGTGATTCTCCCCTCTACCTCCATCTGTACGTACGATGCAGCTCCCACTTATAAGTGAGGGCTGTAGTATTAGACTTTGTGTTTCTGAGTAATTTCACTTAAGATCATGGCTTCCAGTTCCATCCATGTTGCTGCAAAGTTCATTCCTTTTTATGGTTGATTATTCTGTGTGTGTGTGTGTGTGTATCTTTTGCCACTAAAATAATATCACCATTTTATGGAGAAGTGGGAGAGGGAGAAACAGGTGCCCCTGGTTACATGAGGACTGATGGAGAAGGAAGTTGAAGGGATATGATGAGTGGAGAAAATAGGCCCCACCTAGGAAGATATCACATCAGCTCTATGGAGCCCCAGAGTGCTTAAGGGGCTGGCACTAAATGAACCCAGAACTCTATTGCAGCCTACAAGGAACACTGGAAGGGGTAGCAGAAAAAGAGTCCATTTCAGTGATTCATCATCTCCCTTTCCTCACCATGCCCCAGGGACTCCCGCGCCTTCCCAGCCTTGTAGCCCCTACCTGGGTCAGCGTTTCCACAGCAGGTTAGGGCACATTACGGCCAAGGGCACAACTCCCAACTCCTACGCAGGCTGTTTTGCATAAAGGAAGAAAAACATTGAAGACTTTCTGGGAAGTTACCGCCTTGGGGCAGGAAAGAACTTTTCCCACTCCCTGCCTCCAGGCTTATTCCATGGGGGTCACTCCACCACTCAACCTAGAGAGGGAGACCCCTGACCGCAGTCCCTGCACCTGGATCCAGGGCTTCTGTGAGGGGCTGACCAATGATTGGCAGTGAGGTGACCCTGCCTCCTTCCCCGGACTTTGAGTTTGCACCAGTCAGACCCTGACGCGACCCAAGACAGAGTAGAGGGGATAAGAGTGAGGATGGGATTCGGGCTTTTCTGCGCTCCTGTGGTGATGTGCTGGGTTTATAGCTGAGCAAACTTGGAAACATCTCAACTTCTTTCCAAAAGTAGAGATTGCAGCGCCTGCCTCACAGGACTAAGAGGACTGAGCAGGATGCAGGCACAGCAGGGCTCCCGATGTCTGGATGTGAAAACGCGCAGTAAGTGGAGGGTCGAGAACAGGCTGTGGCGGCAATTGTGCGGAAGGACCAGGAGGCGGAGCAGACAGACCACCTGCTCTGGAGTCTGAAACTCTGTCCTCTTTGGGTCCAGAGTCCCAGTGCTCTTTCCTCTACTTGCCGTCCCGTTACTACACATGCACCGGCCGCCTTAACCCAAACCAAGGTTGAGCCGGAGAAGACCCCACTGAGGTCTCTGGGTGGTGTGGGACCTGGTGACCTGGGACTCTGGCCAGAAATCCTGAGCACAGCCTGCTGGGTGTGTCCCACCCACCTGATGTGGGGCAAGAAACAGATGACAGAGGTGGCCCCGGGCCTTCCAGCCCCTGGGAAGAGCCCGGCTGAGCCTTATAAAGGGACTGCTCTTCATCCAAACGCACACATCTCACTCATCCTTCCCCTGGTGACACGTCCCAGCTCTGGTAAGTCTCACCTACCCCTTTGCCTTTTCTAGCAGCGCCCAGTGTTTGGCCTGCTGTGCCGCCTGCAGGACAGGGCAGGGCTGTGGACGAAGACTCAGGGTCCAGGGTCTAGGCCAGCTCTGCCGCCAGCCGGGATGTGTGACCTTCACTGGAGCCCGAGAGTGCTCCTCTGTAGAACCAGGAAGCTGGACCAGCCCTGCCCATTGCTCCTATGGGGTCTCCTGAGACAGCTTCTGTGGAAATGTCCCCAGTGGGACCTGAGCACAGCACCCTCCCTTTCCTCCCTGTCTTCTTCCTCCCTGGATTCATCCTCTTATTGGGGTCTGGGGTTCTGAATCCCCTCTGTAGCTCTGCCCCCACAGAGGGTGGAGGGATAAAGGTCCCTCGTGAATAGTTTGGGTGCTCTTCAAATCCCCAGACCTGGGACCTGCAAAGCCTCAATTATCCTCTGGGAACTGGGCTTGGCCCCTTGCCCTGGCCTCAGATTCAAAAAGCTTTGGGTGGCTCCTTTTAGTAAATTGCCGGCAAGGAGCTTTCTCCTGTGTTGGGAGGTGATGGGGGTTTATTGTCAGATGCCACACTCGTTAGCTAAGGTCATTTTCTGGTTCCTTGGAAAGTGTGGGAAGCTACAGCTGCACTGTCCTATTTTTCAGGCTTGGGGTGCAGGCGAGCCCAGACTATCTGCTTTGGAAAGTCAGAACGTTTTATTTAAAGAGCCAAGCCTTGGAGATTCAGAGGGTGCAGATAATTCCCAAGAGTAGACATGAAGGGACCCCACCTCACTCCCATCCCATTCAGCAGCTTAAGAACCAGGGAGTTATTTCTATTCTGTGTAACAGAGCCCATGCCTGTTTCTCATGCCCAAGGGAATGCACGAGGGGCCCCTGTGCTCAGGACAGGGCCGTGTTTCCGGCTCACACTCACGTCCACGCTCACATGTGCACCTGGAGCCTGCACACACCGTGTCAGGCAGGGCCCGCACTTGAGTCAAGGTGGAGCCCATGATGTCTTGTTCCTGAAGCAGCCCAGGAGGGTCAGAGCCCAGATCAAAGGCCTTTGTCCTGCCCCGTGCCTCTCGCCCCGACTGTGAAGCTGAAGGAGATGGAGTTGGTGCTGTTTGAGGAGTGGGTCTGCCATGTGCCGGCTGTGGCTGAGGGTCCCAGCTCAGGGTTCAGTTCTTCCACGTGTTGTTGGCCCCGTCTCTTTCTGCTTCTCGCTCTCCAAAGCACTGCCCACAGCTGGACTTCCAGCTACATCTCCTCTTGGCCCCGGCCAGGATGGGGCAGGTCTCAGACTTGGCTCCACCCTCCCATGTTTGAGCAAATTACCTCATCACATTAAAAAAATCAAGTTTCTTCTGCTCCATCTTAGCCCTGATTTACTCACTCCTCAGCCGTCCTTTCAATGCCTTCACATAGAGAACTTAACTCTAATGAAGGGAACGAAATGATTGTCTCTGTTTTCCGAAGCCTTTTGAAAGCAAAGATGAGCAGCACTGAAGCTGAGAGGTCCATAGTGGGCATGATCAACATGTTTCACAAATACACCGGACGTGACGACAAGATTGACAAGCCCAGCCTGCTGACGATGATGAAGGAGAACTTCCCCAACTTCCTCAGTGCCTGTGTGAGTCGGGGTCTAGCTTCTCAATGTTGGCTGGGCCCTGGGATGGCTGAGGATACATTTTGCTGCCTGACCTTGGACAGGTCACCCTCATCCTCTGATTCAAAAATCTCTCATTTGCCAATAGGGCTTTCTTGCTTGGGTCAGATGGGAATCTAAGGATGATAGGCGAACAAGTATGACAATGGTAAAGGGTTAGACAGATATAAAGATGTTATTAGACAGTCAGCAAAGTGCAGCCTGTGGGCAGTGCACAGTCCCCTCCCAGCACTCAC
This sequence comes from Callithrix jacchus, assembly GCF_049354715.1. Lineage (NCBI taxonomy): Eukaryota > Metazoa > Chordata > Mammalia > Primates > Cebidae > Callithrix > Callithrix jacchus. The sequence continues at coordinate 13,847,354 of NC_133519.1, forward strand.
TGACCCTCTCTCTGTGAGACTGAAACTCACATGCTCAGGTCCTGCTTCCCGAAGGCCCCACGTCAACATCCCTGACATTGACAGGAAAGCACTAGAAGTTCCATTGCTAGTTGAAATCAATACCCCTCTTTGCAATAAACAAAACTCATGAGCAAATCTGAAAAATACTGTGGGCTACTAGGTACCTAAGGGTCTAGATGACCAAGAACAGGGAACCCGGAAAGATGAGTTTGGATGGAAAAAGAGAAGAAACGAGAGGGGGTCAGAGAAAGAGCACAAAGTGTGAGGGCCTATTTTGAGCGCCTGGGGTAGACCTAAGTTAGGCAGTGCCCTTAACGTCTGGGGACAGGTGAGAGTGAGGCTAGGGCAGGAGACTCCCCTTGCCAAGATCACTTAACAGAGAGCGTCGGGACAGGACCTGCCTCCCACCCTGAGGTTTGTGTCAAAAAGTCTCCCTAGGGTGCTCCAGGCATAACACTCACATCCTCACCCCAACCTTAGCCACCCGCCCTGTGCTATCAGCCCCACCACCACGCCTGTGCCGATCTAGGCACTTGTCTCTGTCTCTGCCTTCTCGTCTCCTCTCCCAGCCCCAAATCTTGTCTGTGATTGAATTTTTCTTGTTTGTATGTTTTTCTCTCCACAGGACAAAAAGGGCAAAAATTACCTGGCCAATGCCTTTGAGAAAAAGGACAAGAATGGGGATAAGAAGATTGAGTTTTCTGAGTATCTGTCCCTTCTGGGAGACATAGCCATTGACTACCACAAGCAGAGCCACGGAGCAGAGCCCTGTTCCGGGGGAAGCCAGTGATCCAGCCCCACCCAGGGGCCTCCAGAGACCCCCAGAAACAATAAAGTGTGTCCCACCACGAGACACTTGCCTGATTTCCTTCTCTTTGGTGATGACGTTGTCAAAACTACCAATTCCAGGTCAAGTTTGCTGGAGAATTCCCCCACTCCCACCCAGTGGGTCACCCAGGAGTCATGTCCCTCCAGCAATGTCCCTCCTGTGGCTTTCAGCAGAGCTGAGCTGCCTCTCACACAGGTCCTGGTGTCCACCTCTGCCCCTCTCCCTAGATGCAGCCACCACGGCAGGTTCCAGGTGGAAGTCGGAGGAAAGCCTCCGCCAGGTCACAGCAATGCTCCTCCTCGTCAAGGCAAGGACCAGGGTCATTCAGATGCATTCAGATACTGCAGGGAGAAGGAGCTGGCATCTCTCAGTGTGCTCCTGCCCACCGGCTCCTACCCCAGCTGTTCTCCAGAGCCTGGGGAAACAGAAACCACTCACACAGGGACTCCTGGAGGGTAGCAGGCTCAGGGCTACTGTGGCTGTGAATGGGAGGCTCAGCAGTGCCCTGAGGATAGGCTCCCTTGTCCTGTGGCCTGGGCTCTTGGGGCTGTGTCCTTGTCCCTTTGCTGTGTGCTTGTGTGTGTGTGCCTATGTGGGTGACCCTGTGGAAGTGAGAGGGAGTCGCCCTGCTCCTAAGCTGTCCTCAATGATGTTCGGTTAAATGCCTGCTCTTTACGTGAGGTAGTATTGACCAGAATTTGCACAAATGCATTTGATAATAAAAAATGATGTAAGCACAGTTATGAGCAGGGATCCAGTACTGGTGCATGCTGGGAAACCAGGAGATCTGAGGTAACAGTGTTTTGCTCCACGATTCCAAATCTGGAGGCAGGCTGTGCAGCTTAGGAGAGGACCCCACAATCTGGACCCCACAATCTGGACCCCACAATCTGGAACGAGGCCAAAACGAATAATGCAAATGACTGCATAGCTTGCCTCAGGACCCACATGCTGATCTCCCAAAAGAAGAGTCTCCCGTGCTGGGCTTGCTGGACTTTCAAGTCTGTGGCTACAGTCCAGACCACCCTGATGTAGGCCTGCCCCCCTTTATTTGTCCAGTTCCTATTTCACCTTATAGTATTCCCTCCAGTTTACAATGGCACATGAAGATTAGGATGGAGTGTGTGACAAATACTTCTTCATCTTCTTGTCTAGGATTAGAAATTGCCTTCTCTAGGAAGTCTTGTCTAATGTGCCTGAGAATATTTCACACTCTCCATGCTGATGCCAACGCAGGACTCACCACATCTATTAGGATATTCTGTTTACATGTCCATGTCATCCCAGAGAAGTGATCACAGGGCAGGGACCACATGTCTGCCATACAATTCCTAGCTAAGATCCAAAATCCTGAGATATTGCTGATGTGCTGTGGCAGATTGTCAAGAGAACTGTGTCATTCCAAACTCACCAGGGCAGCTTATACAACAGGAGCAGCTGGATATAAAGAGGAGAGACAGCCAGGCCATCTCCACAACCACAGCCCAGAGCTCCAGTCACCAGAGAGCAAGTGGATTTCACTTCATCCAGTATTCCTTCAAAAGAGTTTCAATGAACAGGGTGGAGGCAATGCGTCACTCTGTTTTGGAAGGAGGCCATTTTAGAGCAAGGCCTAAGGGCGCAGGTGCCAGTGTCGGATTGATCAGAATTCCACCTTTGTTCTAACACATACTAGAGCAAGAATTTGTTTGATTTAGAGGGATTTGTAGCTACTGTACATCATGTGGGTATTAAAGAGAAAGAATAATTGACAACTCTATGCCCACACTCACATGACAGCTGATGTGAGATTCTGGAATTCCAAACAGTCCCAAGAATTTCTGATATCAAAAGATTCCAATAACTTTTATTTTTTCAGACCAAGTGTCACTCTGCCACCCAGGCTAGAGAGCAGTGGAGGGATTCTGGCTGACTGCAGCGTTTACCTCCAGGATTCAAGCCATTCTCTTGCCTCAGCCTCCCTAGTAACTGGGATTACAGACATGCGCCACCACGCCCAGCTAATTTTTGTATTTTCAGTAGAGACAGGGTATCCTACAACTCAGTTCTGACCCTAACTACCCAGAGTTAGCACAGACCCCACAAGGTGAAGGCTCAGCCCCACAACGCTGCGCCCACTTCCAATGCCAGTCTCAGCACCTGCCCTCCCATACTCTGACTGGCTGGCTACAAACTGGAGGTCCCCACAAACCCCCTCCTGAGGTTAGATAATCTGCTACAGGAGTTCAAAGGAGTCAGTAAGTCACTTTACTCATGATTACTGGTTTATTACAAATACTACAACTCAGGAAAGCTACGTGGAAGAGACACACAGGGCCATGTATGGGGGCAGCAGGGAGCTCCCAGGCCCACTCCAGGTGCCCACCCTCCCTGCACCCCACGCTCACCAGCCTGACAGCGCTCTGAGCCCTTCGTTTGTGGTTTCTGTGGCAGTCACGTTATTTGGGCATGGCTGATCAAATAATTGGCCACTGGTCATTGAAGCCCTCCCGCAGCTGCAGCCATTTTCTGGAGGCCCAGCGTGGGGCTGAAAGCTCAGTCCTCTAATCACATGGTTGGTTCCTCTGGCAACCAGCCCCATCCTGCAGCTATCTAGGGGTCCACCAAGAGTCACCTCATTAGCACAAACTCAGTGTGGCTGGAGGAGCTTGTTATGAATAGCAAGGAGCTCCCTCATCCCTATCATTCAGGAAATTTCAGGGGTTTCAGAGCTCAGTGTCAGTAACAGGGACAAAGACCAAATGTCCATTTCGAGTCATCACAGAGATTCCATGTGTATATGAATGAAGATTCACTTAATTCCCCATGACTAAAAGGTAATTGTTTAAATTTGTTCCTGTTTCTACCAACTCCATTAACAATTTCATCCCCAATATACGATTTTGTGCAGTGCTCTCTCGTAGGCCTTGGAGAGAGAGAACGCAAATGAAATAAGAAAAGGCCTCTGGCTTTCAGAAGCCTTTGGTGAAGGTTTCTTTTTCAAAAAGCTGCAAGATTGCTGCCGACGCGACGCGGGACACGCAGCCTACAGAAGGGCAGGAACCGCAAGTACTGCCCAGCCACGTGGAACCGTCTCCCTTAACCACGAGGACGAAGTGGGTGCTCAGTGGTGCCACCGTGTGGAAGTTTGGGAAACAGAAAACCAATTCTCTGCGCTCAGGGCCACAGTTTCGCCTGGGTTTCTGATTGGAGTCAACTGTACCAGGAACAGCTCTGACTGCAAGTCAGAATTCCACAGAGATCTCAGCTCACTGCAGCCTCCGCCTCCCAGGTTCAAGCAGTTCTCTGTCTCAGCCTCCCAAGCAGCCGGGATTATAGGTGCCTGCTACCACATCCAGCTAATTTTTGTATTTTTAGTAGAGACCGGGTTTCACCATCTTGGCCAGGCCGGTCTTGAACTCCTGACCTTGTGATCCGCCCCCCTCCCCCGCCTCGGCCTCCCATAGTGCTGGGATTACAGGCATGAGCCACCATGCCCCGCCACCCCTGCACCATTTGTCGCTGGCTACAGGCCACGCCAGGGAGAGGCAGAGCCTTTTAGGTATTTCCGGGCCTGGAGGCTCCTCTGGAGCAGGGGCTGCTCTTAGGTGAAGGGTACCGTCATGCCCTGTTAGAGTGGCCACCACGAACAGAAGCTGGTGACAGCCACAAGGATCAGATAATAGGAATGTGGGCGGAGCATCACAGCATCAGGAATGTGGGCGGGCATTACAGCATCTACTGCGGTCCACACCTTGTGCCCACTCAGATCCATATGGTTCTCACATCAAATTCATGTCATCCAGCGATTGCTTCTCCAATTCTAGATGGTTTTGATTTCTGGATAATTTTACAAGAGTAGAGTTGGGGGCCATTATAGGCCTTACTGCTACAGTTGTTTTTAAGGTCACAACTGATGCACATCCTCCCCACACTTTGCCATTTATTATAGATTTCCCTCCCTGTGGCTGGCACCTCCGCTAGTCTAGGTAGCCTGGTGGAGTGACACAGACTGTCATCCCTGAGGGATGCGTGCTCCTGGTTCCTAGGCCCTTATCAGGTCTCGGTTGCTGTACTCACCCATTTACAGTTAAAACTGTGTGTCGGAATAATAATTGATACCCAGGGGACTACTTGAGTCCAGAAGTATTCTCCCTACCCCATTATGTAAAAGCAGTCCTACATGGTAATCAGAATCAATTACCCTTCCTGTGAAGTTATGCCTTTTTGGGGGCAATTTTGGCCCTCACAAAAGGAGCCTAAACCATCAAGCAGAGGAAATGGCTGAGGAAACTGCTATTAGATGCACGTGCTGTGGTATGACAAGGTCTGTCTTTATGGGGACCCAGCTTCTCTTTCCATTGATGGGTTCGGGGTCTGAGAACTGGCTCAGGTGCAGAGAGTGGACAGGGGATAGAACTTTTCTATCTGGTGGCTGATCTCAGCCTTCTGCTCATCCATTCTTGGTTTCTTTTTATCGATCATATCAAGCTGTACCCTGTTGGCTGTTTTAGAGTTAGAGGAAGAACAGTCCACAAAACAGCCCTCACTGTTGACACCAATTCCAAGTTCAGGGGTCTCTAGCAGTACCCTGCGCTTTGATAATGTTCCAGCAGCACTCACTGAAAGTGGTTATACTCGTGGTTGTGGCTGATTACAGACAGAGGATATAGAAACAGACACATGGGGCAGAGCCCAGGAGAGCTCCAAGCAGGAGTGTCCAGTCATCCTCTTCTCCTGCAGTCAGGGCAGCGCTGCTCCTGGCAACGGCCTGTGACTTTGCCAACCAGGGAAGCCTATCTGAGTTTTGGTGAGCAGAGTTTTTATGAGGACCGTTTGGTGCACTGTCCGTGTGACTGACCTCAGTCTCCAGCCCTCCAGAAGTTGAGCTGGTAACACGTGACTCGAAGCCTCCACCATCAATCACATTGTTAGGCTTTCTGGAGTGGTTCTAATCTCCAGGAAAACAAAGACACTCTTCTCAGGCACGACATTCCCAGGGCTCCAAGATGACCTCCAGAAGCCCAGGGCAGAGGCCAGACCTCTCTGTGGGCAAGGCTGAATTCCCCCCATAGACACAGATGCCCATGTACCTTGTTTCTAGAAGCACCATGCTCTTTAGCCACCTCCAGAGATCCCCATGGGGCACACTTCCCCGGGGCCAGCCTAATCTTGCTGTCCGGTATGTTGTGACACCACCTTGCTTCTAACAGTTAAGTGCTGTCGCCTGCCTCTGCTGCAGTAGGACCCTGTCACCCTCATTTAAGCCAGGGTACGTAATTCAGTATCAGCGTCTCCTATGGCCAACCCTGCCTTAGAGGACACAGGAAGAACCAGGAGAGTATGTCTCAGAAGGGCCCCCGAGGGTAGGGATCAAGGGGAGTGCAATATTATGGTGGTGGGGGGCGCGTGGCTGATACAGGAGCACTCCCTCATGAGGCAGGATTTCATATGATTTTATGGATGAAGAAAGAGAGCCCTGGGGTGTGCCTGCTCTCGGTCACATGGTTTGTTAGCAGCAAGTTGCCTGATTCTCGTTTCTATGCACCTGCCACCTCCTTGTCCGGTTCTCTCTAGCTAGTTTTATTTTGCTGCCCCACCTGACCTGGCTCCAGTTAACCCTGTCACCCCTAAATCTCCCAGAACTGCCATCTCCAGAAGCCATTATCATCGGCAAACTAACACAGGAACAGATACCCAAACACCGCGCGTGTTCTCACTTATAAGCGGGAGCTGAACACGTGGACACGGGGCGGGGAACAACACACACTGGGACCTGTCCCTGGGGCCGGGGAGGAAGAGCATCAGGATACACAGTTAATGCACGTGGGGCTTAATACCTAGGTGAAGGGTTGATAGGTACAGCAAACCACCACAGCACGTGTTTACCTGTATAACAAACCTGCATGTCCTACACATGTATCCTGGAATTTAAAAAGAAAATAAAATTAAATTTAGAAATAAAAGAAAATCACTGTTGCTTACAAAAAACCCAACAAAAACAAAACTGCCATCTCCTTATATTTACATATTACCATTGTCCCCATTGTCTCTTGTGAATCGTAAAAGAATTCTGTGCAGTGAGTTCTTTTCATCCTTCAGTAGATGAGACAACTCTACAGAAGGCGGTAAAGGCCTCACCCATGGCCACCCAGACCAGCATTCAGTGCTCCTGACTCCTGGGCTGCTGCCTGAGCCCCAGTTGCTCTGTCTCATCACATGTTCTTCCAAGAGGGCCCTCACGACACACTTCGCAAACCACTGTCTTAGACAGACTCCCTGCAGAGGTCAGGCTGGAACCAACCCCACCGGTGTGCAAGCATCTGTGCTCATGCCTCAGGCAAGGCCTCAGGTGTCTGTACTAACTGAGGGGAGCCACACCTGGGTAGGTCGCACTCACGAGGCTGGCTCATCCTTAGATCTGTCTTCTGCACACGCAGTGTCATTCTGGGACCCTCTGGTGATGGTAGAAAACCCAGCATTCCTGAGACAGGCAAGGGGGTTCTGCCCTTTCTGCTCGGGATGAAACCATCTTCCAGGTACTCCCTCTCGCACCTGCCCTGGGGAAAGGTAGTAAAAGTAATACCTCGTTATGCTACTTTCTTGAACATAAAATAATAATACTAAGCACATTTAGCAAATACCACTTGCTGATTCCCCTCCCGGGTCCTTCGGTCTTCACAACAACCTAGGAAGAATCTACTGTCTTTGTCACCCCTTTTACTGATGAGGACACTGACACACGGAGATAATAAGCTGTACGGCACAGGTGTCCGGAATCCATGCTTTTAACCGGAGGGCTTCGGAGGTGATTCAGAGCCGTGGCCTCCCCGTCGCCCTTCCCCAGGCTCCTCTGCTTTTTCAGTTTGACATCTCTGACTCCTGCAGATAATTTTGTCTGTAGAAAATATCTTTGAATAACACACTGGGTGCGGTGGCTCATGCCTGTAATCCCAGCACTTTGGGAGGCTGAGGCAGGCAGATTATGAGGTTAGGAGATCGAGACCATCCTGGCCATGGTAAAACCTCATTTCTACTAAAATACAAAAATGAGCCAGGCCGGGCGTGGTGGCATGCACCTGTAATCCCAGCTACTCAGGAGGCTGTGGCAGGAGAATTGCTTGAACCCAGGAGGCGGAGGTTGCAGTGAGCCGAGATCGCGCCATTGCACTCCAGCCTAAGCAACAGAGTGAGACTCCATCTCAAAAAAAAAAAGAAGGTATCTTGGAATAAAGTCATTTGAAAACTCTGCAGAAAGAGGGCCTGGCTGGAGGAGGGTGGATGGGAAGTCATGTGGCAGATGCAGTGGGAAGGCACAGGTGCAGATGTGTGCAGTGCCCGTGTGTGTGTTTCTGCAGATGCAGATGTTCGTGTGTGTGTGTGTGTGTGTCTGCATGCATGTGTTGAGGGGCAATCGAGAGAGCAGCAGGGCGAGGGAGCCCTGATGTCAGCAAGGCCATTGGTACTCCTGACAGACCCTGGGAGCATGAGGAGCAGTGCACAGGCAATATGAAGGGCTCCACAAGCAGGCCCTATTCAAGGAAGGCATGAGAAGCAGCTTCGAGGAGCACCAGGGTACTGGGTGGGTGCCCACTGAGTAATCCAGGCTCCCCTCTCCCAGTGGGGAATCAATTGCATTACATAGTAAGCCAATGGTAAGCCCAGTGAGTTGGCACGAATTGTCCCTGCCCCTGAGGTTTCTGTGGGGAATGGGCTGTCTTGGTGTGTCTGGGGACCTGGTGTGGCTCTGAGGTCATGCAACACGCGTGCTCGTTGGAGTGAGAGTTCCGTGACATGGCCCCGGGTCTGCCCCTCCCTAGCTCTGTGACTTTGTGCAAGCCACCTGCCAATAACCCTTTTTTCTCAGCTGTAAAATGAGATTAAAAGCTCAGCTGTCTCCCTGGGTGCCCTGGGAGTCCTGGGAAGATCAGCAAGACATCTCTAATAAAAGTGGTTTTCCTCAGAAAGCACAGGGGCTTCATCAGCAACTGTCCCTTCTGGAGTGACCTGGAGGCCATTGTTTGAAATATCTGAGCCAGAATAACGGGTACAGCCGCATCATGTCTACAGTAAAAGATTCCAATAAGGCCGACTGAGAGGGAGCTCCTCACCTTTCGGGTGTTGCACTTGCAAAATCCAGCCTTTCAAGATGACCTCGGTGTGCACGGTAGGCGTTCCTTCTAGTCTCCGCACCGCACAGAGTCTCCAAGCCGCAGAAACGTTGTTAAGTCTCCAGTCGCAGGTAAAGGGCACAGTCTAGGCAGAGGTTAGAGGCGAAAGGGAACGAAGAACCGAGCCAAAGGCGCGGAAGCAGCTGGCCTCGTTCTTTCAGCTGAATGCAGGGCTGCCTCCGCTTTGGAGACCTAAAGGTCCGCGTAGATTTCATTTTTTCTTGGTGTCTCCGTTTTTCCTCCCTTCCCCACTGCTGCAATAAAAGAACACTTCTCATCTCTCCCTTGTACAGTCCTCGCCGCTGACAAAAGCTACTGGGAAGTTTCATCTCCCGGGTCCAGGCCTCTGCCGACTTCCATGCTCTCCCCCTGCAGTTCCCTGCGGGACCCACCCCTTGCCCCGCTCCCGGCCTCCCGACCCAGGCACGCACCCAAAAACAGCCCAACTGAGCCCTCAGCTCCGCAGAGAGGCAATCGAGGCCACTGGAAGCCTCGCCCCTTGCCCGCCCCACGGGACGCCGAGAAATCAATCGGAATAAATGCTTTTTAGAAAGAACTCCCTTCCCTTTCGCGACCAACCTGTGCAACGTGGCGAAATCCTGTCTCTACAAAAAAAGACAAAATTTAGCCTGGCGTGTGGCTCCCCCTGTTGTCCCAGCTCCTTGTGGGGCTCAGACAAGAAAATAGCTCAGCCGGGGAGATCAAGGCTGCAGTGGGCCGTGTTTGCACCACTGCACTCCAGCCTGGGTGACCAAGTGAGACCCTGTCTCAAAAACAAGACAAAAAAACAAAACGAAACTTCCCCATGGAAATGAGTTTGATTTCTTTTTTCCCGGCTCTTCAAATGACTAAAAGCCGAAGGCGATGACGGATTCGTTCAAGCCCTAGTCATGCGCCCTGCGGAGTGACAGCCCCTGCTCCCCATGGGACCCACGAGCGACCCTCACCCCATCCCTGCCTGGCAGAGCCCCGGTGCCAGACACAGGATCCGAGTCGGCCGCGAAAGCTCCGCAGCCGCCCGAAAGCGCCTGGGCAGGATGGGCACGGGCTCCCTCACTGGGTGAAGGCGGCGCAAAGAACGGGAAGAGCCATCCCGGGAGCCCGCCGGGCGTTCAGCTCCCCTTGGGCCCCCAAGCTGGGGGGTTTCTGAAGCAGGTGAGGGGCAGGGCGGGCGAAGGCCATTCGGCTGTCCTTCTAGCTCCAGGATCTCCCAACCTGCGGGTGTCCTACACGACCAGCGCCACTCAGCGCTCTAATCTCTCGGGTTTTCCGAGGCCTTGCACAGTTGTTCTGCCGCCAGCACCTGAGAGTGGAAGGGCTGCGGGGAGTCTGGGGAGTGAGTCCGGCCTGTAGCGCCCAGTTGAATCAGCAGTAAGGGTTTCTGTGGCAGGTGGGTTAGTGCATTGGGTTGTTAACCGAGAGCTTGGTGGTTCCAGCCCATGTAATGATGGGTTGTAACCCGTTTCTGTTGATACACAATCAATTCCAGCTTAATCACGAGACACACATGTCCTCTTTCCCACTTATCCTGAGTCTGAGGCTTGTCAAGGGTCCTGGTGCCTTATACCTGTCAGACTCAGGAATCCCAGAGACTTTAGGCAGGAAACACACTTCCGGTGTGATAAAAATCTGCTTTGCTCCCGTGGAATGCTTGGGTGCATACGGTCCCTCAACTGCTTCATGTATAATAATTGGAGACTATTACAGTAGCGTCCTATCCCCAGACTGTGCCTGGGTTTACTGATGCTCTGTTAATAGTGTGACCAGTGGCATCAGTTGTCCTCATGCTGCCCCTCGCCATGGCTTGTGAAAACAGCATTTCTTCCTTTTGTTCTCATTTTTACATGGTTTATTTAATGCTTTTTTTTTTTCTTTTTTTGACATGGAGATTTGCTCTTGTTGCCCAGTCCGGAGTGCAATGGTCCGATCTCAGCTCACCATAACCTTTGCCTCCCGAGTTCAAGAGATTCTCCTGCCTCAACCTCCTGAGTAGCTGGGACTGCAGGTATGCACCACCACGCCCAGCTGTTTTCTGTTTTTTTTTTTTAAGTAGAGATGGGGTTTCTCCATTTTGGTCAGGCTGGTCTCAAACTCCTGACCTCAGGTGATCCTCTCACCGCGGCCTCCCAAAGTGCTGGGTTACAGGTGTGAGCCACCACCCTTGGTCTATTTAACCCTTTTCAAAATGTTTTTGAAATGAGGTGGGTTTCATGGTATTAGGATTACAAATCATGCTGCAATCACCACCATTCCTGCATACTCACATTTCTTTGCTCACTCGTGCAGATATTTCTATAGTGCAGAAACAGGATACGCACTTTTTACATTCCAGCATTTATTTAATGCTTCTCATTTGAGTACATTCTGCACATTTATCTTCCACAGAAGCGGAACCAAGTCATATCCAATTAGTTTCCCAGTTCTCTCCATGTCCTTTTCATCATTTACTTGCCGGCACAGCAAACGTCACATCGCTGTATGATATTCCACGGAGGGAGAGAAGGCCTCCTGGCTCCGCTGACGGGGCGGACAGCAGAAGGACGTGATGGACACAGATACTCTGTGGCATACGATGAACTGCTAAACTTCTAGAATATTTTAAAGTCCTCCAACATCCGTAATTGCTTTCTGCAGTGACCAAGTCACATGGGTCTGGACAAGATGGGCCACAGTGACCTCTTTGAAAGCTTTCCGTCAAGTCACTTATCCAAGAGGAGCAAAATCACTAAGGTCCCAGGGGATGATTTTCTTCGCCCCTTTCCTCTCGTCTTCATAAATCTTGGTTTTGATTTTATTTGAGGAAACCAATCTAATGCCAGTTCGCCCTCCTATACCTGCTATACCATGGTAAATTAGCATGCAGAGAACTGTCCCTGTATTATTCTTTGGTAGATTTTGCAGGAGCCATGACCATAACAATTAGCCCATCTGCGATGCATTGTGGGAGCCGACAGAACCCTGCACCCAGCAGGCACCGTGTGTGGACCTGGACCCTTGGAGCTATTGCCTCATGTTCCTTCAGTTCTATTGAATATCATGATAGAAATTAAGCTCTTTGGCTTTTACCCACTACTATGGCTATAGTGCAATTTCTCTCTCTCTCTCTCTCTCTTTCTCTCTCTCTCTCATCTCTGTCATTTTCACATCATGATTTTCTGCCTTCTGTCTCATCAGTGTGTGTTTTTGGTTTTGATATTATTGAGTAAACTTCTGAGATTGTTTTATGACTATAGAAGGGTAGGTTTTAAATTCTTGTTGATGAAGGTTTGTGTTGTACCTAGTTTTTCCTTAGTATAAAAATGAGATTTACACAACAGCATTTTTTTTTTCCTGAGATGGAGTTTTGCTCTTGTTGCCCAGGCTGGAGTGCAATGGCACAATCTCGGCTCACCACAACCTCCACCTCCTGGGTTCAAGCGATTCTCCTGCCTCAGCCTTCTGAGAACCTGTATTACATGTATGTGCCACCATGCCCAGCTAATTTTTTGTGTTTTTAGTAAAGATGTGGTTTCTCCATGTTGCCAGGCGGTTCTTGAACTTCCGATCTAAGGCGCTCCACCAGCCTTGGCCTCCTAAGATGCTGGAAGTACAGGCGTGAGCCACTGGGCCCGGCCTAGCATTTTTTGTAGAAGTTTATTGGCTGTATTGTTCATTTTTTGTGTGTAATCAATGCAAGTAAATTTGCTTCCTTATAGGGTAGGCTTAACTCAGTGAGGAACTGCCGAATATTAGAAAAGGTCTTGTGCTAATTGCAGTCGAAGCCCTATCCGAATTACCCGAACCAGGTGTGGGTCTCCAGGGGCTTTTCATTTTGAAAGCACGTGGGGAACCCTCAGCCCAGGCCTATTGTGATCTGCATTCTTCTTGCCTGAGGAATCTCAGGTGCTTCCCGGGGCCTTTTGCCAGCACTTTGCTGGGGACATGGGAATGTTGGGATGCTGTCGAATTTCCTCTGTCATAGGCGGTAATACACAGGTGCCCAAGGCAGCACCTAAGATCTTCGTGTCTTCAACGGGTGATGTCCAGCTCGTTTAGCTCAGATAGGGTGCGCAGTTTCACCTCACACATGAAAGGTGGCTTTCACAGTCACCTTTTTCTTTTTTCTTTTTTTTTAAGGGAGGGGAGGGGAGCTGAGGGATGGGGTGGGGGAACCTAGCTGCATCTTTGAACACAAGAAGCACAGGAGGAGTGCCATTCGTATCTGAAACCCCCCTGAGCCCTGGAACCAGGCTTGGTTTCCCCACTGTGAGTCCCATCAGAGAGGAGAACTCCGCTTGAGGCCGACTTCATGTTAGCTTTAGATCCAGAATTCCCAGCATGCTCATCTACTGCTGAAATCTTCTTGACAAGCAGATAGCTGCGATGTCTCTGACACCAACCAGGTGTTCCTGTGAAGCCCACTTGGCTTTCTCACGCCCGGAGCCCCGAACGCAGCTGCAGAACAGTCGGATTGCCTGGCAGAACAAAAGAAGATGAACCTAAATCTGCACAGCTCTCTTTGGAGCTCAGCCAAAGACCCCGCCATTCAGAGTTTCAGGCTCTACTAATTGAGCTGGTTGGAGGATGAAGGGGGCCCTACATATGTCATTATCCAGAGAGCCCCTTGAGCCAGTTCAGAGTTCAGGACCCAGAGGGACTGGGCTCATCACCTGCTGACAGCCAAGTCCTCACTTTAGTGACAGGGAAACTGAGGCTCGGAAACACAACAAGTGTTTGGCTCCGCCTCACACTGTGCTACAGGCCGGGTACAATGGAACACCACTCAGTTTTCTTGTTCCTGGCTTCAATACAGCCCAAAGCAGGAGCCAAGCTGGCGAAGGTGGGAGGTGTTGAGCCAGTGAAGCAGTGGCTGCTGGGAGCCCTGTGGTCCTGCAGAGCGAAGCCACCTTCACTCTGGCTCTCTTAGAAAGTTAACCTTTACCTTCACATTGTTTTTATTGATGAGGAAATATATAGACTTGTTGGCTTCCCCAGTGTCTAGTGGCTACGATTCAGCACTTTTGCCACCACAGCCCAGGTTCGATTCCTGGTCAGGGAATATCTTTTGCAATGTCCCCAAATTGTGTGCAGAGATGTCATAGAGAAACACACAGGTGATGATGGATGAAATGCAGAAGTACGTTCCCAGCAGCGATATTTGTCATACTAAATGCTGGGGCCACTCTCATGTCCGTCAGTTAGGGAGTGTTATATGAGTGGCGATCCCTCCATACCTTAAAAGGATGTGCAATTATTTCAAAGATGGATGTAGATGATGATAACAGCCGCGATGCGGCCACCAGCGGTAATGGTAGTAATCATGGCTACTGCTCTTGGAGCGCTTACTCTGCGTCAGGGCGTGGGGTCAAGGTTTGACTGCCATGTCTCATTTAAACTGGGAACAACACAAATAGAAATGCATTCCTATTGGGAGTATTTTACAATGTGGAAGTGGAGGCACAGAAAACCTAAGTGACTTCTTCAGAGTCATACGGCCACCAAATGAGGCTATCTGCTTGCGTCTATGGCTTCATGGACAGAAGAGTCCAAGCCTCTCTTGTTCTGCTGGGATTGTCATCTTCTCAGAGACATGCAGCCTTAGCACTCATCAAAGTTAGGTACAGCGAGGAGGGACGGGGAGAAAGGAGGTGTGTATTGGGCTTGGGATAGGTGGGTTCTGGAGCTCCAGAACTGAGCTTTCATCTAAAATGCACCTTTGCAAACAGCATTTATTTTTCTGACAAACCTTAACCCTTCAGGCAGGATTTTCTTGATCTAACTTGAAGCAGATGGGCAACAAAGACCCTGTATATCTGGATGTGGAACAATGGAGGTCAGAAAGTAATAGTCACAGGTTAACTGTGCCTGCGTGGGACAGGACAAGTAGTCTTCAGTTGTTTGCCAACAACTACCCTGAGTGCTCCACAAAGAGGCACGTGGTGCCTAAAAGTCTCAGGACATCTGCCTCAGATACCTGTCTGTTAGTAAATGCCCCCATCCCTAAGCTGGGCATCCTCACCTCTTTGTGCCATTGCACAGGTTCTAGACACCTGGGGGTGCGGTGACATGGAGGCCAGAAGTTATGTGGCTGGGCAGGTTTCCAAGTTGACACCCGGTGCTTGTGAGCAGGGGTTGGAAGTGGGACAGCCAGATCCATGACATTCTCCCCAGCCCACATCTCCGCCTGTCTTTCTGCTATTGGAAGCAGCCCCACTGCACGTGACCAGTGACCGCCATAGCCTCTTGGTCTGAAGTCACCCACTTCCCCATCCTTCACTATGGGTCATTTGTTGCGCTCAGCGCTCCTGCTCCCTGTGTCTGAATGGGGGAACGCTCCAAGGGAGAATGTGAACTGGTTGTGCTCCCACTGCCCGGTCCCTTCTTGATGCCTCCAGATCTGGGCTCCATGAGGCAGGACGTGCTCACCATGCAGTTTCTCGCCTAGAGCAAGGCTTGGCACCTCAGGAGCACCCAATAGGTGCTTGGTGAATGAAGATGTTCCAATGCAGGGTTCATAGAGGCACTGAGAAACCTGCTGCACTTCCCACTTTTAGTCCTTTGGATAGTTCAGATTATGGGAAAATAGAGAAAGTTTTTCAAACCTGGGTCTTTATAATGTTTATTCCAAGTCTAATGTTTATTCACCTTCTGAATGAGCTGCTTTCCTCCCTATAAGGAAAGGACCGTCTCATTGAGTTGGAAAAATATATTGGAAGATTCTTGGGCACACCTCCTGTTGGAGTCAAGCTAAGAACTCATAAAGAGATGCCTTCACCCGACCCTCTACTGGCTTGGGCTCCCCTGGCTTAACTCGGCTTGGGTCGGTGGGGCGGGAGAGAGAAAGGATGAAAAGTTGATTTTCAGAGAGGCGGGAGAGAACAGAGGTGTGGAGGAGGACAAGGAGGCCTCCGGGGAGAGGTGGTGCACAGTTCACGGTTCTGTCATTAGAGTGCTGGCAACTAGGGACATGCAAGGGGTAACCTAACCACGTTTATGCAATGGTTTGACTTCCTGCAGGCAGTGACTAATGAACACCAAATCACAGTGTTTTCATTTGTGGCATGTTAGAAAGAAACAGGACTTTCTGCAGTACAAATGTCTGTTAACTAGTCCCTGTGCTATTAGCTTACAGAGCTCTGACTCCTGGTCTGAACAACGCACCTGCTCCTGCTAAATCTTCAACATTCACACCACTCGGTGCCTTGTCTTCAGAACTTAAAGAAGACGACAATCAGAATGAACTGCTTTCATGAATCACAGAACCAGAAATTAAAATCATTCAATCCACTTAGGCCCAACAATCCCACATGCCCCTCTCTGCTGCCTCATGGCCCCTACTCCTCTAGGCAGTAGAGGTGGGCACATGAGAATTTCAAGGGGTAAGTTTAGTTCGGAGACTTTTCTCTCCTTTACTTTTTCTCCCCTTTTTTTTTTTTTTTTTTTTTTTGAGACAGGGTTTTACTATATTGCCCAGGCTGGTTTCAAACTCCTGAGGTCAAGCAATCTGATAAAAGAAACTTACATTTGTTTTAACGGAGTTCCTGCCTCAGGACAGGACCCTCAGGCCTCTCAAAGAGCATCATAGACCTGAGACTCAGCACAGCATCCATTGAGATGCCAGCCCCCTCATTCATCATGAGTGCTTCCTCACCCCTCCCTAGTTCCTCCTTCCCACACACGGTTATGTTTCTTCCCTGCTACATAAACCCCTAACTTTAGTTGATCAGGGAGATCAATTTGAGACTGATCTCCCATCTCCTCAGCTGTAGCACCTGATTAAACCTTCTTCCTCACAATACTCAATGTCTCAATGATGGGCTTTGTGTTGAGAAGCAGGACCTAGACGGAACCCCTGGGGTTTCATAAGCTATTCATGTACACGCTTAAAAACCACAATTAATGGGTCATGGCATATTGAGAAATTGGAATAGTATCAACTTGGCCAAGTTCTCTGGAAGCACACTGTGCTTAAATGTCAGGGCCCTGCCTCCTGACCTCAACAGTTCTGGTTGATTTTGAGTCACAGCAGGTGAATATGGCCTGGTGTGAGTGTTTTATAAAAATGCAAGGCCGGGTGTGGTGGCTGATGCCTATAATCCCAGCACTTTGGGAGGACGAGGCGGGTGGATCACGAGGTCAAGAGATCAAGACCATCCTGGTCAACAAGATGAAACCCTGTCTCTACTAAAAATACAAAAATTAGCTGGGCATGGTGGTGCACGCCTGTAGTCCCAGCTACTCAAGAGGCTGAGGCAGGAGAATTGCTTGAACACAGAAGGCGGAGGTTGCAGTGAGCGGAGAGTGCACTCCAGTCTGAGTAACAACAGCAAAACTCCGTCTCAAAAAAAAAAAAAAAAAAAAAAATGCAAACCACGGCTGATTGCTTTCTGTTTTAAATCCAACAAATCTCCATTTCTAGTGAGAAAATGTTGCCCAAACCAACCAAACATAGGAGTAAACAAAGAAGAAAATGAGAGATTCCGTTTCCCAATCCCACTTGATTGGTGCCAGCCATTACATATTACACGGAAGAAGGGGAAAGGCACCCAGGAAGTCCCAATTCCTGTTCTGACAACCATCTGGCCTCTTTGGGCAAAAGAAAAAGAGGGAAGGCAAAGAGCATATAACACTACTGTTTGCAGAAATGTCCTCTCGGTACAGGAAACTCAGGTAAACTGAGAGAGTGTGTGTGCCGTGAGGGAGGCCTCGACGGCTCTTCTCTGGCCCTAAGAATAGAGTGGAGTTTGCCTTATTTTCTGATGTGCAAATGAAATGATAAAAGTTGATCCAAGGAGAGGGCAGAGACAAAGAAGAGGGACCACTCCTCCCTTGCAGGTCCACCTTCCTTGAGTGTTGCTTGAGGGATCAGAAGAAATGCCTTAACATAGGTGCGTGGGAACTATGGTTGCTAAATGTGACCTCCAGTAATGAGCTAGTGTGAGGTTCCGCACTAATGTGAGCCTCCATGGTGTAATGGTGAGCTCTTTGGACTCTGAACACAGCAATCAGACTTCAAGTCTCAGGGGACCTTTCTGTATAATTACGATGATGTTGCTCTCTATTGCTCCCTAAATGGAATGTGGATTCCACTGAAGTTCAGAGGCTCAGCGCTGCAGGTCTCCAATACCCTCCTTGGTGTTGAGGGTCACACAAACTGGGTTCTTACAGTGGCCTGGGCCACAGGAAAATTGCTGCAATTTCACAGACTCTCCAGGCTGCCAGCCACGTGCTACTGAAGACCCTTCCCCTCTCAGGGCAACCCTGGGCCTTCAGGTGAGAGGTCTCCTCTGCTAAAGAGGCTGCCACCACTCAATCCCAAGCCCTGAGATTCCTTTTACTCATGTCATTGAACTGTTGCCCTGTGTCTCTTTGGAAGAAACAACCTATATAAGAAACTTCACTTCCAGATTTCCTAATTCCTTCATCCCTTCGGATGCTGCAGTTTTTAATCTCCTGTCTTCAGTCTAGTACTAATGTGCGGGTTTCATTTCATTTTCATGGGATCCCCTCCAATTGGGAACCAGTGGATTCCTGTCCTTGAGGTCTCTGTGGACAGCGACTAGATGCTGCTTTTGTCCCACATCCTGACACCTCTCTCCAGAAAATTGCCTCCCTTAGACTCCTGAATCAGCCAGTATTTAGATATGAACCTGGGATCCCAGCCTCTGTGGAGACCATGGGTTCCCCATTCCAGGCAAGCTCTCTCACAGTGAATCGAGAGGAGCTGAGCAGCTGGGAGGGGCAAGTCCAGGACCCTGGGCATCCTCCTCCTTCCTGCTCAGACTCAAGAAGACTTAGGACCAGATCAGATGAAAGCTCTTTTGTTCTCTTCTAATAAACACAAAAAAATTAGGCAATAGTTCTGGGGGACCTTCCTAGCCTGAAAAATGTCGTGGCCAAATCTCTCCAGTTCTGAAACTGTCCAAGCTTACCAAGTGTTTTGAGTTTGGGAAAAAAGGGGAAAGAGCAGACAGGAGAAAAAAGACAAGGAGGGGGGAGGAGAAAGGGTGTGTGAGGACCGGGATTCACCCTGACAGTGGAGTGACTGCTACCTGCCACCCACGTTCCCAGCGTGGCACCTTCCTGCAGGTGGTTTCCATCTCTTATTGATGGTCTAAAAACTAGACTCTATAAAAAGGCCCCACCCTATTTGTCTTATGTGACTCCTGGCAAAGTTTCTTTTCATCATTTGTGGGATAGGATGGGGATGCATAGGTTTGCAAGTGACTAGGACCCAAGTCAGGACCTTGTGGTCCCCCACAGTTCAGTGACAAGTAGCCTCCTTCCCCCGACTCCCCCTGCAGGACAGTTGCTTGCAGGACAAGGTCTGGAGAAGCCCAGGGTGCCCAAAGCCACAAAAATGCCCAGGGATGAGTCCCAGCTAAAGATGCCTTGGCTCATCTGACTGAGCTTCCAGGGCACACAGGGCAGAGACTCCTGGGGTCTGGCTAGAAGACTGAGCAAGAGAACCAGGGAGGTTGTGCAGCAGGCTTCTGTACAGCACCACAGACACTCCTCTTGGAGCCCCACCCCAAGTCAGGCCATCCACCTCCTCTTCCTAAGAACCCTTCATACAGCGATTCTTTTTTTTTTTTTTTTTTTGAGATGGAGTTTAACTCCTGTTACCCAGGCTAAAGTGCAATGGTGCGATCTCGGCTCACCGCAACCTCCGCCTTCTGGATTCAAGCAATTCTCCTGCCTCAGCCTCCCGAGTAGCTGGGACTACAGGCACACGCCACCATGCCCAGCTAATTTTTTGTATTTTTGGTAGAGACAGGGTTTCACCATGTTGACCAGGAGGGTCTCGATTTCTTGACCTCATGATCCACCCACCTCGGCCTCCCAAAGTGCTGGGATTACAGGTGTGAGCCACCACGCCCAGCAATTCTTTTACTAGAACCTCAAGGTGATAGCACCTAGATTTCAGTGCCCTCATCTGGCCAACTATCTGCAGCTGCCAATGCCCAAGGAAGCCTCCCTAGCTACCAAGACCTGAACTCAGGACCTTACCTTAAGGAGAAGATGTCCTGTCATTTCTTTCCCATCAGAACTGCCTGGCCCAGACCCTATCTCTGTCTGGTGACCAGGACATTCCCCTCACCTGTCTCCCAGGTTGGGGAGTGCAGATTTTCCTAAGCTCCCTGTAAGTACCTAACAGTCTCGTGTGGCTCCAGCTCACACAGGAATATTCACGGCCCATATTTCCAAAAACTCTTTTCCTCCCACTCTGAATCCATCCTCTACTGCATGTTCCCCTCACAGCGCAGACAGTTTTCTTCACATCCTCGGTTTGCCTGCCCATGCCCCAGACTGACCTTTCTTTTTAGAACTGCCTCTCCCTCTTTGGACAGTGTCTTTCTGCTACTGCACATGAAGATGTCCCGCCCTCCCCTGCTCACGGAGAGAGTGCCTGATCTGAGCTAGGCCATCATATCCAGTACTTACCTGGAATAAAAGACAGGCAGGGTGGCCAAAGACTACATGAATCTCTGAAGCTCATCCACTTGAGAGAGAGACCCGGAAGATACTGGTCCTTCATTCCTGCTGTGTATATCCAATGTGACTGAGCTCTGAATAAAATGTACAAGTTATAATAATGTAGTAATTGACTCAGCAAACCAGGACACGAACATGTTAGAGGGTGAGGTGTTGAGAGGCATGTTTGGGGGTGGTGGTGATGAGCGAGTATTTGAAGGAGAGATAGGGCCTAACCTCAGAAAGCAAAGACTAATAATAGCTATTCAGAGATAAGGAGCTAAATAATTATGTACACATGGGGCCTGCTGTTTTACTAAACAAATTTTGAAGTATATATAACTCTGATGAAGTATCCTAAATAAAAAATATTTTGCCATATATTTTGTGTCTATATTTACATCCACATATATATTTCTATTCATCGTATTTTGAATATAAATTTGTACAGTCATGTTAATCCCTCTTTTCCTTTAAGGATTTGAGTTTGATGTCATGCATAACACGTGTCCCCACCGAACGACTACAGAAATGTTGGCAAAGGAAGCTCAGAGGAAATGGTAGGCAATACTACCCAGTTTTGGCCAGAAGAAGGAGATAGAAAGTATTCTCACAAAATGTTAACAATGTGACTTGTTATATCGTCTTTCCACAGTAATTTGGGCAGAAATTAGCAAAATCTGAAATGTATAAATACCTTGATCTGGCCATTCCATTTCCAGGTATCTGCGCAGAAGTAGACAGGGGAGGCACGACAGATGTATGTGTCAGTCTGATCCCTGCAGCTGTGTTTGTAATAATACACATTGGAGCAATTTCACGGCCATCAGAGAAAATTTGAAGAATGATCCACTTGTATCAAGAAGGATGTTTAAAAGATCAAAGCCTTGTGGAAATGCTGGAGGCAATGGCGCTGATAGGAGCTCATGTGTATTGAACAATTACTATGTGACAGGCATTGGGCTCCACGCTTTTCCTGCACAGCTCATGTAAACATTGGGCAACCTGAGTATTCTGGTTTAATGCATTTGACATATAGAAATGGAGGCACAGAAAATTCACGTGTTTAACTTCAAACCCTGGCAGATTAGATTTCTCCCCCAGAGTCTGTGGCTTCACCAGAGGGGTGACTCAGGTTCTGTCATTCTCCATTTTAGAAATTTCCAGTGTTCCAAATATGAGCAGCTGAGGAAACAAACTCAAAACCCTAAACACCAAGGTAAGTCAGGGAAGATGTTGGGGGGAGATTAAAAATGGAGTTTTTTTGCCCCAAGCAACAGAGACACGTTGGAAAATAGACAAGAGACAAGAAGTGTGTGTGTGTCTGTGTGTGTGTTTATATAAGATGGGGTTTCACCATGATGGCCAGGCTGGTCTCAAACTCCTGACCTCAGGTGATCCACCCACCTTGGCCTCCCAAAGTGCTAGGATTGCAGGCGTGAGCCACAGCACCCGGCCTGAAGAGAAGTTTTAAGATATATTTGGTCCAAGGAAGAGACTCTTCAGATGGAAGGTCATGTCCACTAGAAACATTGTGACTGGATGGGCTTGAACAACTGTTTCAGTCAACATCTGACAGCACCAACCTAGTGGTCCAGAGACACTGCTTGTGAAACAGTGAAAGCTGCTGCTCAAGTGTCATTCATCATCGTCAGATACTGTCATTTAGTAGTACAGGGAGGTATTCTCTGTTGCCAAGCTCGAGTACCCATAACTCTGCTGTTTTGTTGAAACTTCCTCCCCACCACCAGCCTCTTTAGAAGACTTGGAGCTCTGCAAACATCCAGGCCAAGAGTCCTGTCCTTGTGCATGTTTGGGCATTGATCCAGGTCCAAATCTGTGGGAGACTCCTCCACACACATTCCAGGTGCCCAGGTGACAGCGGCAGTCTCTAGGTCTGGGGTCATCCACTTTCCCATTTCTAGCCCACCTCACCCATCATGAAGCCTGGTCAGGGTTGCCAGAGACTCCAGTGAGCAGGTGCTGATATTTGTGTGTGTGTTTGCCAGAAGAAAACAAGAAACCTGCTGTGTGCCCACCTGGCTGATCCCTCCACCTTTCTAGCCAAGGGCTTCATGAGCCAGGGCCCTTGGGGTTGCTCACAAGGCAGCCCCTCACCGAGTAGGCATTGCTTTATTATGTGTATGTACATGTCCCCAGTAATTTGAAATATTTAAAGAATGGTTAAATGATCACTTGACAGTTACACTATAAACAGGAGTAAGATACACAGAGTTAAACATCATTATTTTGAGAAGATAAATTTTAATGTCATTTTCAATCTTTAAAATCTCTGGTTTTATTTTGAATAAAATCTTCAATCTTAAAAAGATTGCTGCAAAAAAATTACAGTCCATTTGCATTTTCAAATAATAAACTTGAAATATGTTCTTATGAATGTCAACAGTCAATGCAGTGTGGAATATTAAGAACTGACTTTCATATAACAGGTAAGTTTAGAGAGATTACATTTCATGAGAAAATGTTTAATGAATTTTAATGCTGTATGTTTATTTAAATCTAATTTTCAATTCTGTTTTGGGAAATAGTTGTCTGTTGCTTTTAGTGTATTCTCCTTCCTGTCCACATATGTGGAATCTACCTATTCTCTTCTCTTTTGAAATAGTTTAAAAGACTCAAAGAGAATGGCCTGGGCTTTGCATGTCCTTAGCCTGATAGACATTTCCCTGGCTGCTCACTTAAATAGATATTACCAGCTAACTAAGAAAACTATGTCTCTTGTCAGCAACAAATCAACAAAGGCTTCAAAATCAGTGAATTCTGTTTTGCTGTGGCCTTATGTGCTGACAGTCTTAAGAGAAAAAATTTTAATAGTATAAATTAAAATTAACTTTGGCAAAAATTAAAATGCAGGCAGGAAATTTTTTTTCCAACAACAGACAACTAGGAAAAGCAAAGATACAGGAAAAATTGAAAATTTCCAGTAGAGAGATATAAATATAATAATTGACACCACCGGGGATGATTAATGAAGAAACTGTTTAGGGAATGGTCATTTGAACACAGCATATTAATACTTTTAAAAAACCATTTTTCCAATTACTTCGGTATAAATAAGCTGTCTCTGAAAGGTACAGATCTGGCATCACGATAATGGTGATAGACAAATAGTGAAACGGTCCTGGTATCACGATCATGATGGTAGACAAATGGTGGAAGAGTTTTGGTATCACGATCATGATGATAGACAAATGGTGGAAGAGTCCTGGTATGACAATCATAATGGTAGATAAAAGGTAACACAGTCTTGGTACCCCAATCATGGTGGTAGACAGATGGTGGAACAGTCCTGGTATCACGATCATGGTAATAGACAAACAGTCATTTCCTGGTATCACAATCATGGTTATAGACAAATGGTGGAACAGTCCTGGTACCACGAACATGGTGGTAGACAAATCGTGGAACAGTCCTGGTGTCACAATCATGGCGGCAGACAAATGGTTTAACAGTCCTGGTATCACGATCATGGTGGGAGACAAATGGTGGAACAGTCCTGGTATCACGATCATGGTGGAACACAAATGGTGGAACAGTCCTGGTATCAGGATCATGATGGTAGACAAATGGTGGAACAGTCCTGGTATCACGATCATGGTGGAACACAAATGGTGGAACAGTCCTGGTATCACAATCACGGTGGGAGATACACGGGACCTTCTCTGCCTGCAGATGGGTGAGGTAGCATTGACCCTGCAGTGTCCCGGGAAAACACTTATCCTGAATTTAATCATGAGGACATTTTCAGACAACTTCAGAGTGTAGAGCTTTGAGTCAGACAGCTGACCTGTCCTCTACAAACAAGCCCATGTCACCACCATCAATGACAACAACAAAAGGTGAGGAGACACTTTGGGTTCAAAAGAACTAAAGAAATGTAGCTACATTATCTTTTTACTCTTTTCAACCCAAAATGTCTCTTCTCCTTTTAGTTGTGTGATTTGTGGTGACATGGGCTTTCTGAAGGAGAAAGGTCACTTGTGCTGCTCACTGCTCTACATTCTGAAGCTGTCTGGAGATTACCTCAGGCTATGGAACTCAGGCTAAGTGTTTCAGCAAGAACATGGTGGTGTTCATACTCTGCACTGGCAGAGTCCCACGTGACACGTTGTCTTAGTGTGGAAATATGACCCCTACCCGGGAGACCAGGGGGAGGAGTCTTGTCACCGTCATAGTAAGAAACCTACTGTCCATGTCCAAAGTCAAGCGAACACGCTCTTCCACAAATAAAAAAGTAACATATGTGTAAGCCTGGCATGTGAAATAAAACTCAGGATAAGCTGCATAAGTTGAATACAATACATCCAGTGAGGACCGGAAGACTTCAGGTTCTTCTGCTTCCACCAGCTCCATGCTGAGCCTAGAAAAGGAGGAAAAACCAAAGAATAAGTCAGGGAAAATAAGACACCGCAGAGCCCCAACTAGATTTCATGGGGAGCACAAGAAAGTGGTTAATAAAGAAAAAACATAGATCCATTAATGACATAACAAATTATTGCTTTATGTCGGGATGGGCAGGAGTAGGGTAAAAAAGAATCAAAGAGAGAGGGAAAGTAAGCTCAGTGATCCATCCAGGTGACACACTGATGAGGGAGTAAAAGGACACTCTGAGTGAGTACCCTCAGGACACACAGCATACGCTGATCATAAAAACAAGTATGGTCAACCTACAGTAGTTAGTAAATGATAAGGGGAGGGAGAAATGGAAACCTAAGTATCTACCACAATGAAAACCAACAGCAATGTTAGTAGAAATCATTCAGGCTTCATTGAAAACATGGTATCGATATTGTCAGCCCACTCTTTTCCCTGGACCTGGTGTCTCCAGGTGTCAACACAAAATTAGCTGTTGATAATTGCTCAAAGTTACCTGGGGCATGGTGGGCCTTGGTCTTCTTCTTCTTCTTGGTCATTTTTAATCTCTGCAATAAATGCAGACAGGGACAGATAAAATAAGCCAATTCTTCTACACCCATAACCGTCCACTGTCTAATCCCTGCACAGGGACCTCAGGCTCCTCAACATGAGAGCAGGATAATGTGAGAGACAGACTTCAGGAGGTCTGAAGGCCAATCATGAGAGAGATTTCTTGGTTCCTGTCTCAGACCAATGATGAAATGTCCCTATTCTGGTAGACCATTATCCTTTTATCCCAAGTTTCTACAAACAGTTTCACCAAGTTTGTACAAACAGGGAAGAACCTCACAGACATGCTTGGGGAACAAAACTCATGAGGAACTTGGTAGCTGGCAAGAGACATTTAATTCAGATTGACAGACAACTTGTGGGCATGTGCTGCAGAGCTTGGCGTGAGTGTGCAACACCTGCCTTAAGTTTCAATGTCCTGACAGTCGGTCCAGGGTGTGACGGGCATGGCTTGAGACTAGAGACAGGGCAAAGCTCACTGTCCCACCCCATGCCGGTGCTTCAGACTGGAATCCAGAGTGACTGAAATCTATACTCACGTACAGGCTCAGCCCACAGTGATGACAACTCTCAGCCCGGCCAGGGGAGCAATGCCCAAAGACTAAGGGGTCTATCTGGGACACAAAATGGAGCTTTAGCGCCTTCACAATGGAGTCACTCACTGTCTATGTCAACAGCCGAGATGACTTGCTGCTCCTCTAATGAGTGCAAGTTGCTCCTCAAAGTCTCATTGAAGGCAGATGGGCCAGGAGGAACTGAGAGAGTCGAATCACCTTCATCCCAGGACTCCTGGGGGGCTTCCTCCTCCACAGACTCCTGCAGATTCCTGATGAGCCAGGCAGGACAGGACGACAGATTAAACCAACAGAGATTAGACAACAAAGTCCCCCAGCTGATCTGATGGAAGTCACAATGAGTGGTCACAGAAAGCAAAGGCATTTTTCCTTCAAGAGAAAAAAAAACTATCCTTCTAAATGCAGGGTGAAGGGTGACTACCCTGGGGACACAGCACAAATGAGCAGCAGGTGCTCAGTGCATTTGCCACAGATGAGCCACTGCAGGCCACCCAGACTCCCTGGAAACTACCATCATGAACTGCAACATGAGCACTAACACGGGGATTCAACTACCTCGCGTAAGTTGTGTTGAATTTTACATGCAGCATTCAAGTGAACAGAGCTCCTGAGGCATTTCAGACACCCAGATCTTCTGTACTAAGGGCCTCCCTTTTCCAGTATTTTGATAGCATATGTATATTTTTTGAATTTCTTCTCTTCACAAATCCTAGCAAACATGCTAACAACAAATGGGTAGAAAGCATATCCGCGTCTCTCCCTGGAATTAAACCCATGGGAGAGAACAGGGGAAACCAAAAAAATCCCTGTTTGCTGAGTTCACCTGGCTCAGCAGATTGCAGGTCCCTATCTTGGGAGGACTAAGAAATTAAAACCTATACAAGTGTCACACATCACCCACAGCATTGTCAATGAGGACAATCTGTAGCTGGGTGAATGGAAGGCAGAGTTCTAGTCATCATTTTCTCCTTTTCCTGGATCTGCAGTCTCCAGGTGTCACTATGGAACTAACAGCCCACAGCTCCACAGCATTACCTGGGAGGCACTGGCCCTTTCTCCTCCTCTTCCTCAACATCACCTTGACTTTCTGTAAATAAATTCAGAGAAGCAGGTCACATTAAGCAAATCACACTTCACATATGACCAAATCAGTGTTTAGTTATAGCACAGGCACAGAAATGTTCTCAGGGCAAGAATATAAATTCCGATAGGAAGATTCTAGGGTGCCCTAGATGAAGCCTGGTGAGTAGATGAGCCTGCTTTCCAGATGCACAGGCCAAAAGCTCCCTGTATGGGTAGGCCATAATGCCATATTCTCTCCCTGAGTCTATGCAAATTTAAACCAAATTTTTTCCCAGAAAATCTCCAAAAATAAGTCAAACTCTTTCCTGGGAGTGTTGCTGTAATACTGACTCATCTCACCAGGGAGCAAGGTCATTGAATGGTCAGAAGCATCTATACATGAAACGAGATGGATATGTAAATTCTAACAACACTTGCTGCAAATAGAATCTGTAAGCTTTGCACAGTGGCAGTATCATAGCCAATGGGGTTTATCTGAGATGAGATTATCGCTAATTGAAAACAATCCCAATACCCCGCCGAGATGACATGTAATAGAGTCGGCATTGACAACTTTTGACAGTCTCTAGGGAGAAGGAATGAAAAAAGACAAAACAAAAGCAAAAACAAACAAAAAACAATCTCTGGGCTGGGCATGGTGGCTCACGCCTGTAATCCCAGCACTCTGAAAGGCCGAGGTGAGCACTTCAAGAGCTCAGGAGATCGGGACCATCCTGGCTAATACGGTGAAAGCCTGTCTCTACTAAAAATACAAAGAAATTAGCTGGGCGTGGTGGCACGTGCCTACACTCTTAGCTACTCAAGAGGCTGAGGCAGCAGAATCGTCTGAACCCGGGAGGCAGAGTTTATAGTGACCTGAGATCATGCAACTGAACCCCAGCCTGATTGAGAGACTCCACCTCCAAAACAAAACAAAACCTATGATTTGAAAGGACAAAGTAGGTGAAAAATTTAAGGTCAGGAGTTCAAGACTAGCCTGGCCGATATGGTGAAACCTCGTCTCTACTAAAAATAAAAAGTTCACTTGGTGTGCTGATGGGCACCTGCGGTCCCAACATCACAAAGCGAGGGGCTTTACCTCATTTTGATAAGCGGTCATAAATGTTCGCACATTTGAATGCCTCAGACACTGCAAGATGTCTGCCTTTGCAGATGGAGAGAGAAATTTGCCTGACTTTGCAGATGGAGAGACAGAAAGGAAGGAAGGAGAGAAATCAAGTGCTCAGTGACAGTTACTAAAGACACTACTGAAGATACAGCCTGGGAACCTTCATTCTCAATCCAGAGATCATTCCACTCCAACAACCCCTCTCCTGTCACAGCTTCCTTCCTGTCCTTTACACCTGGAAAGATGCTGCCTCTTGTTCCAAAGACCACCTTTCATCAGATTATGGAAGGGCAGAGTCCTCTTTAAGCTCCCCAAAGCGGGTTCTGTGTATTATTACCGCATTGCCCCCAGGACCCGAGAACAGAGCTTTGCCTACTGGACCTCAGCAGAAACCTGCACTGAATGGCAGTTCACGAGCCTCAGACATTTAGACCAACAGACTGGATGCTACTTGTCTGCAGGATCTCATGTGGTACAGAGGATTCCTGTCAACATGATTAAGCCTATTGCTGAGAAAAACAGGTGGTTCTGTGCTTGTGTCAGGAATCATAGCTGAGATGTTACGGAGTCCCACACCCACCTTACTGCAGATGTGGAAAAGTGGCTACATACTTTGGCCTCTCTCATCCGCTTGTAACAATATGTTAAGATACAAATTTACATTTGCTTAAAGTATGAAAACAAATAAATAAATTCTGACGAACAGAGTGTTCAGTTTCTCAGAGAAAAGACAGGATATCGTTAAGCACTTCCGTGATAGTGAATGAATAGAACTTACCTTCCGTCTTCAGCCGGCAGTCCAGGTAGTAGGCCGCTTGACTCCTAAGATGTTTATTTTTGCTGTCTCTGCATTTCTGTTCTTCATCATGATCTTTTTGATCATCTGTAAACAAATTCAGAAAAGCAGGTCACATTCAGCAAATCTCACTTCACACAAGACCAAATCAGTGTCCTGTCATAGCAGAAGAACATAAAATATTCTCAGTGGAAGAATGAGATATTATGATGGGAATGTTCTAACGGGCCCGAGATTAAGTTGCCTCAGAAGCAGATGAGCCTGCTTTTCAGATCCACGGGACAAAATCTGTCTCATCTTGTAGAAATCAATCCCATATCCTAAGACTTAAGTCAGTGAAAACAATTAAAACTTTTTTCCCAAAATCTTCAAAACTTGCCCTACTTTCCAGAAGGGTTGCTGCAATACTGATCTATCTCATTATATCATGGTCAAGGAATGGTTAGAGAAATTTATATAGGAGACTGAACCAATGGGTCAGTACTTACTCATCCATACAATAGAACTTACTGTAGGTCTTCAGCCGGCAGTTCAGGGAGTAGTTCGCCTCACTCAGAAGACATCTATTTTTGCTGACTCGGACATTCGGTTTGTTATTTTCTTGCTGGGAGCAGGATTTCTCAATGCTTTCTGGAACGTTCACCTCTGTGTATTTTCTGTAAGGAGGCCGGCCAGATGCCACCTTGCTGATGTTTGAAGCAGATAACAGAAAGCCAGGGACTGGGGAGAAGAAACACAAACACATGGTGGGTTAGAATCTGGTGACATCAAATTAGTTCAATCAGGACTGAGGGATGACACTGACAGCCTTGCCTACTGATTTGAAGATGTTATTTCCCCGAATTACTCTTCTCATCTCCACTCTTGATCTCCTTAAAGTCAAGTTGTCTTAGGTACTCAAATTGAAGCCAGTACATAAACATTTCTACCTCTTTCTTCTTATAAGTTCTGAAGGATCTTATATGGTATGCAGAAGATTCCTATAAACATGATTTAGCCTCTTGCAGAGAAAAGCAGGTGGTTTGGTGCCTGTGTTAAAAATCAATAGCTGGGATGTTAACCCCAGTCTCACACATGTCTTACTACAGATGTGCAAAAGTTGCTAAATAGTTTCGCCTCTGTGTTACGTCTTTAACAAAATGTTAAAATACTCATTGCTATTTTCCTAAAATTATGAGGATGAAATTAACTTTGAAGAAGAGAGTGTATAATTCCTCAGAGAAAAGAAAAAACACTGTTGACCACTTCCGTGATGCTGAACATACAGAACTTACCTTCCGTCTTATGCCGGCAGCCCAGGTAGTAGGCAACTTGACTCATAAGTTTATTTTTCCTGTCTCTGTATTTCTGTTCTTCGTCGTGACCTTTTCGATCTTCTGTAAATAAATTCAGAAAAGAAGGTCACATTAAGGAAATCGCACTTCACACAAGACCAAATCAGTGTCCTGTCATAGCACAAAGACATAAAATATTCTCAGTGTAAGAACGTGATATTCTGACAGGAATGTTCTAACAGGCCCTAGATTAGGTTGCCTCAGTAGTATATGAGCCTGCTTTTCAGATGCATAAGACAAAATCTCCCTCATCTGGTACATCTTAATCATGTATCCTCTGACTTAAGTCAGTGCA